>NC_090655.1:57952233-58252233 GCF_040937935.1 Hyperolius riggenbachi | reverse complement strand
AGGCATGCAATTTAGGAATGCAATGTGATTTCTGCCTTTTAGGGATTATAACCCTGCTGTGTGTCAAATCCGTATTTTTCCCTGGGACTTTTGGCGTGTATCCCACTCCGCCATGCCCCCCTGCAGGTGTTAGACCCCTTAAAACATATTTTCCTTCACTTTTGTGGCCTGAAACAGTGCTTCTAGTTTTGAAAGTTCGCCTGCCCATTGAAGTCTATTGCGGCTTGCGATGTTCACCGGTTCGCAAACTTTTTCACAAGTTCGCGTTCGCGGTTCACAAGCCGAAAATCGGAGGTTCGAGCTATCTCTAGTGACTGTACTATAGGCTGACCAGGCGTCCTCTTTTGCCCTGACAGGTCCACTTTTTCCGACCTGTCCGGGGCGTCCTGGCGGGTTTTAGAAATGTCCGGCTCTTTATGAGTCGACTCATGACTCACAGGAGCAGCCAGCCAGAGACTCGTCTCTAGCACTTCATTGCGGCTCACTAGGACTTCCCATTTGGGCCAGACTCTAGCCCAGCCCAGCCAATAGAAGCAAGCAGTGTTCCACCACACTGCTGTTGTCACTCCTCCGCTCCGCCCCCGCTAGTGCCTGGGTATATTGTGTATATTACCTCTAACTCCGCCCCCGCCTGTCCAGCCAGCGTGCGTGACTCTCCAGAGACTCCCCCCTTGTCTGCCGATCCGGCTGTATGTGTGACAGAGGTGAGCTGAGCACTGCCGTCTGCCTGACTGCTGTGACTCAGGGAGAATCAGACACTTGGACTCCGGGGAGATGGGGCGGCTGCAGGAGGGGGAATGGGGTATTGTCATTTAGCAAGTGTGCTGCTACTGTTCTCTCCTTTCTCCATCCCTACACCCAGGTCCCCCCCCGCCAGCCCTCACTGGACAACCTCAAAGCAGGGCCTGTACACCTGCTCTGATCCACCCTTCCAGAATAAAGGCAAGCTGAGTGAGGAGGCTCCCTGGCTGCAACTAGTCAGTGAGCTTATCAGGAAGGTGGGCACTATGCTCCTGCAACTGCTGATATTATCATCTGCATTGTGGACAATACTGGTTACAGATTCTAATCAGCATATATGCACCTGATTAGATTGATCTCTCAGTGGTGCACAACAGCCAGTCATAGTACTGTCCAGGCTAAATGATAAGGACAGCACATAGTACAGAAGCAGACATGGAAGTACTGTCCATAAGGTCCATACTATTCTTACATTGGCAAGCAGACCTGCTGCTGGAAGTGCCTGTGTCTGGCTGCCCTGTTATTGTCCTGCTTTGCTTCTCATATGCTCCTCTCACCCTCCGTCCTCCTTGTATCCCCCTTCCCAGTGCTTTAACCCCTGCCCTGCTGAACTGGACAGCCTATGGTGAGACACATCTCTCTCACTATTCATTCTCCTGGGACTCTCGCACATTTTTCAGTGTCTGTCCCTCCTACATTCCTCTATCTACCTTACATCTCCCCACTCTCCACTCTCCTTTTCCTCCTCTCTTTTGTGACACTTCCACTTTCCTGCATCTGCTATCTCTTACTATCCCTACCTGCCTTCTCTCACAGACTGCTGTCTTTCTCTTCCTTCTCCCTCACTTTTTTCTCTCATAAGATAGTAATTACTGACCTGTATCAAGATTATGATGTGTTATTTTACAATGCTTTCATCTTCAGTACAGATTTTATTAAGTTTATATTCATGTCACTGACTGTCCTCAGAAGAGCTCACAATCTAATCCTACCATAGTCATAGTCTAATGTCCTACCATATTATTATTATGTATTTATATAGTACTGACATCTCCTGCAGCACATTACAGAGTACATAGTCATGTCACTGACTGTCCTCAGAGGAGCTCACACTCTAGCCCTACCATAGCCATAGTGTAATGTCCTACCATATTATTATTATGTATTTATATAGCACTGACATTTCCTGCAGCACTGTACAGGGTACATAGTCATGTCACTGACTGTCCTTAGATGAGCTCACAATGTAATCTCTCTACCATACTTAGTTTAACATCTTATGATATTATTAATAAGTGGAAGGTGTGTCAGAAGTGGGGGGGGGGCGCAGGCTTTCTTGCCTGGAGTGACAAAAAGGCTAGAGGCACCCCTGACTTGGAGATTCGGAGTCCGAAGAGGACAGCCAATAGCTCAGCAGGCAGCAGCAGGAGGAGGACTCAAGGTGGGTTACCATGGGTGGGTTGCGCATCCAAGCCAACTTTAACGTCTTTTTGCATGTGATACTGATATGAGCCTGGGGCCCCCAGCATACCACCAATGCCAATCTCATTGCATTTGTGGGGAAATGTGCTGCCAATCTCATTGCATTTGTGGGGAAATGTGCTGCCAATCTCATTGCATTTGTGGGGAAATGTGCTGCCAATCTCATTGCATTTGTGGGAAAATCTGCTGCCAATCTCATAGCATTTGTGGGGAAATCTGCTGCCAATCTCACTGCATTTGTGGGGAAATGTGCTGCCAATCTCATTGCATTTGTGGGGAAATCTGCTTACATTTTGTGGTCTGCCGGCCCTCCACCATGTGGTCTCGAAAAAAAAAAACCTCCCTCCAAGCCCTCAGAGTTGGACAGCACACTGCTAAGGTCTTGTATATTTGGTCCCACCCATGACCACGCTCACATGCTGTTGTGATCGTCCTCTTTTTTGGAAATCAAAATATGGTCACCCTACTGTACTATCTGTAAGCTGGATCAATGATTGTATGATCTCCTATCCTATACTGCCTATAAGGTGCTTTGTCTCCTACCCAGACTTTTTAGCAGGGCTTGGACTTGCTGCCAGTTAGATTTGGGGACTGCAGCCCCGGTTGCTAATGTGGTTACAGTGTGGCACAGTGTTTTTACTCTGTGTAGTCATCTGTATTATGTATATGTTTATTACACTACTTCAATATTTATGAACAATAAAGTAAAGTTTGATATTCCCATGCATCCAAGAGCCAATTTTATTGCAATTTCTTTTCATGCTTGAATTACTGTCGATTTTGAAAGACTCATTTGTGAATGATGTTGAATACTGTCTGTATGTCTGTCTGCCTAGTATTTTTATTAGTTTTATTCATACTACTATTGTTCACATTATTATCCATCATATTTGTTTTATGGTTGTGTTGATGATAAAATAACAATTACAGTAAATATCTGCAGTTTCTGATCAAATCTGTAGAATTCTTTCTTTTTTATTTCTTGCTTTTTTTTGTTTGTCTTCAGCAATCCTCAGGGGGCTTGAGAAACTTAGATCTGATACAGGAAGAATTCAGAACAAAGCGGTGAGAGGCACAGACTAGAATTTTAGAAATGTGAATCTGATATTTAATAAAACCTGCAGATTACAGAGATCCAGATCTGGCTAAACCCAAGGAGGTTATATCAGGTACGTTAAAGACTCTAATAACTGTCAGATGAGCCTGCTGAAAATTCTCATATAAAGAGGTTTCAGGGGAAATCTTTAATATTAGCAGAACAATCCTCACATTGTGTTTTATGATTCACCTTCCGATTGGCAACAACTTCTTCTAGTGCGCCGCGTTCAAGGACGATCAAAGGGCTGAGACAAGTTTTGGGACTTTATTCCATGAATAACTTTAAAGCAGACCTAGCTCCCGGAAAAGTTGTCATCTAAGATAGCAGAGTAGATACACATTAATCAGATGAACACTAATGAAGATCATGTGCAGAAGTAAAATAACCAATTAGCATTTATAATATGTTCCTATTCTTGCTCAATCCCCTCAGGAGGGAAACTGAGTGATAAGAAGCTGCCTCTATTGTGGCTATGAGTCGTTTCAGACAAAGAATCACACGTGCAAAACATGCTTCAAACCCAGTTCAGGCATAATTTTAAATTGCTTACTAGAAAAGTAAAAAATGTAAAAACTTTGTGTTGCAAGTTTAAAATAATACCCAGGGGTGTTGCTAGCCCCAAAGATCACTAGCATGTGCCCCGGATCTATTCTGGGATGCCCCGGATGCCCCCCAGGCAGTGTCAGGCAGTGGGTGGCCGTACTCATCTTTGGCCTCTTGGTCTCCTGATTCTGCAGATGTCACTTCTTGGCTTCTCCCCTTAGTGCCTGGGAGGGTATCAGAAGCTAGAGCTCCTAGCGTCTGATTCTTGTATGCTACGGGGAGGATCGCCAGCTACAGAGGATGTCACCAGACTTGGAAAGTAGATGGAGGAGATGAGTAGTTCTTCCCGCTGTGCTAATCTGCTGGGAAGGGGGGGGGGGGGTTGAGGGGAGTAACAGTGAGTACACACAACGATGCATGCTGCCTATGGAGGCTCCACAGCTTCCAGCATGTCACCACAACACCCTGCATGCCCCATAGAGGCACCACAGCACCAGTATGCCCCATAGAGGCACCACAGCACCCAGCATGACACCACACAGTACCCTGCATGCCACAGCATGCTTTTTTTTTTTTATTCATGAAGAGGGGGGGCTTTATCCAACATTTTGCTGGGCAGGCCTACTAAGACCGCTTTTAAGTTCATGTAAATTTGGCTCCACCCATGACCACACCCACATTCTGGTGCGTGGTCACACCCGTTTTTCAGCTGGAGTGCCCAAAAGTGCCCCCGGATCTCTTAGGATCCTAGCAACGCCCCTGATTTGTAAACCCTCAGTGTTCCTCAGCTGCCTGTACCAGCCTGCTCACTATCCCCAATTCCACCATCTATTCAATCCGACACTATGGCCCTCATCCAGTTCAAAAATGATTTATTGCTTGTTGGTGGCTTAAAATGCGTTTTATTTATAATGTGAAAATATCACCTGGAAAACTCAGGAGAAAAAGTGAAATGGATCAGGTCCCATATCTCTTTCTTAAAGGACAACTGAAGTGAAACGTATATGGAGGCTGCCATATTTATTGCTGAACAGGTAACTGACCATGACAGAGTAATTGAGAACTAAAGGGAGCCATACATCAGGTGATTTGGCGGCCGATTGACCATCCAGTTTGATCATTGGAATCAGATGAAAATCAGTGCCGCCACGTGCATGCCTGATCGACCATGCAACCAATTTCAGGCTGAAATGGATCGCATTAATCGGTTGGACATGCTGCAAGATGTAGGGCTGACTTGCTCGATCAGGTGTGCGGGGGTAACGGCGAATGATCTCATGACGAGCGTCGAACAAGAAGCTGTCCCCGCAAATGTTTAATGGGCCCAGTGCACCCTACAAATTACCTGTACATTGCCACCGCTGCCTCCGTACTTCCTCGGCTGTCCATACACGTGCTCCGCGTGGTTGCCTAGTAACGTGGTGCGTGTGACATCACGTTACTAGGCAACTACATGCTGCGCGTGTATGGACGGCGGAAGGAGCCTGGAGCTTAGCGGTGGCTACGGACAGGTAATGTGTAAAGTACACTGGGCACCGGAGCGCACATTGAACATTAGTGGGGACAGCATCCTTTTAAAATAGATTGAAAACGAGGCTTTGATCATTGATAGTCTATACTTTAAAATATAGTTTCTTTCATATATTTTTTTAATTTTTTATTTTTAAGAGCCGGTTCTCACGGACACTAACGCGGCAGTAAACAATGGCTGCACCGCTCGACAATTTCAAAGATACCCAAGGTGACCTGTGACATGAGACAGACTTGGATGTGTACAGTACCTAACACACACACAACTATGCTGTGTTCCTTTTTTTTTTTTTTTCTCTGCATGAAAGAAATACATATCAGGTATGCAATTGACTAACTCAGTCCTGACAGGAAGTGACTACAGTGTGTCCCTCACTGATAAGAAATTCCAACTATAAAACACTTTCCTAGCAGAAAATGGCTTCTGAGAGCGGGACAGGTCATTGAGCATAAACAATAAAACAGTAAAACTTAAAAAGTAGATTTAAACATAAAATAAAACTGTGAAATAGCTTAAAAAGTCATTTTTAGGAAAGGGAAAGATAGATGTAATTGTTTATTTCATTAGTTTATTTTTGCCTTGGGTGTCCTTTTAAATCCTGTCCATTCAAGCAACTGAACCTCTGCCATGATCGTTTACCATTGCCCATGCAAACACTGTGCTCCATCACGTCATTTTCCGCAATCAAGACTGTTCTGGCTAATGGCACTCCTGTGTCCGCCAGCAGGGGACAAAAACGTAGTAATTAACGTAGCAGCACGCGCGCTACTGAAGTATCGCGGTAGCACTACAAGGCCAGCGCGCAGCAGTAGGAACGTTAGTGTGTAAGTGAAGAGCGCCAGCTACACTGACAGGAACGCGCATAGTGTGCACTTGTTAGTATAATAACCCACGCTGCTTGAGCTTGTTGGTATTAACCAATCAGTTAGAGAGCGGTAGCTTTGATAAATCAGCCCCTATGTAAACTGGCTACCGTCTGGTTTCTGCTTGTAACTGTCTCAAACTCTCCCCAGTGAATATAAAGGGTTAAAGAAACCTTGTGCAATCATAATTATCCCTGTGTGCAGTGTTTAGAGATAATTTCAGCACATCAACAGAGAATGGGCCAATTTTGAGTAATTTTGGAAATGTCAACAGAAGCAGCAAATAACCTGTATAAGAAGTAGCAGCAAAATCACTAATGAAAGTTTATAGCATTATTGATCCGAGCCATTCACCCATTCACAGTGCACACGTTGCGTTGGTGACTAACACTGCATGTTAAGTGAAAGTACTGCATACAGTGCGTTATACATGTTACTAGCTGCGTTGGACTGTTTGCACATGCTGAGCAATAACTTGGAAGCATACTTTTCATTGCCTGTATGCTCTACTGTATGCGATAACGGGCATTAGGTTGCGTTGCAACTTTTTGGTGGTGTTGCATTGTAATTTGCGTTGCGACTTTAACGTCACATCAAACCACAACGTCCTAATGTGAAAGAGGCCTTACAGACACTTGAGCTAATAAGCTTCAGAAGACAGAGCTCAGTGGCTCTTTTGCATAGATAACTGGCCCATGTGACCCAGACTGCTGCAGGATGATTGGGCAAAAGCCCTGGCCTCTGATTGGCTCAGTGAGCCCTGTGAAGCTCCCGGAAGGGGCATGGCCATGTATCCCCGCGCTGGGCACCCGGACAGACGGCGTTCTGCGGTTTGGTGAGTGATTGCATACCTTTTAATGTATTTAAGGGGACATTCTGCATGTGTATCTTGGTCTCTGAGGAAGCGGGCAACTTTTATCCCGCGAAACGGCTGTCAGGCCTTTTGTTACCCCCCTCGCTTTCAATGTCTGTATGATTCTGGAATAAATAGCAAGCTAAAGTTCTGGTGCCCAGCGCTCTTTTTCTTCTACTGCATATGGAATACAAGACTTAAGTAGATACACAGAACCGGCACTGCAACTGTCAATCAACATGCACTGGGACTAAAGTAGGGTGCCTCTTAGAGGATTAGTGACGGGTCATGCTACAAATGGCGTGCTCAGACTTGAAAACAGCAGGTCATGGTAAGCAGAATGCAAGAGGAAAGTCGGCACATGCAAATGCGTAGCAGTAAAAAAGCTTTATTCTTGCGGCTTCATGCGATTAGCATAACGACACACAGTTGATAAAAATTGTCCTACCCGTTACTCCATGTGGCTGTGGGGTGAGGTGGGAGCAGTGGGGGCCCCCACGAAAATTTGGATTTTCTTGGTGGTCATGATAGGAAGCAATGATTGGTTAGTTGATGGTGTAGTGAACGATTTTTTGTCCGATCAGAATTTCTGATCGCTCGAACGATTTTTTGCTAGAAATTGGACCGTTAGTGGCCAGCTTTAGTTGTAATATGATCTGAAGAAGGGTTTTGGTTGCAGACTGATCTGAAGAAGAGTTTTGGTTGCAGACTGATCTGAAGAAGGAGTTTGGTTGTAGACTGATCTGAAGAAGGGATTTGGATGTATGAAGAAGGGGTTTATTTGCAGCCTCATCTGAAGGAGAAACCTGTGAGAAATATTCAGTTGAAGCATAATCTAAAGCCCCATACACACACTTTTATGCAGCACAATTGTTGAACAAATTTTGTTGTGAAACAAGTTGAAACCGCTAAAAAAAAGTATTTTGCTATTGTTCAAAAAGCTGATAAGACTGATAAGAAGTCAACCCAACAGTCTTATCAGCTCTTTGAACAACAGCAAAACATTTTTTAGCTGTTTCAACTTGTTTCACAACAAAAGTTGTTCAACAATTGTGCTGCATAAAAGACCGCTGTTGAGCGTGTGTATGGGGCTTAAAGCCCCATACACACTCTCAACAAAAGTCTTTTAAATGCACAATTATCAAACAAGTTGGCCAACTTTTGTCAAGGAAAGTTGGACAACGTTTGTCAAGAGGACAAGGTGTTATCACTGATAAGAGGTGACCAACAACTGATAAGGCGCAGCTCAAGTCAATCCAACAGTTGGATTGAATTGAGCTGCTTATCAGTCGTTGGTCGCCTCTTATCAGTGATAACGCCTTGTCGTCTTGACAAACGTTGTGCAACTTTTCTTGACAAAAGTTGGCCAACTTCTTCAAGTTGTTTGATAATTGTGCATTTAAAAGACTTTTGTTGAGCGTCTGTATCAGCCTCAAATAAGAAACTTGAGGGAGAAGGCTTGTGGCAAGCCATTTTGTGTGGGAAATCTAAAAGAAGAGTTTGGGTGCAGATGAGTGTGGTTGCACCGAAAGCAAATATCTACTGGAAGGTGAACTTCTCCTAATATTCACTGAAAAAACAGGAAACAGATGTGAGACACAGTCACATGATCGTGACAGCAAATCCAGGATTGGTAACTTGCTCAAATGGATCATATTCTTCCTTTTCTGTAGAATAAATGTTACCTAAACTAGTACAATCATTAAAGGGAACCTGAAGTGAGAGGGATATAGAGACTGCCATATTAATTTCCTTTTACACAATACACCTTTCCTGGCTGTCCTGTTGATTCTCTGCCTCTAGACCCTGAACAAGCATGCAGATCAGGTGCTCTGATTGAAGTCTTACTGGATTAGCCACATGATTGTTTCAGGTGTTTGAGTCAGATACTACTGCAGCCAAAGACATCAGCAGGACTGCCGGGCAACTGGTATTGTTTAAAAAGGCAATAATCATGGCAGCCTCTATATCCCTCTTACTTCAGACGCACTTTAAGTCTGCAATAAATAACAGTTACATCATGCTGGCCTTTGCCTGCACTCATCATCAGGCTGCATTGTCTAATGTGCTCATCTGAGAATATCTACCGCAACAACAATTATTTGAACGCCACAGCTTCATATAAAGAACAACAAGTAATCCACTGATTTATACAATGTGATTAGTTAGGGTAAATTATATATAAATGCGGATCGTTGATTAGAGTGGCAAACTCCAGTGGGGAGATGAACTGTCTTGCAACCCATTCACATTTTTTTCTTTCCACCTAATTAATAATGTTTTTTCTAGAAGATATGGATGGTTATGTCCTTATGGAAAAAATAAGCTCTTTGTAGAGGTAAGTGGAATAATTAGCCGGGATGGAACAGAGGCGTAAAGAAACGTAAGCGTCTTTGATAAGTGATGAAAGCACAGAGATGAGATCTCGAAACGTGTTTGAACTGATTTACAATTTTCCATATAAATGAAGGAAAAAAAATAGATGTCAAGGGTCTCTCGGTGACGGTAGAACACAGGCGGGTCTATAGAGCGGACGTTCGGATGATTGTGCGGGGATAATGCCGATTTATACAGACCTCACTCTACGCTGCTATTCACCTTCTCACGGCTAAGAACGCCTCCATTGTTTTTCTGTTCTATGACTGCTTATCCGAGCTGGTGGGACACTTTGTGAAGTACAGAAAGCTCCATACAGACCCGGACAATGACCCTTTCACGCACCTACCAGTCCATCTCGCACGTGCTGCCCCAGCTCTGATGCTGATTCCCAATGGAATAGAAGCAAATGAGATAAACAATGGACGGTTTGCCGGCGAACGGTTCCCGCCGAACTTCGGTCGTTCGCTAGCGAACGCAAACTTTTCCGGAAGTTCGGTTCGCCCCCATAGTGCATCATGAGAGTCTACTTTGACCCTCTACATCACAGTCAGCAGGCACATTGTAGCCAATTAGACTACACTCACTTCTGGAGCAACCCCCCCCCCCCCCCCCCTTATAAAAGGCAGGCAGCGTCAGGCTCTTCACTCACTCGTGTGCCTGCAGTAATTAGTGAAGGGATAGCTGCTGCAGACTCTCATAGGGAAAGCTTAGTTAGGCTCTTGTAGGCTTGTTAGCTTGCTCTTTGCTGATTCTTATTGCTAAAAAAAACACCCAACAGCTCTGTTGAGAGCTAATCTTGTGATCTATTTTTTTTGTGTGTGTGTTCCACTGACACTTGTGTTGCATAGACAGCCTTGCTAATTCCTACTGTGTGTGCCACTGCCAGGCCCAGCACATTCAGTGACTACTACCTGTGTGTGTGACAGGTGCACATTGTAATACCCACTGCATATACCTACCTGTTATTCACTGTGCACCCACCCACCTACGTGAGCGCACGCAGTGTCACTGTGCCTGTCCAGTACCTGTCTGTGTGTGACAGGTGCACATTGTAATACCCACTGCATATACCTACCTGTTGTTCACTGTGCACCCACCCACCTACGTGAGCGCACGCAGTGTCACTGTGCCTGTCCGTTACCTGTCTGTGTGTGACAGGGGCACATTGTAATACCCACTGCATATACCTACCTGTTATTCACTGTGCACCTACCCACCTACGTGAGCGCACGCAGTGTCACTGTGCCTGTCCGTTACCTGTCTGTGTGTGACAGGTGCACATTGTAATACCCACTGCATATACCTACCTGTTGTTCACTGTGCACCCACCCACCTACATGAGCGCACACAGTGTCACTGTGCCTGTCCAGTACCTGTCTGTGTGTGACAGGTGCACATTGTAATACCCTCTACATATACCTACCTGTTGTTCACTGTGCACCCACCCACCCACCTACTTGAGTGCACACAGTGTCACTGTGCCTGTCCAGTACCTGTCTGTCTGTGACAGGGGCACATTGTAATACCCACTGCATCTACCTACCTGTTATTCACTGTGCACCCACCCACCTACGTGAGCGCACGCAGTGTCACTGTGCCTGTCCAGTACCTGTCTGTGTGTGACGGGGCACATTGTAATACCCACTGCATATACCTACCTGTTGTTCACTGTGCACCTACCCACCTACGTGAGCGCACGCAGTGTCACTGTGCCTGTCCGTTACCTGTCTGTGTGTGACAGGTGCACATTGTAATACCCACTGCATATACCTACCTGTTGTTCACTGTGCACCCACCCACCTACATGAGCGCACACAGTGTCGCTGTGCCTGTCCAGTACCTGTCTGTGTGTGACAGGTGCACATTGTAATACCCTCTACATATACCTACCTGTTGTTCACTGTGCACCCACCCACCCACCTACTTGAGCGCACACAGTGTCACTGTGCCTGTCCAGTACCTGTCTGTGTGTGACAGGGGCACATTGTAATACCCACTGCATCTACCTACCTGTTATTCACTGTGCACCCACCCACCTACGTGAGCGCACGCAGTGTCACTGTGCCTGTCCAGTACCTGTCTGTGTGTGACAGGTGCACATTGTAATACCCTCTACATATACCTACCTGTTGTTCACTGTGCACCCACCCACCCACCTACTTGAGCGCACACAGTGTCACTGTGCCTGTCCAGTACCTGTCTGTGTGTGACAGGGGCACATTGTAATACCCACTGCATATACCTACCTGTTGTTCACTGTGCACCCACCCACCTACATGAGCGCACACAGTGTCGCTGTGCCTGTCCAGTACCTGTCTGTGTGTGACAGGTGCACATTGTAATACCCTCTACATATACCTACCTGTTGTTCACTGTGCACCCACCCACCCACCTACTTGAGCGCACACAGTGTCACTGTGCCTGTCCAGTACCTGTCTGTGTGTGACAGGGGCACATTGTAATACCCACTGCATCTACCTACCTGTTATTCACTGTGCACCCACCCACCTACGTGAGCGCACGCAGTGTCACTGTGCCTGTCCAGTACCTGTCTGTGTGTGACAGGGGCACATTGTAATACCCACTGCATGTACCTACCTGTTATTCACTGTGCACCTACCCACCTACGTGAGCGCACGCAGTGTCACTGTGCCTGTCCGTTACCTGTCTGTGTGTGACAGGTGCACATTGTAATACCCACTGCATATACCTACCTGTTGTTCACTGTGCACCTACCCACCTACGTGAGCGCACGCAGTGTCACTGTGCCTGTCCGTTACCTGTCTGTGTGTGACAGGGGCACATTGTAATACCCACTGCATATACCTACCTGTTATTCACTGTGCACCTACCCACCTACGTGAGCGCACGCAGTGTCACTGTGCCTGTCCGTTACCTGTCTGTGTGTGACAGGGGCACATTGTAATACCCACTGCATATACCTACCTGTTATTCACTGTGCACCTACCCACCTACGTGAGCACACGCAGTGTCACTGTGCCTGTCCAGTGGACCTGAACCCTTGCACAGGACAGAAGAAGGAAAACAGAGAGAAATGAACCCTGTATGTATTTAGAGAGTTTAGCCTGTCTATTTCCCCTTAATTTTTGACTAATCACTACTGTAATGTGAACTCTCAGCTGTGTCAGCTCAGGGATCTCCTTTGCCATGGCAGAGTAGTTTATCTGTAAATACAGGAAAGCAGGAAGTAGACACACTGTAGATTTATTGCAGGATTTGTATCAGCTGTAACAAAAAAATATTTTGTTCTGTAAGGGCCCGTTCTTCCCACTAGAGCGAATCTGCATGCGTTTTCTGCATGCAGATTTGCATAACCAATGTAAATCAATGGGCCTGTTTCCACTTGTCAGAAATTCTGTGCAGTGAGCTGTGCAGAAAAAAATCTGCACAGCAGAGCCATCAGAATTCGCACACTGCAAGGCTAGTGTGTGATTCACCTGTAATGTACTTAAAGGATACCACAACTGAAATGTGACATAATGAGATAGACATGTGTATGTACAGTGCCTAGCACACAGATAACTATGCTGTGTTCCTTTTTTTCTTTCTCTGCCTGACTCATACAGGAAGTGACTACAGTGTGACCCTCACTGATAAGAAATTCCCCTTTTTTACCTCTTTCTTGCTCTCAGAAGCCATTTTCTGCTAGGAAAGTGTTTTATAGTCACTTCCTGTCTGAGTCAGGACTGAGTCAGCCACTTACATACCTGATATTTAACTCTTTCAGGCAGAGAAAGAAAAAAAGGAACACAGCATAGTTATCTGTGTGCTAGGCACTGTACATACACATGTCTATCTCATTATGTCACATTTCAGTTGTGGTATCCTTTAAAGAGAATCTGTACTCTAAAATTCTTACAATAAAAAGCATACCATTCTATTAATTATGTTCTCCTGGGCCCCTCTGTGCTGTTTCTGCCACTCCCTGCTGCAATCCTGGCTTGTACTTGCCAGTTTTAGGCAGTGTTTACAAACAAAAGACATGGCTGCTAACCAGCATGTGATAGGCAGAGAGGAGCTCAGCCTGCGACTCACACAGAGCCTGGAGGGGGCGTGGAGAGGGTGTGTATAGCTTCTTCCTATCACAAGCAGAGCAGCACTTTCCAGCCTGAGCCTACAAAGCTGACAAAGGAAAGAAGATTAGATTATATAACCGAGATAATACAGCCACTGTGCAACTAGGAAAGGCTGCAGTAAGACAGACCACATTAGAACAGGTATGGGAACTTATAGGATAGAAGAAATAAGGCTGAACATTTTGTTAGTCTCTTTAAAAGGAAATTTGCCTGCGTTTTCGTTATGCAAATGTTCCATGTGATTTCGTACGTTTTCGCTTAAAATCAATGTAAAAGCACACAGGCACTGACATGGTTAAATTCGCATACCTACAAACCGATGCAAATTGTAATGCGTTTTCGCTTTAAATTGTGCATACAATCGCATACAAATTTGCATCCGCATGCAAATTCGTTTTCGCGTTTTGCGCAACGGAATCGCAATGCACTAGTGGAAACGGGCCCTCAAGGTTATCAGTGGAGTAGCAATAGGGGTTGCAGAGATCTCAACCACAGCGGGACCCTTGGGCCAGAGGACCCTCCCTCAACCGTAGTATTAGCTCTTTCTTGGTCCTGTGTTGGTAATAATCACTTCTATAGATGCTTTGAATGATAATAATCGTTAACAAGCTGTTCTCCATCCCCTTCTTGCACCTCTGACACTGTAGTTAGGGACGGTAAATCCAGCACTGGAGACTTGGGCGCAGCAGCGCAGGAGACTTGGGCGCAGCCGGCGCCACCATAGGCCGTAATAGGAACTACGGCTATCGCAGGCACAGGGAGTAACTTCAGCGCCGTCAGAAGACGGATCTGAAGTTGCTTTTAAAACAATAATTCGGCTTCCAGCAATTGCTGGAAGCCGAATTATTTCATTCCCCCACTATCCATGTCGGCCTGGAGGGGGAATAGTAATTAACACGGCCCGGACTTGTGCGGCAGCAGGATTAGCCATATACTGGCTGTGTCCTGCGCCCAAGTCTCCGGCGCCGTTCTCTCTCGTACGCCACTGTAGTTGCCATTGGCAGGTCTTGGTGCGCTGTATCAATTGTTATGTATAGAGTGCTTTGTGGGCCTCAATGTAAAACTTGCACTGGGACCCACAGCTCCTTAGCTACACCACTGGTTATTATGCTGTTGCTTGTCTTTTAGAGCAGAGAGGAAGTTCTGAGTCCAGGTCCTCTTTAAAGTTTATGAGCCGGACAGCTGTGCTATTCTACTTTAATATGCTGCTTTGTCCATAAACAAGTTGTCTTCAGTTACCGCCACATTACAACCACTAGAACCCTTGAAAAACCATTAATCCGCCATTAGGTTGCACTTTATCTCCTGATTGGCTCGGCCATCCGGCAAGATCTATATTCATCTTTTCATTAACAAGCTCAGCGAAAGGAAAAAATGTTCTTTAGCCGGAATGGTGGGAGCAGCGGCGGGATAAATGTAACCTCAGCGATGTGGCTTGGCCCGCGGCTTCTTGCAACACATTGAAGATCACTGCCTCATCCTGCTAGGAAACGGGCTAAAGAGAGATCCGTCTAAATGCCCATTAAGGGCTCCCTTTTGCCGGGCTTTAAAGTTTTGCTTATTGGTTTTTATTTGAAAGAAGCATATTTTCTTGGTAAGACTAATGGCCTGCGCGGTGGAGCCGCAGGAATGCACGCTCTATAAACCCAGCTCAGAGGATGTTCACTTCCAAGAAGCCGAATCATCTTCATATCAACAACAACATCGCAGCTCCTCTCCGGCCTCACATTAAGCACCGCAGAGCCGCAAACTCAGATTTGGAGCCGCAGCGCCACCTAGCGGTCTATACTGACACGTCGCTTCTTGTGCAGAGGAAGAACTATACTTATACTTAATTCAGTTGAGGACCAGTAGTTTATACCCCCCAGTGACCAGGCCATGTTTTACAATTCAGTACTTCACAATTTTAGCAGTTTATTGCTTGGCCATACAACTTAGCACCCAAATTAATTTTATCTCCTTTTCTTCCCACTATTAGACCTTTCTTTTGGTGCTATGTGATTGCTGCTGCAATTTTTTGTACTTAATTAAAGAAGCCCTACATTTTCATATGATCCCTCCCTCCCTAAATTGGCCCTATACTACATAAAAATATATGCCTATATATTGTGAGCCCATCAGAGGGACAGTTAGTGACAAGATGCTATACTCTGTGCAGCGCTGCGTAAGATGTCAGCGCTATATAAATATTTACTTGTCTAATATATACAATATACCGCCTGCCAGTACTAATCGGCCGCTGGCAGGCTAATTGCTGCGGCTGTTTACAAAGATGGGAGCTCGCGCTCGTGCGAGCGCAAGCTCTCATCTAATCTCACCCCTCGCAAGAGTTAGGTGGTTGCAGAGCGGTTAAAGTGACACTAAAGAAAAAAAAACGTATGATATAATGAATTGTAAGTAGTACAGATAATTAATAGAACATTAATTTCAGAAGAGAGAAGACGAAGAAGAGTCTCAAATTTTTATTTTCAGTTATATAGCGCTTTTTTTTAATTTTTTTTTATAGCATATAATATTGCATCATTCTGTAATGTTTGAGCTACTTACCCTTTGACCTCCCCTGCAGTAAAAGGCTTATCTAATCTGGATCTGACTGTTTATTTGATGTTTAAGTGCTTCAGAAAACAGGACTGTATTTGACCCAGTGGGTCGGAGAGCTCAGAGAAGCTCTATTGTATAGATAACTGCAGTTTCTTAACTCTTCTTGTTCTGGAAAACAACATGAGAATAATTTCTTTGCTACTAATGTTCTATTTCTTAGCTGTACTACAAAACAAAAGCTTTCCTTCTTAAAGGGGTTCTTTAGGTTTTTTGTTTGTTTGTTTTAATTTCACTTACCGGTGATTTTATTGGTCCCCTGCTGAAGACCTGTGCCTGCGCCGGTACTCCAGGATCCTGCGGTCCCCTGCGGTGGCTCGCTTTCAGTTCTGCCAATTTACAAATTGATGGCCACTGCGCCTGCGTGGCCCTGGCGTCCTTGCTCACGTCAGGTTGGAGTGTGCATATGTCTCCCATGATGCATCACTGCTGAATATGAAAATCAGTCTTTGTTATCCCTGTAAGTTAGCCACACCTCCAGAACCACTGGAATTCAATGATGTGTCAGCTTGTTAAATTAGTACAATTGACAAGCTGACACATCGTAGCAGCATTTCAGCAGTTCTGGAGGTGTGGCTAGCTTACAGGAACAAAGGATGATTTGCATATTCCGCAATGATGCATCATGGGGGACCTCATTTGCTCACTCTAATCTAAATTATCGCAAACTTTTGCTTTGCATTCATTTTAGTAAGAGGGCTTTTTGGTCCTTTTGTAGCCCTTTACACACTCCTAGGAGTTCTGGTTCACCATGAGCTTGCTGGGTAATCGGTAAATCTCAGCTGTACTACACATACAATTAATTATATCATAAGTTTATTTTCGTTTTAGCTTTGCTTTAAAGGACAACTGAAGCTGGAAGGATATGGTATGAAGGCTGACATATTTATTTCCTTTTAAACAATACCAGTTGCCTGGCTGTGCTGGCGATCTTCTCTAATACATTTAGTCATACATCCTGAGCAAGCATGCAGCAGATCAGATGTTGATGACATCATCAGATCAGCTGCATGCTTGTTTCTGGTGTTATTCAGACACTACTGCAGCCAAATAGATCAGCAGGGTTGCCAGGCAACCCATATTTTGTTTAACAAGAAAAAATATGGCAGACTCCATAATTTTCTCACTTCAGTTGTCCTTTAACCTACCTGGTGGTGCATTTCTGTTTGGAATTATCAGTCAAAAGTGGTACATTTTTTTTTCAAGAATTTTAGGCCTCCCATTTTTAAATCCTATAATTCACCAAAATATGTCAGAATAAAAGCGTGGTAGACATTCTACATATAAATAAAAGACTAGAACACAAATTTGTTGAATTAATTATATTTATGAATACAAATTCTGAAACTGTACAAATAAGGCAGGCAGAGAGTAGTCAAAATCTAGGCAGAGGTGGGTGCAGGCGGCAGGCAGAAAGTTATCAAAAGCCAGGCAAAAGTTGGTAACAGTAAGACAGAAGCACTTAGCTCAGAAACAGTTGAGGACCAAATGGCTATATTGTCATCCTGTGCTTTCAAATGAGCTTATCTGCCATCTCTGCCATGGCAGTCATGTGACACTGGGAAGAGATCAAATTACAACTTGTGATTAGAGACAAATGAGGAGGAATTAGACAAGCTAAACTCTCTATACATACACACATACATATACTGTATCTTCCCCAAAGCATTCAAACAGGCCACTGTGCTTCCCCTGCTGAAAAAACCCTCACTCGACCCATCCCTACCCTCAAACTACCGCCCAATCTCCCTCCTTCCCTATGCTTCTAAACTCCTCGAACGCCTAGTCCACCAGCGCATTACCCAATACATCAACACCAATGCCCTACTTGACCCCCTACAGTCTGGATTCCGACCTGCGCACTCAACTGAAACAGCCCTCGCCAAGGTGGTCAACGACCTTACCCTTGCCAAGGCCAAAGGCAGTTATTCCATCCTGCTCCTCCTTGACCTCTCTGCAGCATTTGACACTGTTGACCACTCCCTCCTCCTCCAATCACTACAGTCCATGGGCATCCATGGGCTTGCCTTGGCCTGGATCTCCTCCTACCTATCCAATCGCTCCTTCACCACTTCCTTCAATGGCTCCTCCTCAACTCCTGCCCCCCTTTCAGTTGGGGTCCCCCAGGGCTCTGTTCTAGGCCCCCTTCTTTTCTCCATATACACTTCCTCATTTGGCAAGCTTATCTCCTCCCTGGGCTTCAATTACCACCTTTATGCAGATGACACTCAGATTTACCTCCATACCCCCGATCTCTCAGCCACCACCATAAACAAGGTCTCCTCGTGTCTCTCAGCAATTTCCTCCTGGATGTCAGCTAGGTTCCTAAAGCTTAACCTAGACAAAACTGAGCTCCTGATCCTTCCACCCCATGCTGCTGCACCCATCCCAGGTTTCCACCTCACAATCGACAACACAACCATTCTCCCTACCTCCCAGGCCCGCTGCCTGGGTGTCACCTTGGACTCTGACCTCTCCTTCATCCCACACATCCAAAACATCACAAGAGCCTGCAATTTCCACCTCCGTAATATCTCCAAGATCCGCCCATTCTTAACCCCGGACACGACCAAACTGCTCATCCATGCCCTCATCATCTCCCGCCTTGATTACTGTAACTCACTCCTTTCTGGCCTCCCCCTGAAACGCACTGCCCCCCTTCAATCAGTGATGAACGCGGCTGCAAGACTCATCCATTCTTCGCACCGCTCTGCATCCACATCTCCCCTTTGTGAATCCCTGCACTGGCTCCCTATCCGTCTCAGGATAAGTTTCAAGATTCTATGCCTGGCGTATAAATCTGTTCACAAAACATGCCCTACCTACATCTCGCAGCTTGTTCACAAGTATACACCAGGTCGCCCCCTCCGTTCCTCCAACGACCTTCGCCTCACCACCCCGCGCATTTCACACTCCCATGCCCGCCTCCAGGATTTCTCAAGAGCTGCCCCCACCCTCTGGAATGCCCTTCCACCACCCATCAGACTTGCTCCCTCTTTCAACACATTCAAGCAAGCCCTCAAAACCCACCTCTTTATGATGGCCTACCCACCTCCTACCACACAGTAACTCTCTAAGGAATATTTAACAGCCCCCCCCTAGTGTTTCCACCCCTCCCTTTAGAGTGTAAGCCTCTGGCAGGGTCCTCCACTCCCTAGTGTAATCTACAGGATCATGTGCTCCTGTCCTATGACAGCCTGTACTTGTATTACTGGGCCTACCTAACCAGCCCATATTGCATGATCATGTATTTTGTACAATTTGTATGTATAACTTTGTTCTATGTGTATAACCCTATGTATGTCATCCTTGTATCATTGTATATATTTATTGTCCAGCGCTGCGTAATATGTTGGCGCTTTATAAATACAATAAATAATAATAATAATAATAATAATAATAATAATAATAATATGGCACATTTCTCTGTTTTCCTTATGCCATGTGTGAAAACTAGTGTTCCACTTTAAAAATTGTTGCCGCCCTCGATGATGTTACACCGCACCGCTGAAACCACCGCACTGATTGGCCGCCGGGTCCCCGGAAGAAGAACGGGGATATGGGGATACGGGCAGCCCAAGAAAGATACAGGTAGCCAGAGAGAGAGGCTGGAGTCCCGCAGCGCCGAGGAGAGGCAGAGATTGACGGAAGCAGAGGCAGAGCTACTGCATAAAGCTCTGCCCCTACCCGGAAGCCCCACATTTTTCTCCAGGAATTTCGGGGGTATTAAGATCTCGTCCTGCCGTGTCCCTGCAGCGAATCAGTTTGGATTAGAATGAGGAAGCTACCTGCTGGATAAAATCAGGTATTTTAAATGGCTTTGGACTCTCCTTAACTTGTTATCCATATTTTGAAATGGACACCTGGTCAATAATACCATGGACTCGCATTACTGATTTTATCTCAAAAACATACTCCGTGACAAACCCAGGATTTTAAACTGACAACTGAGGTGAAAATAAACTAATGAAATAAACAATTGTACCTATCTCTCTTCTTTTTCTTGTTTTATGGTTGGAATTTCTTATCATTGAGGGTCACACTGTAGTCTGACTTAGTCGGGAACTGCCACTTTACATACCTGATGTTTAACTCTTTCAGGCAGAGAAAGAAAAAAAAGGAACACAGCACAGTTGTGTGCTAGGCACTGTACATACACATGTATATCTCATCATGTCACCACGGTGGCGTAGTGGTTAGCTTTCTCGCCTTGCAGCGCTGGGTCCCTGGTTCGAATCCCAGCCAGGGCACTATCTGCAAAGAGTTTGTATGTTCTCTCCGTGTCTGTGCGGGTTTCCTCCGGGCACTCCGGTTTCCTCCCACATTCCAAAAACATACGGATAAGTTAATTGGCTCCCTCTAAAATTAGCCCTAGACTACAGTACTTACAGTACATAATATAGACATATGGCAATGGTAGGGATTAGATTGTGAGCTCCTTTGAGGGACAGTTAGTGACAAGATATATATATATATATATATATATATATATATATATATATATATACACTGTACAGCGCTGCGTAATATGTCGGCGCTATATAAATACTAAATAATAATAAAAAAATGTCACCTGTCACCTCGGGTATCCTTTAAAGAGACTCCGAGACGAGATAATGAGCAGCTCTTATGCTGAATACACACGTTGAGATTTCCCGTTCAATTCCTGGGATCGAACGAATCGAATCGATTATTTCCAACATGCTCGATTCGGATTTCGATCGTTTCTGCCGTCGATTTGGCATACTTAACGTGCAAATCGATGGCAGAAACGGTCGAAATCTGAATCGAGCTTGTTGGAAATAATCGATTCGATCTGTTCGATCCCGGGAATCGAACTGGAAATCTCAACGTGTGTATTCAGCATTATACTTACCCGGGGCTTCCTCCCGCCCCATAAACATGTCTAAGTCCTACGCCGTCCACCCACGGTCTTGCTTTCAGCCGCGGTGAGCTCTGTTACCAGCCTCAGTGACGTCAGTCCGGGTCTACTGTGCATGAGCAGGAGGTCTGCGCATGTGCAGGAGACGCTGTCTGGCTTCGACTGAGGCTGGTAACGGAGCTCATCGCGGCTGAACGGCAGACCGCGGGAGGACAGCATAAGGCTTAGATGTGTCTATGGGGCAGGAGGAAGCGCCGGGTAAGGGGTAAGTATAAGAGCTGCTCGTTATCTCATTTCTGAGTCTCTTTAAAGGGTTATTCATGAAAGGCTTTGTTTTTTCAAACTTTCTTTTTCTTCTCTCTTTTCTCCCCCTAAATATTGCTTAAAGAGAAACCGTAATCAAGAATTGAACTTCATCCCAATCAGTAGCTGATACCCCCTTTTACATGAGAAATCTATTCCTTTTCTCAAACGGATCATCAGGGGGATCTGTATGGCTGATATTGTGGTGAAACCCCTCCCACAAGAAACTGTGAGGACCATGGTCCTGGCAGGTCCCTTTCTGTGAACCTTGCTGCATTGTGGGAAATAGCTGTTTACAGCTGTTTCCAACCACCAAAACAGCAAGCAGCAGCTACATCACCTGCCAGCAGTAAAAATGTCACCATGTGGTAAATGTCAGAATGTAAATCAGGTAGAGAAAAGATTTTACAATGGGCAAACACTGACTAAATCATTTATACATAATTATTGTAAAAATGAGGTACTTTGTTATTACATTATTTTCACTGGAGGTCCTCTTTAAAGTTACTGGCAGTTACACTGATGCTGCACTAAATAACTAAACTTAAATCGAAGTGGTAAATTATATTGGAGCCATTTCATGTTTTTATTTGGGGATGTCACAGCTGATTGCTGGCAGGTGACATAGCAACCCCACCGACTGCAGTACCCCTATTCCCCTAATCTCATATGAGGAGCTTAAGGAGGATTTTTAAACAACATTTGGAGGGAAAAAAAGTAATCTTGTAACCATATGTATAAATTTAAATGGCAGGGGCAGAACTACAAATCATGTACCCCACCCCCCCAGCAAAACTTTGAAGGGGCCCCCGAGTGTTTGCGTCCTTTCCCTTGCCTACCCTGGTGACCCTCACACCCTGCAGGGAGTGGCTGCAAGGTGTAATGGTTAAGGGCTCTGCCTCTGACATGGGAGACCAGGGTTCTAATCTTGGCTCTGCCTGTTCAGTAAGCCAGCACCTATTCAGCAGGAGACCTTAGGCAATAGGCAAGCCTCCCTAACACTGCTACTGCCCATAGAGCGCGTCCTAATGGCTGCAGCTCTGGCGCTTTGAGTCAGCCAGGAGAAAAGCGCTATATAAGTGTTTTTCTTTTAAAGCAAGTGTGGCCATCGTAATCTTCACCCACATAACAAGTATAGCCACAAGAACACCTGATCTGAAGGTTAGACCCCTTTATGGGGGAAGGAAAGGTTAGTAGTTTGGGGCCCCTCAGAGCTCTGCAACCCCCCCCCCCCCCTGTTGCAGGGGCTGCTCCCCCTTCCCTGTAGTTCCTCCTCTGGAATAATGCTCTATATTTACTAGTGGCCTAAAAACCTGTCCAACCTACATTTCCGATCTAACTCAGAGGTACATACTTAGCCACTCACTCCGCTCCTCCAATGAACTTCGCCTGACCACCCCCCACATCACCCAGTCCCATGCACGCTTCCAGGACTTCTCAAGAGCTGCTCCAACACTATGGAACTTCCTACCTCCACCCATTAGGGCAGCCCCTCCTTCAACATCTTCAAGAAAGCTTTCAAAACTCACCTTTTCACCCCTCACAAGTGCTCTAAACCCGCAGCTGAACTCTGGTCTCCTACCTTTCGTGTCCCTACCTCTCCCTCTAGATTGTAAGCCTTCGGGCAAGATCCTCCTCCTTTTGTGTCCTACCCGATCATGCACCTGCATTACTGTGCACCAGTGACTTAGCTAAGGAGCCGTGGGCCCCGATGCAAGTTTTACATGGGGGCCCCCAAAGCACTCTATACATAACAATTGATACAGCGCACCAAAATCTATCAATGGCAACTACAGTGTCACAGGTGCAAGAAGGGGATGGGGAACAGTTTAATGATTACCAATATTCAAAGTATCTATAGAAGTGATTATTATGAGCACAGGACCAATAGAGAGCTAATAATGCAGTTGAGGGAGGGCCTTTCGGGACCCCTCTGGTTCAAGGGCCCCGATGCGGTCGCTACCTCTGCAACCCCTATTGCTGCGCCCCTGCTGTGCACCCATGCTATGCATTTGAGTGAACTCAACTTGCCTAATCTCCATTCTCCCATCCAGTGACTGACTAAGCATTACCTTGTACTCATACTGTGCTGCGTGATCTGGTTTTCTTGTATTCCTGCAGGGGCGTAGCAATAGGGGTTGCAGAGGTAGTGACCGCATCGGGGCCCTTGGGCCAGAGGGGCCCTAAAGGGCCTTCCCTCAACTTTAGTATTAGCTCTCTATTGGTCCTGTGCTCATAATAATCACTTTTATAGATACTTTGAATTGTGGTAATCATTAGCAAACTGTTCCCCATTCCCTTCTTGCACCTCTGACACTGTAGTTGCCATTGGCAAGTTTTTGTGCGCCGTATCAATTGTTATGTATAGAGTGCTTTGGGGCCCCAATGTAAAACTTGCATCGGGGCCCACAGCTCCTTAGCTACGCCACTGTAGTCCTGTGTTGTCATATTGCTGTATGTCACCCCTAAATATTGTCTGTAAACTAAACTTATGTCCAACGCTGCATAATATGTTGGCGCTTTATAAATACAATAAATAAATAGTGTGTTTTTCACAGATCTCTGTATCCTGTTTGCTGGGGGTCTAATTCAGCTTTTTTGTACATTGTTGTGTATTTATGTAGAGATGCGCAGCAGTTTATTTCAGCAATAGGTCTCCTTTATTTTATTTTTTTCTCTGAACTCCCTTTCACATTAACATCGGTGAACAGTCCTCCTTCCGCTTGAATATGGTTTGTCCTGATTAATGTTCACTGTCAGCCTTTGTATTGATTACAGTAATTTCCTACTTGTCCTGTATTATTCCAGGCTGGAAACTCCATAATGTCAGCTGCAAGGCAGAACACAGGGCCGCACAATCTGAATATTGATGAGTGTAATCGGCCTAATTATTGGCCAATAGGGTTCAGGAATGGCCATAAATTCAACCTAATAGTGGTCGTATGATTTATGGGATAATCAGGACTGCACTATTCTAGCAAGGAAATTATAAAAAAATAAATAACTCCTACCTAGTTAAGCTCTGAAGTGTTAGTAAGAGCACTACACCCGCCTTCATTATTTCAGCATCTGTGAATGCCACCTTGCCAGCTGCCACCAGTCCTGGAGGCATCACCATACCTACCAAATTTTTGAGATGAGAAAGATGGAGGGAAGACACACCCCTGCCACACCCCTAATCAGGCCCCAGCTATACCTCCGTCACATCCTGATGACATCCCTGCTATAACACTGCAGAGCTGCAGCTGCAGGACTGCAATTACTACAGCAGATTGAAAAAGCTGCAAGTAAAAATGAGGTCATAGTTATGGGTGACTTCAACTTTCCAGACATTGACTGGAGTATTGAGGCTACCCATTCTGGTAAAAGCGGCAGATTTCTGGCAACACTACAGGACAGTTACCTGACTCAAATGGTAACTGAGCCAACCATGGGGAATGCGTTACTGGATTTGATAATTTCAAATAGACCAGATAATGTCCTCAATTCACTAAGCTTATCTCCTGTCTTTAATAACGTTTCTAGAGTGATCACCATGGTGATGAGGCATGTCGTATTCAGGATACATTTGACCTCAGGCAAACCTTAAGTTAACTCTTCTATCTTTAAGTTAACTCTTCAATCCTTAAAATAACTCCAGAATTCTAAAGTTAAAGACAGGCTGTTAATTAACTGCGTGTGAAAATAACTACAGAGGAGGTAACTTTACAGAGGAGGTAACTTAAAGAGGACCTCCAGTGAAAATAATGCAATAAAAAAGTGATTCATTTTTACAATAATTATGTATAAATGATTTAGTCAGTGTTTGCTCATTGTAAAATCTTTCCTCTCCCCGATTTACATTCTGACATTTTTACCGTGGGCAGGTTATGTAGCTGCTGCTAGCTGTTTTGGCTGTTAGAGACAGCTGTAAACAACTAATTCCTGTCTGTGAACCTTGTTACATTGTAACAAACTGCCAACAGTACCACAGTTCCAGAGCTTCTCGTGGGAGGGGTTTTAGCACAAAAATCAGTCATACAGTGCCCCCCGATGGTCTGTTTGTGAAAAGCAATATATTTCTCATGTAAAAGGGGGTATCAGCTACTGATTGGGAAAAAGTTCAATTCTTGGTTGGAGTTTCTCTTTAAGGAATAAAGAGATAGGATTACTGTGTGGTGGCAAGTGTGGTGGCAAGTTTTCTCTTGCCTTATTATCTACAGCATGATCTTAGTGAATTGAGGCCATTGTATCAAATGTGCAGGTTCAAGAACATTTGGGAAATAGTGATCACAACATGATAACGTTTGATCTGGTGACTGGTAGGCCGCAGGGCAGCGGGACAACTAAAACTATTAATTTTAGAAAAGCAAAGTTCAATCAACTCAGGCAGGCACTAAGTTTGGTGAACTGGGATAATGTACTACAAGGGAGGGACACTGAAGGGAAATGGCAAGCTTTTAAAGTTATTCTTAGTCAATACTGTAGTAATTATATCCCATATGGAAACAAAAGGTCTAGGAATAAAAAAGGCCTCTATGGATGAATAGAAAGGTTAGAGATAAAATTAAGTGGAAAAAGAATGCCTATAAGGACCTAAAACAGGAGGGGACCAAGTCGACATTAGGCAATTATAAGGAGTGCAATAAAAGTTGTAAAAAAAAAATTAGGCTGGCAAAGATTGAAGCCCAAAGAAGTTTTACAAGTAGATCAACTCTTAAAAAAGAAAGGTTGACTGTATTGGACTCAATTGTGGATGACCAAGGTCCTTACCTAAAAGACAACTGTAGCGAGAGGTATATGGAGGCTGCTATATTTACTTCTTTTAAAGAGAATCTGTACAATAAAAAGCATACTATTCTATTTCTGGTGTTCTCCTGGGCCCCCCTGTGCTGTTTCTGTCACTCCCTGCTTCAATCCTGGCTTGTAATTGCCATTTTTATGCAGTGTTTACAAACAAAAAACATGGCTTCTAACCCGAGTGAGAAAGGCTGAGAACAGCTTACTGTGTGACTCATGCAGAGCTTGGAGAGGGTGTGTATAGCTTCTGCCAATGACGAGCAGTACTGCACATTCCACACATTCCAGGCTGAGCCCAACAGAGCCGACAGAGGAAAGAAGATAAGATTTGTTACAGAGACAGTGCAACTAGAAAAGGCTGCAGTATGCCAGAGCTCATTAGAACAGGTATAGGAACTTATAGGATAGAAGAAATAAGGCTAAACATTTTGTTACAGAGTCTCTTTAAGCAATAACAGTTGCCTGGCTACAGAGGCATAGCTAGGCTTTTCAGCGCCCGTGGACAAAGACAGTTATTGCCCCCCCCCCCCCTGGACAAATTGGGCATGGTCATGCCTCGGAATATGGGTGTGGTCAAGTGTGGATCCACATGTACAAATGCTGTTTAGATAGCTAAATGTGCCCCCCTTTAGATAGTCAGACGTGCCTCCCTTCCCCACGTTTAGAAAGCCAGATGTGCCTCCCTTGTTCTGCTGCTGTTGACACTTCTGCACTCCTCTGCAGAGGGAGGGAGAGAAGCAGGGGCACTTCGGGCAGCCAGCGGGCTGCCACTCACTAACTTAGGATGCGGTGGCCAGGCTCTGTGCCCTCTCACAGTTCTGTGCCCAGGGACATGTGTCCCCCTTCCCCACCCATAGCTACGCCTCTGCCTGGCTATCCTGCTGATCACCTGCCTCTAATACTTTTAGCCACAGACCCTGAACATGCATGCAGCAGATCAGGTGTTACTGACATTAGTGTCAGATCTGACAAGATTAGCTACATGCTTGTTTCTGGTGTGATCCAAACACTACTGCAGCCAAATAGATCAGCAAGACAGTCAGGTAACAGGCATTATTTAAAAGGAAATGAATATGGCAGCCTCCATATACCTCTCACTACAGTTGCTTTCTTTGCTTCTGTCCTCACGAGGGAAACATCACTGTTGCAAATTAAAGATGCGGAAGAGTCTCAATCTTCCAATTGTAATATTAAATACTTAACGCAGGAAGACGTCAAGGCAAGACTAAATAAATTCAAAATAGACAAGGCACCTGGCCCGGATGGCATGCATCCTCGGGTCCTAAGGGAATTAAGTTCAGTTATAGATAAACCCCTTTATCTTATCTTTTGTGACTCTCTTGCAACTGGCAGAGTGCCAGTGGATTGGCGTACAGCCCACGTTTTCCCATTATTTAAGAAGCGCAAATAAATCAGATCCGGGAAATTATAGACCTGAAAGCTTAACGTCAGTTGTATGCAAACTATTTGAGGGGTTACTAAGAGATACTATACATGACTTCATAGTAGAAAATAATCTTATTTCGCAGAATCAGCATGGGTTTACTAAAGACAGGTCCTGTTTGACTAACATGCTCCGCTTTTATGAGGTAGTGAATGCTAATGTGGACATTGGGAAAGCTGTAGATGTGATATACTTGGGCTTTGCAAAGGCCTTCGACACTGTTCCCCACAAAGGTCTGGTGCAAAAGTTGAGGATGCAAGGACTGGGGAAGAGTCTGTGTGCGTGGATAGGGAACTGGCTAATGGACAGAAAACAGCGTTGTGGTCAATAGATCATATTCAAAATGGGTGACTGTTAGCAGTGGGGTCCCACAGGGGTCTGTACTGGGTCCAGTGCTCTTCAATGTATTTATTAATGACCTAGTAGATGCAGTAGAAAGCAGTGTTGCTATATTTGCAGATGTTACAAAATTGTGCAGAATCATCAACTCTCAGGAAGATAGTGACATATTGCAACAGGATATGGATAGGATGGCTATATGGGCACATACATGGCAGATGAAATTTAATGTTGAAAAATGTAAATTCATGCATTTTGGTCGTACCAATGGTCTAGCACCATACAAAATAAACGAGATACAGATGGGGACATCAAACTTGGTGAAGGACTTAGGAGTACTCATCGACAACAAGTTAAATAATCGTACTCGATGCCAAGCCGCTGCAGCTAAAGCTAATACAATTTTGGGATGCATTTAAAGGGAAATAAAAACTCAAGATGTTGGCATAATATTGCCCCTGTTTAACCCTCTAGTAAGGCCACATCTGGAATATGGAATTCAGTTCTGGGCACCACATTACAGGAAAGATATTGCAGTTTTAGAGCAGGTGCAGAGACTAGCAACAAAATTGATACGAGGGATGGAAGGTCTCACTTACCAAGAAAAGTTAGATAAACTGGGTTTATTTAGTCTGGAGAAAAGACACCTTAGAGGGGATCTAATTAACATGTATAAATACATCAGAGGGCAATATAAAAGCTTGGCAGATGAGCTTTTTGTCCGTAGGCCTTCACAAAGGACTAGAGGACATGATCTGCGCGTGGAGGAAAAACGTTTTAGCCATTTATTTATAGAGGAACGCCAGTGAAAATAATGTATTAAAAAAAGTGCTTCATTTTTACCATAATTATGTATAAATGATTTAGTCAGTGTTTGCCCATTGTAAAATCTTTCCTCTCCCCGATTTACATTCTGACATTTTTTACATGGTGACATTTTTACTGTGGGCAGGTTATGTAGCTGCTCCTAGCTGTTTTGGCTGTTAGAGACAGCTCTAAGCAGCTAGTTCCTGTCTGTGAACATTGTTACATTGTGGCAGTTTGCCCAGAGTACCGCGGTACTCAGAGCTTCTTGTGGGAGGGGTTTCAGCACAAAATCATACAGCGCCCCCTGATGGTCTGTTTGTGAAAAGCATTTTATTTCTCATGTAAAAGGGGGTATCTGCTACTGATTGGGATAAAGTCCAATTCTTGGTCTGAGTTTCTCTTTAAGAAAGGGTTCTTTACAGTAAGAGTGATTAAGATGTGGAATGCATTGTCACAGGAAGTAGTTATGTCAAATTCTATATCAGCATTTAAAGGGGGCTTAGATGCTTTCCTTGCATTGAAAGACATCCATGGCTATAATTACTAGGTAATGCCCAGTGGTGTTGATCCAGGGATTTTATCTGATTGCCATCTGGAGTCGGGAAGGAATTTTTTCCCTTTTCAGGGTAATTGGACCATGACTTGTAAGGGTTTTTTCGCCTTCCTCTGGATCAACAGGGATATGTGAGGGAGCAGGCTGGTGTACTTGTTCTCTGGTTGAACTCAATGTATGTCTTTTTTCAACCCAAATAACTATAACTATATAACACATACAACAAAGAATTTACTGATGGTGTTGCTTGCGAATTTTCGCCAAAGTCATTTTCACAACGAAAACACTATATTTTCGATTTCAAGAAAGTATTTCAAAAAATAGCCTGTATTGCGAAAACGAACAACAGGAGGAAATGGCAGTGCTATCCGATACAGGCTGCACCCGAATTGACCAGCTGCATAGATGTCCAGAGCCCCAACAAGGGCAGATTACCCAACTTGCATTCAAAACAGATGGAGCAAATGGAATACGGTGGCTTCAAAAACACCCTGTGCACAGATTGTTCAATGCTAGACTCTTCCACGACAATGATGTGTTCTTTCGGGGGAGACCTGAAAATTAAACATAGTTTAAACCTGGGGCTGCTAGCCCATTAATGGTCTACACATTTTTTCGAAAAAAAACAATAGGAAATGAATGGGCAGCGGTCATAATCAAGCTGCAAATGAAATGAAACCAACAGAGGTGTGCAGCGCCCCCAAGAGGCTTATATACACGTTGAATGCAAATTGCAAAACCATGAAATATTGATATTTTACTGCAAAAACACGGAAAAACAATATTTTTACTGCTACGATTTTTACTGCGAAAGTGCAAAAAAATCTATCTTTTTTTAAACATGAAAAATGTGAAAAATATTTTTTCGATGGCATATTTTACATTATTTTTACAAAAATTTATGTGAAAAGAATATTGGAATTTTCACTCATCACTATTTATTATTATTATTATTATTACAGTATAATCTCGTTGTAATAAACTCTTATATTGCATACATTTGGGTATAGTAAACTACCTCTCCAGGTCCCAGGCAATCTTCGTTGTGAGTCTATGGGAGCAATTTCTGTTATATTAAACCTGTTTTTGGCCCCTACATGACGCTGACTCTGGATATATTAAACAGTGGGCGGTGCATGCGTCATATGTCAGTGTGAAACCCATGGTCAGCTGCTCTGGCTGGTTGTAAGTGAGATGATGCCTAATAACATTTGTAAGACAAGATGAATGGCACCGGTGGTGGATATACAGTACTGTACATATGAGCAGCCTGGGGAACATGAGGAATAATGTGAACATAAAAAAGGATGAAGCGTTACCTCTTCCACTTTGCAATCGCTAAGGAGAGTGGAGAGGAGAGTGCTAAGTCCTTACATTACAGATGTGAGTGGCTTATCGTTATTGGCTGCATTTTGAAGAGAGGCTTTATGACCGGCTCAAGTGTAAGCAGAAGGATTTGCAGGACATGTCCTGTAAGTCCCACCTAGTGTTGGGCGAACAGTGTTCGCCACTGTTCGGGTTCTGCAGAACATCACCCTGTTCGGGTGATGTTCGAGTTCGGCCGAACACCTGATGGTGTTCGGCCAAACCGTTCGGCCACATGGCCGAACTAAGAGCGCATGGCCGAACGTTCCCCGAACGTTCGGCTAGCGCTGTGATTGGCCGAACTGTCACGTGGTTCGGGTAAATAAATACCCGAACCACGTCATATCTCCGCCATTTGTCTGTGGGTTTAGCTTTTGGTAGGCAGGCAGGGTAGTTCGCGCTCCAGCCACGCTAGCCAGGGTCCCCCCAGTCATTGTGTCGCTGCTGGGAATAGTAGTACACCGCTCGCTCAGCCACACTATATAGCATTGTGTTTACTGCCACTCTGTGTACCTCGCTCAGCCACACTGTATAGCATTCTGTTTACTGTTCTGTGTCTGCTGGGAATAGTAGTACACCGCTCGCTCAGCCACACTATATAGCATTCTGTTTACTGCCACTCTGTGTACCTCGCTCAGCCACACTATATAGCATTCTGTTTACTGCCACTCTGTGTCTGCTGGGAATAGTAGTACACCGCTCGCTCAGCCACACTATATAGCATTCTGTTTACTGCCACTCTGTGTCTGCTGGGAATAGTAGTACACCGCTCACCCGCCACTGTATAGCATTGTGCTCTGTGTCGCTGCTGGGAATAGTGGTACACCGCTCAGCCACACTATATAGCATTCTGTTTACTGTTCTGTGTCTGCTGGGAATAGTAGTACACCGCTCGCTCAGCCACACTATATAGCATTCTGTTTACTGCCACTCTGTGTACCTCGCTCAGCCACACTATATAGCATTCTGTTTACTGCCACTCTGTGTCTGCTGGGAATAGTAGTACACCGCTCACCCGCCACTGTATAGCATTGTGCTCTGTGTCGCTGCTGGGAATAGTGGTACACCGCTCACCCGCCACTGTATAGCATTGTGCTCTGTGTCGCTGCTGGGAATAGTGGTACACCGCTCAGCCACACTATATAGCATTCTGTTTACTGTTCTGTGTCTGCTGGGAATAGTAGTACACCGCTCGCTCAGCCACACTATATAGCATTCTGTTTACTGTCACTCTGTGTACCTCGCTCAGCCACACTATATAGCATTCTGTTTACTGCCACTCTGTGTCTGCTGGGAATAGTAGTACACCGCTCACCCGCCACTGTATAACATTGTGCTCTGTGTCGCTGCTGGGAATAGTGGTACACCGCTCACCCGCCACTGTATAGCATTGTGCTCTGTGTCGCTGCTGGGAATAGTGGTACACCGCTCAGCCACACTATATAGCATTCTGTTTACTGTTCTGTGTCTGCTGGGAATAGTAGTACACCGCTCGCTCAGCCACACTATATAGCATTCTGTTTACTGCCACTCTGTGTACCTCGCTCAGCCACACTATATAGCATTCTGTTTACTGCCACTCTGTGTCTGCTGGGAATAGTAGTACACTGCTCGCTCAGCCACACTATATAGCATTCTGTTTACTGCCACTCTGTGTACCTCGCTCAGCCACACTATATAGCATTCTGTTTACTGCCACTCTGTGTCTGCTGGGAATAGTAGTACACCGCTCGCTCAGCCACACTATATAGCATTGTGTTTACTGTCACTCTGTGTACCTCGCTCAGCCACACTATATAGCATTGTGTTTACTGCCACTCTGTGTCTGCTGGGAACAGTACTACACCGCTCGCTCAGCCACACTATATAGCATTGTGTTTACTGCCACACTGTGTACCTCGCTCAGCCACACTGTTTACTGCCACTCTGTGTCTGCTGGGAACAGTAGTACACTGCCGCTCACTCAGTCACCCCATTACTATATAGCATTGCTGGGATCTGTAGTACTCTGCTCACCCACCCATACCATTGTACTGCCAGTCACTGTGTATATTGCTGGGATCTGTAGTACTTCACTCACCGTCAACCACTATATAGCATTGCGTACTCTGCCAGTCAGTGTGTATATTGCTGGGATCAGTAATACTCCACTCAACGTCAACCACTATATGAGCTCACCATGAGTTCCTTAGAGACCTCCGCTGTGAGCAGCACTCCCAACAACAGCAACAGCCAACGCCCCACGCAAGCTATAACATCCACCCCAGCAGCCAGTGGTCAGCAGCAGCCCTCCCCGGAGGAGAACGTTGTGTCCATCGGTCCGGCGCCAGAGCGATTATTGAGGGCTGCCATTGAGGAGATGATGGGGCCTGATGTGGAGGAGGAGGTCGGGCTCAGGCCAGCATCCCAAGTTAATGTTGAGGACGATGAGGGGTCTGTGTCTGGGGATGTTGGGGTGGCAGAGGTGGTGGGTGGGTCAGACTCAGGAGAAGAGTTGTATGATGAGGATGATGATCGGGACCATCTGTATGTGCCTCAGAGTCCGACCCCGGAAAACATGTTGTATCGTGTGTTTAGGTACTAAAATCTGCGTTCCCACTTCCCAGTACTGCCCGGGTCCACGGATCCATATAATTTTTTGGGCAGCACTATCAAACTGTGGTACTATGAGTGAGTTGCCATGGTCCTTCTGTGCTGTCACACTCACCGTCTGTCTGCAGATGGATTGTTCAACACAGCTACGCCATCTGACATGTAGTCCTTGACCATCTTCTCCAGGCGATTGGTGTTGGAGGACGTGGAACTGCCCGATTGCTGTTCTGTGGGCTGCTGCATGGGTGTCAGAAAATGTTCCCACTCCAAGAACACTGCTAATACCATTCCCTTTTGGGCACTAGCAGCAGCTTGTGTTCTTTGCCGCCCTCCTGGTCCTCCTGGGTTTGCTGAAGTCAGTCTGTCGGCGTACAACTGGCTAGAGAAGGAGGAGGATGTCAATCTCCTCTCTAAAGTCTCCATCCTCAAGGGCCTGCTGGAATTGTTCCATTTTTGACCTGTCTGACACTTTCTTCAATCAGTTTTTTAACATTGTGTTTGTATAAACTGGGTAAAAACCCAGTAATTGGTGTTGTCCAGAATAATGAATAATAATGAATAGTGAATAATGCGCGGGCCGCGTTCAATGCAGTCTAGCATGAATTGAGCCATGTGTGCCAGAGAATCCTGCCAGACTCCTCTGTCTTCATGTTCTTGTGAGCGTTGTGATTGTTGTGATGCACCATATTCGTCACCAGCATCACTTTCTTCCTCTTCTGCTGTCCATTCCCGCTAAATTGTGGAAGTCCAACGTGCACCGCTCTGTCCCTCGGCAGTTTGGGCATCCAATTCCTGCTCCAACTCCAGCTGTTCCTCGTCCTGTTCTTTGTCATAGCTGGGACCAGCGTTTCCTGAGGCAGGTTGCCTGATGTTGGTATCATCACGCTGATCGTTTTCATCTTCAGATTCCCCCACTTGCATCATGCCAGCGGTTTCCATCTTCAACATTGATTTCTTCAGTAAACACAGCAGTGGTATTGTAATGCTGACTGTAGAGTTGTCACTGCTCAGTCACAAGCAACGTGGATTGCTCAAAATTTTGGAGGACTTGGCAGAGATCCAACATGGTGGCCCAATCAGATCCACAGAAGCTTGGTAGCTAGCTGCTGGAATGCGCCTCGGCACTGCGCAAAAGCGTGCTAGCATGTGCAGCATAGAATTCCAGCGCGTAGGGAGGGACATCACCCAGCGAGCGATGGTGCGCTAGATTGAAGCGCTCCTGCATCTCTTGGTGAGTCCTTCAGAAGCGGTACTGGACTTTTAAAAAATTTTTTTTTTCCTTCAACAGAAGATCTGCCACGTTGGAGTGAGGAGGACGCCGCCGACCCCGACACCAAGCTGAACCCCGGCGAACTCCAAGCAGAGGATCTTCAGGAACCCTCAAGGCTTTGAGCAAGCTGAGGAGGATCAGCAGTCCCGACGAGACCTCTCCTCATATGTAACTGTGTGCAGTGGAGTAGAGCTCCCCAGAACAACCTCTCACTTGTCACTTTGTCACTGGTCACTTTGTCACTTTGTCATTTTGTCACTTTGTCATTTGTCACTTTGTCACTTGTCACTTTGTCACTTGTCACTTTGTCACTTTGTCACTTTGTCACTGGTCACTTTGTCACTTTTCACTTTGCCACTTGTCACTTGGTCACTTGTCACTTGGTCACTTGTCCAGATGATCTCGGTACACCTCCTGCGATTCAAATTCCTGCACACATTGCTCTGGGATTTGGGTGTGATGAATGATGCATCTAACTGGCCACCGGAGGCAATTAAGGCCTTCAAAACATTGAAAGCAGCTTTCTGTTCCGCCCCCATTTTGCGTCATGTTGAGTTGTTGACGTCATGTTCATCCTCGGCCTCGCCTTGCATTTCAGTGCGAGGTGCATTTTCCACAGAAAAAGGTTGTGAATCCGGGCACAACATTTGTGGCTGTTCCATTGACCTTTCACAGGTAGAAGATTGTGGGGGTGGGAATAGCTCCTCCGAATAGCCCATTGTGTCCTGAAAACTACTCATTGCATTGCTTTGCGCACGCATTTTTTTTGTCCTCATGCAAGGCCTGAGTTGCGCCTGAAAGCGTGGCCTTCTCCTCCTGCGCCTCCTCCTGTTCCATCACGTCTGCTGCTGCTGGGTTAACGTTGCCGCCCGGTCCTTGTTTATTGAACCTCTTATCTTTATTACATTTATGACTGCATGGCGGTACAAAGCATGCTATCCGCACGCTTCTTGTCCTCATGCAAGGCTTGGGTTGTTGTGTCTCAAAGCGTGGCCTTCTCCTCCTGCGCCTCCTCCTGTTCCATCACGTGTGCTGCTGCTGCTGCTGCTGCTGGGTTAGCGTTGCCGGTCCCTGTTTATGGAACCTCTCATCTTTATTACATTTATGACTGCATGGCGGTACAAAGCATGCTATCCGCACGCTTCTTGTCCTCATGCAAGGCCTGGGTTGTTGTGTCTCAAAAAGCGTGGCCTTCTCCTCCTGCGCCTCCTCCTCCTGTTCCACTAACAGGAGGGTAGGAGCCGTCCGGAGTCCACTCCTCGGGGGGGGCAAAATTTGGATGGGGAATGGCAGTTAAGGTGCCAAAACCTGATCTTTAGCCACCAAAACCTGACCATTAGGCGCCAAAACTGGATGGGGAATGGCAGTTTAGGCGCAAAAACCTGACCTTTAGGTGCAAAAACCTGACCTTGCCCCAGGCACAACTTGGTCTAGATCCGTCCCTGCCTGTGCTTACCCTGCAGCGGAGGGAGGAGCACAGAGGGGTCCCCAGGGAGAGAGAAGTCGCAGCGTCACAGCGCTCAGGGTGGTCACACGGCTGGCATGCCCCCAAAAACAGGGCTGCCTTGGAGTTTACTATAACAAGATTATACTGTATTAATATTGATTTATACATTTTTGGGCAGAGAGACATATTACTGTTCATTTCTATAATCACTAACTTTTCTTGATATTAGCATTTGAAAAAAAAAAAAGCAATGTATCGATTTAGAGAACATAAATAAAGTTAAGTCCAAGGAACACATTTTAGGCATAGAGAAATGCAAATACAGATTTGTACATCAGTAATGAAAGGGGGATGAATGGGGGACAAAGACCCTTTTTCCATAGATCGACTCTCTAGAAAATGGGATAACTGGGAGCTATTGGCCACCACTCTGGTGGATATAGAGAGTACCTCTGTGCACAGTCTGGACCAAGGACAGGAGATCCTGTGGAAGGGATGTGACAAATTTTGATGCTGATCAACACAGTATCAGTACATGAAGTCTTTGATTGCAACATGTTCTTTTGCCAAGGATTTTAATGTGAAGGCTGCCTTGCTTTGCTCTCAGCTGCTAGTGAGATGATGAGAATAATAGATGTGTATGCAGAGTCAGTATCCTTACAGACAGTGGCGTATCAATAGCTCTGGCATCCATAGGGCTCTGTTTGTGCAGAGTAAAGCACAGGGAGCACTTTTATATTTACCAAGTCCACACTGTGTCGGGCCTCCTCTTCCTCCTAATATCCACGTGCTGCAAGCTGTGGCTCCTGATGCATGACAAATCCTCCAAAGCCACAGGGTGGCATCTTTGAGTGTGCAGCTCCTGGGACGAAGAAGAGACCAGATGGGAGATGGCTAACTATAGGTAACCAGATGCTTCTCCTCTTTTCCTCCCGGTAGGCAGCCAGATGCTCCTCCCCCCTCCTTGTAGGTAGCCAGGTGCCTCCCTCCCTGTAGGCAGCCAGACCAGATGCTCCTCCCCCTCCCTCCCTTGTAGGTAGCCAAATGCTTCTCCTCCCTCCCTCCCTGTAGATAGGCGAATGCTTCTCCCCCTCCCTATAGATGGCGATATGCTTCTCCTCCCTTCTTCCCTGTAGATAGGCAAATGCTTCTCCCCCTCCCTATAGATAGCGAAATGCTTCTCCTCCCTCCTTCCCTCCCTGTAGATAGCAAAATGCTTCTCCCTCCCTCCCTCCCTGTAGATAGCCAAATGCTTCTCCCTCCCTCCCTGTGAATAGCCAAATGCTTCTCCCTCCCTCCCTGTGAATAGCCAAATGTGTCTCCCTCCCTCCCTGTGAATAGCCAAATGTGTCTCCCTCCCTCCCTGTGAATAGCCAAATGCTTCTCTCTCCCTCCCTGTGAATAGCCAAATGCTTCTCTCTCCCTCCCTGTGAATAGCCAAATGCTTCTCTCTCCCTCCTGTGCATAGCCAAATGCTCCCCCTCCCTCCACCCCTGTAGATAGCCAAAGGCTTCTCCCCCCCCCCACCTTACCTCCCTGTAGATAGCCAAAGGCTCCCCCCCCCCCCTCCATGTAGGTAGCCAAAGGCTTCTCCCCACTCCCTGTAGATATCCAAAGGCTTCTTCATCCCTCCCTGCCTTCCTCTCTGTAAGTAGCCAGTCGCTTCTACCCCCACCCCCCTCCCATAGATAGCCAAAGTTTGATTTTGTTGTGCTGCCTAGGCTTACTGGCCACAGACTGTAATGTGAATGTGAATCTAGCCCTGGCCACAGACTGTAATGTGACTGACGGCTATAGCGGTGCTCAGATGGTAATTTGGGCGCCGGCAAAAGGCGGTGCTCCGAGAGTCATTTGGGTGCTGGCAAAAGACAAAGTCCAAATGACAACAAAAAGTGCAAATCAGCCGCCAGTAATAGCTTGCAGCCGAATTGCATATTACTCCTGAGTCTATGGTGGCCTCAGTCTTGTCTGCTTTGCCATAAACCCAGCAAAGCATACAGGATGCAAAGGGTTTCCGTAGGTGAGGGCCCTTAAGTAATCGTACAATAATTATAAAATGTAGCTTCTAATTACACTCTTAAATGGTAAACGGGTATGACAAACACGGTGTGCGTCCATATGTCACATTATGCTGTCATCATAATTGGCTAATAAGGCTAATTACAACAACATCACGTGACATATGGACTTTTATCGTGTTTGTCATACCTGTTTACCTTTTTAAGATTGTAATTAAAAGCTACATTTTATAATTATTGTACTATTACTTACAGCAATTAAACCCTCACCTTGTTTTTTATTTTCTCATTAGTATGCCATTTGTCTGAGGGGCGGCCAGCCTACTTGTGTGAGTGAATTATGTAACTTTCTAAATGATTAGAGCAGCAGTAGGCTGACGTTGAAAGATAATACTTTGGTGTGTAGCAGGCAAATCAGGTGCATGCAGCTCCTGAACAAATTGGGCTCCTTCATTGACTTTCATTGAAAATATCGGCAAGCCGGCTACAACGAGAAATGCACCTGATAATTATCATTTTTTTTGCGGGGAGGGTGGGGGGGTTCATTTTTTGTGGCAGAGTTCAGCCCCCGGCATTGCACGATTCGGTGCCTGATAAGTATAGTTTTTGTGGGGATTAGGCGTCAAGAAAGGTGTTTGTGCAAAGGGACAGTTAGTTAGGCATCAGGTAGAGTGGAGGTGGCTAGGGTTAGGCATCAGGAAGGGTGTTTGTGGGGGGGGGGGGGGGGTATGGTTAGGTATCAGGAAGGATGTTTGGGGGGGGGGTAGTTAGGGTTAGGCATCAATAAGGGTGTTTGTGCAGGAGGACAGTTAGGCATCAGGTAGGGTGGAGGTCGTTAGGGTTAGGCATTAGGAAGGGTGTTTGTGGGGGGGAGGTTAGCTAGGGTTAGACATCAAGAAGGGTTTTTGTGTGGGTGGGTGGGGGTAGTGTTAGGCACCAGAAGGGGTGGTTTTTAGAGGGGGTAGACATCAGGATTGGTGTTTGTGTGGGGGTGGTTAGGGTTAGCCATCAGGAAGGTGTTTTTGTTTGTGCTGGGAGGGGTAGTTAGGGTTAGGTGTCGGGGGGGGGGGGTGTGTTGGCTTAGATTTAGCTATAGTCAAATGTCGGGTCCTTTGCCAATATTTTACTATTGAAAATTAATACTTTAAATAGTAGAATATCTGTAATTGTACCAATTTCCTTGGTGCTTGTATTTTACGTACCCACTTTAGTGGGATTCATTTGCGTAACGCCGTCGGCTTGTATAAGGCTTGTATAAGTTATGTGTTATACACATTTTTTTGCTAAAGTGGAGAAACTTTTTAAGTGTAACTACTCTGAAACTTAAGGAAACCATTGCAATTCACCATTTTTAAAAGTTTTAACTTTGAATATTTGTGTAAAAGTTTCCTAACAATCTCTACTCTGCTGGTTTGAGTCTCTTACTGTAAAGTTCCTCGCTGGATTCTGCGCAGAGGTGAAGTGTCAGATAAAAGCAATGAGTATATAAAAATTTAATAGTCAATTAATTAATGATGGTGTGACCACTGACACTTCCAAATATAAACATTTCATGAGAGTCCGAGTCTTCTTCTTCCTCCAATTACCCGGTGGCCGAGTCAATAGGTGAGAGATCATACGTTCATTCTGTGGAAGGTCGCCCCCCGCAGGAGTTCTGCTCTCAGCAACTTGTCAGCATCCTGGAGTTCAAAACTAGTTGTCACAACTTTAGTGCAATGTTGCAGAAAGTAGGTTGTACCGAATTTCAGTTATAACAAGTATAACACAAATCACCTTCCTGCCTTCTTCCTCATTTGTCCCTCTGTTGGAAATATTTGTATTTTACACTAACATCGTACAATATGTTTATGTGCCTCTAAACTTTATAAGAAAGACCCAGAATCCGGGCTCATCTCCTCAAGTGAGGACACTTAAAATGAACCTTAAAAGATAGCTGATCTAAAAGAATGGGCAGCATGGTGGCGTAGTGGTTAGCGCTCTCGCCTTGCAGCGCTGGGTCCCCGCTTTGAATCCCAGCCAGGTCAACATTGGAAGGAATTTGTATGTTCTCCCCATGTCGGTGTGAGTTTTTTCCGGGCACTCCGGTTTCCTCCTACATCCCAAAAACATACAGATATGTTAATCGGTTTCTCCCTAAAAAAAATTGGCCCCAGACCATACCTCCCAACTTTTGGAGCCAGGAAAAAGGGACACTAAGACACGCCCCTGCCAACACCTTTAACCACGCCCCAATTTTTCAAAACCATGCCCCTCCCTTATACAGTTTCCCCCTTCATCCTATGCAAAGATTGGCGCATGAAGCGATGGTGGGCAAGCTCTTTAAAGAATAATCACAGCACACATATAAGGTAAAGGATACAAATCAGAGTAAACCGCTCTACATGAAGCGTTATGAATATATTAAGTAAGAAAATAAAGACTGAAATGTGCAAAATATTAAACTATTTATTTCTGGCAAAAAAACTTCACATATCAGAAATCTTAACACAGTGCCTACAAGTTCATAACTCTAGTCCCAGGACTGTAAATGCAAAAATCACACAACTATCCCTAATTAAGGATCTTGTGCCTCGATATGGGTTATTAATAAGAGCAATAGCGCAGAGGAATGCAACCAATATGATTGATACATACAGGATTTCTAGAACTTCACAAACACATTGAAAGATAAGATGTCCACCTCACTATTCAGATGCTCTGTAACCAGATAGCCCTGGATCCCTGTCTCACTCCCTGTCTCACTCTCCATTAACTTCAAAGAAATTCCTTGCTGAGCCTGGAGTTTTATGTTGTTGTGCTGCTGATGAAGTTCAGCGTGAGGCAAAGCTGCAGAGTGTGATGAGATGCATGTCATGTATTTTAGTGTTCTCTGCAAACACTCTGGGCAGTGAAACCGTTATCTGCAAACTCTCCTGCTATGTGAAGAGGTCAGGACATTTGACCAGTGCCCCGTGATCCCGTGATGGAGGCTGCAAATCATTAGCGTCACCCGAAAAATGTGACACTTGGCCGGTCAGCCCCAGACTATGATACATTCACCACACGGTACATACGTAGATACATGACTATTGTAGGGACTAGATTGTGAGCCCCTCTGGGGGACCGTTAGTGACAAGACTGTCTCTGCGTAATATGTCAGTGATATATAAATACTAGATTTAGAATAGAATCAGGGATGAGCAGAAACTACGAAAGTGCGAATTTACACATCGTATTTCGCATCTACGCATCGTAGTTTGTAGGTGAAGTTTCAAAACTACACTTACGAATTTACACGTAGCGAAGTACTGCAACACGTAGCTTACGCCCACTATGCGTAGTTAACATGTGTATTGTGTAGTGAACTACGAATGCGTTACTCGCGCCTAATTTTCCACGTGACATTGTATGGTTACAAATATACGCATTAGAAAGGGGAATGTACACATAGAAGAGTTCCCGGTATAAGCATTTATAGAGGAATTAATACGTAAAATTTTCTGCATACGGGCATAAGCATCCGCATAGGCTACGCTTCACACTACGCGTAATTGCGTATTTTAATGCATATTCTACGAAATGCATATGAAGCGCATATTTGATTTTGGAGCCATAGTTTGGTGAAGCGTAATTGCGTAAAACTACGCGTAGTTCCAGCGTAGCGAAGTTGGCTGACTACGACCATCCTATAGAGTGTAAATATTGAGCCACAATGGTATCCAGTCCAGGCCTGCGTCCTCCGTTCCCACCCGCAAGTCGCCGTTTCTCCCCCGTTTAGCCCATACTAGGCTCTGACCACCTGCGGACCTTTGTACCCTGATATATTCTCTTTTAACCTGCTGGGCGTTCTGATTCGCCCGGCCGCGGGAGGGTTTTTTTCGCCCAATTTTTTTTAATCATGTAGCTAGCCTATCGCTAGCTACATAATTCCTCCCTCCCTGCTCCCACCCTTCCGATCGCCGCCGGCGATCATGTCCATCAGGAAATCCCGTTCTGAATGGGATTTCCTTTAGGGCTTCCCCCGTCGCCATGGTGACGAATGGAGTGACGTCGTGATGTCACAGGGAGTCCTGATCCACACCATAGCGCAGGCTGGCGGTGATTCGCCAGGCTGCACAAGGGGTCTGCGGGGGGGCCCTCTTTCGCGGCGGGTAGCGGCAGATCGTCGGCGAGCGGCGGCGATTGAAACAAACACGCAGCTAGCAAAGTGCGTGTTAGAAAAAAAAAATTGCGGTGCACATCGGCGTTACTGGACGGCTCAGCTCGTCCAGAACGCTAAGGAGGTTAAAACCAGCCGGGCGGTATGGACGAGCTCAGCTCGTCCATCACCGCCGGAGGCTGCCGCTCAGGCCCTGCTGGGGCGATTTTCATGAAATAAAAAGGTGCACACGCAGCCGACACTTTGCCAGCCGCGTGTGCTACCTGATCGCCGCCGCAGCGTGGTGATGCGCCGCGTGCAGCGTCGAAAGAGGGTCCCCCCAGCCGCCCGTGCCCAGCGCAGCCGGACCAAACAGTTTCGGCCAGCGCTAAGGGCTGGATCGGAGGCGGCTGACATCAGGAAGTCGGCTGACGTCCATGACGTTACTCCGCTTGTCGCCATGGCGACAAGGAAAGCAAAACAACAAGGGCCGCTCGTCGCGGCCTTACTTGTTACTTCTGATCGCCGGAGGCGATCAGAAGAAAGCATCAGGAGCGCCCTCTAGTGGGCTTTCATGCAGCCAACTGAAAGTTAGCTGCATGCAATAGTTTTTTTTCATTAAAAAAAACGTCCGGTCGCCAGCCTGGCGATATTAATAGAACGCCAGGCTGGTTACGCATGTGCAGTTGGATCCTGGACGCCGCTGTGAATGCGCTCCGAGCATAATCAGCAGCGCATGTGAAAACAGCAGCATGGGCAGAGCAGCATCCATGCACAAAAGCTAGTATTTGCATTGCGCTATACCCTGGCAGTGTAGAAGAGGAAGAAGAACCAAAAGACAGATGGGCACCACGCGGTAGTTGACATAGAACAGATAATGTATAAATGCACACAGGGAAGGCACATTTATACACTAGGTGGGCAGTGCCGGCGGTTTCACTAGTCCCGATATCGCTCGCCGCTACCACTGTGCAGCTGATCGACCATGACGGCCTGATGCTTTGGAGCATGTCCAATCGATACGATTTCAGCCTGAAATTTTTTTGCATCGCCGATTGGGCATGTTCTTAGCGGCACCAATTTTAATCCAATTTGATAATTATCGAATCCATTCGATTAACAGCCAAATTAATCAAGAAATGGATGGCCACCTTTATAGATCACCATATAATGTGGCAGAGCAATTGATTTTTTTTTTTTTTATCTAATCAAAAGTAAAGTAATTGACTCAGAAAGGAATCCATTCCTACCACACATTTCATCTTTTCACCCTAAAACCAAGTCCAGATTTATACTTTTCCTGCCCCTAGTCCAACTTTCTTGTTGCTTCCCTTTCATGTGCAGCAGTCCCCCTCCCATTACATGTGGAGCCTCCTCTTCCATGTATAACATCCATGCACAGGATTTTCTCTTTCATATTTGCATACTCCCTAATCCATTATCATGCTTCTCTTCCATATGCAGCAATCCCTCTTTCATGTCCTGCCGCCCCATGGGCAGCAGCCGCCCACTGCCTGGGCCTTTGTGGCCTTTTCAGAAATCCAACCCTGCATTAAACATCTCGTATTTACAAACTAATCAGGAGTATAATAGGGTGGGAGTATAAACATGAGCAGCCACACCCTAACACCACTAAAGTCCCCCCTCCAGTGACCTCCCACTTCCTCTGTCATTTATGACAGAACTACTAGTGCCAAATATTCATTCTCCCATTGCTATCTATGGGAAGAGGGTGTGGAAATGAGCAGCCTGCCCTTCCTCCTGATAGTTTCTAAGGTACGGTATGGATTAATTGCTGATGAAGAACATCATCTCATGTCTTGGGAAGGGGGTTGTGAAAAGCGTGGGGCTTGCCAGCCAGCCAGCCAAACTTCCTATTTTTCCCTCCCAATGGGAGGGAGGTGTAACCTGGATAATACAAGCAATGCCTGGTCTGCAGGTAACCTATCCTGAAATCGCGAGGAGCTCAACAGTCTGCTTAAAAAAATGGGTCACAGGACTTCTCTCCTCTCGCCCTGCCCAGTCCAACAATTCTGGAAGCAGTGAAAAATGAATAAAAGTTTTATACTTTACATTCTCAGAGCGTAGAGGAGAATATTGGACATCATCCAGCCGCTTGAGCGGACAGGAGCCTCTCTCTCCGCTCCTCACACGCTAATCTGAATGTCATCATTTGTTGTTCCTTTCTGCCGAGAGTAAACAGGCGGCATAATCTGATTGTCGATGTTTTGGATGATCACTTATTGGCTCGGTCTGGGAAAGAGCGACACACAGGCTGAATCGCTTAAGGAGAAGCGAATGAAGGAAGCTAATCAGATCTCCGCAGCATCAGGTGAACTCGAGTGAGGCCAGCTGCCCACATCTCTGAGAGCTGGCGAATAATTCAGGCCACGGCTATCACATAGAACCCAGGTACTAGAGGGGGAAACGGGACGAACACAAGGAATACAGCGCAGGAGATTTGGGCGCAGCCGGCACCACCATAGACCGTATTAGGAATTACGGCTATAGCGGCGCACAGTGAGTAACTTCGGCGCCACCAGCAATAGCTGGAAGCCAAATTACATCATTCCCCACCATCCACATAACTTGGAGGGGGAAGAGTAATTAAAGCCGCCGGGACTTGTGCAGGAGCAGGTTAAGCCACCGTATGTCGGCTGTATCCTGCATCCAAATCTCCCGGTGGTGTTTTCCTTCGTACGTATAACGGGAACCTTGGGAACCCGCTAGAGGCAGAAGTTTGGGCACCGCCGTAGGCACCCACTCAAATATCAGCATTGAGGGCAAATTTCGGCACCAAATATCAGGCGCTGGGGCCACCTACAATTATAGATGTCCCAAACGGTTTGCCGGCGAACGGTTCCAGGCAAACTTCGGGTGGTTCGCGTTCGCCTGCGAAGGTGAACTTTCCCGGAAGTTCGATTTACCCCATAATGCTCTATTGAGCAGAAGTTTGCCCCTCTACATCACAGTCAGCAGGCACATTGTTGCCAATCAAACTGCATTCACTCCTATAGCCCCACCCCCCCCCTTATAAAAGACAAGGTCCTTGTGCCGTTTTACTCACTAGTCTGCCTACACTAATTAGTTAACCCATTCAGGTTCCGTTGTTTTCACGTGAGAAATGTTCACCTCCCATTCATTAGCCTATAACTTTATCACTACTTATCACAATGCACTGATCTATATCTTGTTTTTTCCGCCACCAATTAGGCTTCTTTGGGGGGTACATTTTGCTAAGAGCCACTTTACTGTAAATGCATTTTAACAGGAAGAATAAGAAAAAAATGGAAAAATTCTTTATTTCTCAGTTTTCAGCCATTATAGTTTTAAAATAATACATGCCTCCATAATTAAAACTCGCGTATTGTATTTGTCCATATGTCCCGGTTATTACACTGTTAAAATTATGTCCCTATCACAATGTATGGCGACAATATTTTATTTGGAAATAAAGGTGCATTTTATCCATTTTGCATCTATCACTATTTACAAGTTTAAAATAAAAAAAATATAGAAATATTTCATCTTTACATTGATATTTAAAAAGTTTAGACCCTTAGGTAAATATTTACATGTTTTTTGTTTTTTTTTATTGTAATGGGTTTTTTTTTTTTATACTAAAAATTTTATTAGGGTACTTTTGGGAGGGTGGGAGGTAAACAATAGATTTATAATGTAAATGTGTGTTAATTCTGTTTTTTTTTTTTTTCAGGTGTAGTATTACTTTTTTTGGCCACAAGATGGCGGCCATGAGTTTGTTTACATGACGTCACTCTAAGCGTAGCACGCGCTTAGAGTGACGCATCAGGAAGAAGACGGCCAGAAAAAGCTCAGCTTCCGAGAGAAGCTGTCGCTTTTTCAGCGGGGGAGAGGAATCAATGATCGGGCTCCGTAGCCCGATACATTGATTCCTTGGCTACCGAATCCGCGGCCGGGAATGCGCGTGCACGCGCACAATCGGCCGCGGGGGCGCGTTCCTGGACGTAGGAACTACGTCCAGGAACCAAAATAGGTTAAGGGACAGCTGCTGACAGACTCTGCTAGGGAGAGTTTAGTTAGGCTTGTTCCTTATATTACTCACTCCCTCCTCCCTCACTCACTCCCTCACTCCCTCCTCCCTCACTCCCTCCTCCCTCACTCGCTCACTCTCTCCTCCCTCACTCCCTCCTCCCGGATGGAGGAGGGTCTCATCTTCCAGGGAATTGTAGAATTTCAAAAGCCAGCTTACATACCTTGGCCAGGAATTGAACCCAGGTCTGAGTGCTTGGTAGATAGCTCTCTTAATCACTATACCACCACCAATACTACATGCTGAAGGCAGCCTAGCATGTACCATTATGATATATCCTAGAGAAAAATGAGCTTGAACTTGATTAAAGATTTGTAGGCTTTCAAAAGCCAGCTTACATACCTTGGCCGGGAATTGAACCCAGGTCTGAGTGCGTGGTAGATAGCTCTCTTAACCGCTATACCACCACCAACACTACATTCTGAAACCAGCCTAGCATGTACCATTATGATATATCCAAGAGAAAAATGAGCTTGTCCCTACGTGAGTGTTGGTCTTTCCATGGCTCAATTTTTAGAGGCAGAGACAACAGATGGCATTGCTCCGATCTGAGGCAGACACATTAAAACATTTCCAAACCGCTGAGCCACTCTGGGGTGATGGCACTATGGTGGCATCAGCAGCTGACTTTGAAGGGCATGTTGGCTGGCTGTACATAGGTGGCGATACATGGCGCCGGACACTGCCACCAGCTGTTTCTGATGATCTTCTTTCAGCAACTAGTGTGCTCCTACTCCTCTCTGACTACCACTCTGAACTATCCCCCCTGTTCATCTCCTCTATTGGGAACATACGTGGGATCCGTATCATCATCATAATCATCCTGCCCAGCTTCGCTTGCCTAAGAAACCTCCAAAACTGCACCAACAGCAGGTAATTCATCATCTTCACACGTTACGTCCATAGTGTCGCCGCCTAACTCAGACATATGAGGTGGTGTAACTTGCTTAGCGCCTTCATCTGGTTGTAACAATAATGGCTGTGAATCCGTTAATTCCCAGCCCATTTAACTCCTGTGAAGTGTCAAATGCAACGGATGTGGTGCTTGTAGTAGCGCTGGTGGCTGCGGAAGATGAGGTGTTCTGTGTTAAATAATCAACCACGTCCTGACAATCTTGGGAGTTGATGGGACGTGCCTTCTTCTGAGCACTGTACTTTGGTCGAGGGACGCACAAGATCACATCAACACGACCTCGCACAGACCTGCCGGGTGGCCTTCCTCTGGGTTTGCCTCTACCTCTGCCTGTTTTGCCCGTTGTGTCTGTATCGGGGGATGAAGTGAAAGGTATGCACTGACTTGACTAATACAATGTGCAGTGACACAGGTGCAGTTAACAGGTATGCACGGAGTGGTATATCACACTGCGTGTACTCACGTAGGTAGGTGGGTGCACTGAACACAACAGGTGGTGCAGTGATGAGGTGAGTGCAGTGAACACAACAGGTAGGTATATGCAGTGATGGGTATTACAATGTGCACCTGTCACACACAGACAGGTAGCGGACATGCACAGTGACACTGTGTGCGCTCAACTCCCTGAGGTAGGCGGGTGCACTGTGAACAACAGGTAGGTGGGTATATGCAGTAATGGGTATTACAATGTGCACCTGTCACACACACAGACAGGTAGCAGACAGGCACAATGACACTGTGTGCGCTCAACTCACGTAGGTAGGTGGGTGCACTGTGAACAACAGGTAGGTAGGTATATGCAGTACTGTGTATTACAATGTGCACCTGTCGCACACACAGGTAGTCACTGAATGTGCTGGGCCTGGCAGTGGCACACACACAGTATGAATTATCAAGGGTGTCTGTGCAACACAAGTGTCAGTGGGACACACAGAAAAAAAATAGATCACAAGAACAAGATTAGCTCTCAAAAGAGCTGTTGTGGGGTGCTATTTTAGCAATAAGAATCAGCAAGGAGCAAGCTAAGAAGCCTACAAGAGCCTAACTAATCTTTCCCTATGAGAGAGTCTGCAGCAGCTGTCTCTTGGCTTGATTGGCTACAATGTGCCTGCTGACTGTGATGTAGTGGGTCAAAGTTGAACCTAATGGTGCATTATGGGGGCGAACCGAACTTCTGGAAAAGTTTGCGGTTCTCTGCGATCGCGAACCACTGGGAACCGTTTTCCTTGGCCATTGGCTGGCGGTGATGCTGTGGCCTGGCTGGCGGTGATGCTGTGGCCTGGCTGGCGGTGATGCTGTGGCCTTGCTGGCGGTGATGCTGTGGCCGGGCTGGCTGGCAGTGATGCTGTGACCTGGCTGACGGTGCTGCTGTGGCCTGGCTGGCAGTGATGTTGTGGCCTGGCTGGCAGTGATGCTGTGGCCTGGCTGGCAGTGATGCTGTGGCCTGGCTGGCGGTGATGCTGTGGCCGGGTTGGCGGTGATGCTTTGGCCGGGTTGGCGGTGATGCTTTGGCCGGGTTGGCGGTGATGCTTTGGCTGGGTTGGCGGTGATGCTGTGGCCGGGTTGGGGGTGATGCTGTGCCTGGGTTGGCGGTTATGCTGTGACCGGGCTGGCAGTGATGCTGTGACCGGGCTGGCGGTGATGCTGTGACCGGGCTGGCGGTGATGCTGTGACCGGGCTGGCGGTGATGCTCTGGCTGGGCTGGCGGTGATGCTGTGGCTGGGCTGGCTGGCGATGATGCTGTGACCTGGCTGGCGGTGATGCTGGGCTGTGCTTGGCTGGTTGAAGTAAATGCTGGCCTGACTGGTGATGCTGTGGCCTTCTTGACAGTGATTCTGGGCTAGTTGGCTGGTGGTGATGCTGGGCTGGTTGTCCTGGATAGTTTAAGTAGCGACAGGTGCCCCCTAGTTTAGGTAGTGACAGAAGCCCCCCAGTTTAGGTAATGACAGATGCCCCCCAGTTTAGGTAGTGACAGGAGCCCCCCAATTCAGGTAGTGACTGGAGCCCCCCAGTTTAGGTAGTAACAAGCGCCCTCCAGGTTAGGTAGTGACAGGGACCCCCCAGTTTAGGTTGTGCCAGGAGCCCCCCAGGTTAAGTAGTGACAGGGACCCCCAGTTTAGGTAGTGACAGGTGCCACCCAGGTTAGGTAGTGACAGGGACCCCCAGTTTAGGTTGTGACAGGAGCCCCCCAATTAAGGTAGTGAGCGGAGCCCCCCAGTTTAGGTAGTAACAAGCGCCCTCCAGGTTAGGTAGTGACAGGGACCCCCAGTTTAGGTTGTGCCAGGAGCCTCCCAGGTTAGGTAGTGACAGGGACCCCCAGTTTAGGTTGTGACAGGAGCCCCCCAGGTTAGGTGACAGGAGCCCCCCAGGTTAGGTAGTGACAGGGACCTCCAGTTTGGTAGTGACAGGAGCCCCCCAGGATAGGTAGTGACAGGGTCCCCCAGTTTAGGTAGTGACAGGGTCCCCCAGTTTAGGTAGTGACCCGGGACCCCCAGTTAGGTAGTGACAGGTGCCCCTCACTCACCTTTGTCCCAGCAGCCCAGCATCACACCTCAGTATAAGCCGGCGACCCAACCAGTTAGAGCGGGCGCACGGTACACGTGAACACCACGCGGTATATGTGGAAGTGATGTCATTTCTGCATATCAGTGCGGTGTTCTAGGTCCTAGCGCCCGCACTATTGATCGCTGGCTGATCAGAGGTCTGACGCTGCGAGGGGGGCAGCGGGCGTCCAGGGGAGGGCAGATGCCATTATTTGCCCTACATGCGGACTCCCGTGTGTATTACCAATATTTTGTTATCATCCTTTCCGCTGTAACGGTAGCATATTGGTAAATTTACAGATATACTATTAGTTTTTCTGCCCGCCCAGATTTCCTTTTTGATGCACACACTAGAATGGCACCTTGTTCTTCAGCACTGTACTCCGGTCCGGCCACAAACGGAAATGAGATAATAAAGTCATAGCCCCTCTCCACTCACACAGTGTCCTGGTTCCAGATAGTTCTGGATTTTTTATTTTTATAATTTCGTTTCAATATTACTTTAATTTTCCACGTAAAAGCAGCAGGGCCATGAATACTGTTGTACCTTTTTGTAGTTCCTGAAGGAAGAGCAGGCTCCCCTAAGCAGACTATGTAAACCCACCTGCCAGAGCAGTACTGCCACTACCTTCCCCCTCCAGCAGGTGGAGCTAGCTAGTCCATTTTCCCTTATCAAAGAGGTATGAGTGTCAACTTGGCCAGATGCCCCACTTTCATTCTGATTGGGAGGTTGGTGGGTGGTGTCTTGGCCACAATGCTGACCCCAGAAAACACAGTACTGACCATGTCAATTTGAAGCTTTTTACAGATGGTTCATGCGTGATGGGGAACAGGGCTTAGTCTAAGGAAAATTGAAGCGCTGGTTATTTGTAGGGGAAAAAAACTGGATTCACAAAGACATTGGTTCTCTTGAAGCTTCTTGCCTGTTGTGCTGTAAAATTATTGCATTGGTTTTGTGTGAGATGCATATTCATTTTAATTAAAATAGGAAATTGCCTTAGTAGCAGCACCAATATGGGGGTTTTCGGAGTCAAACCGTGGTCGTAAAAATAAAAATGAATAAGAACTGGTTTGGTACATTAAAATAAAACCACTGCAAATGTCACAGCGTGCGTAATCATGTAACTAGAGGCTGACATGCGTTTCAGAGGTGCTATAGCTGTGACAGTTTAAAAAGCTATGCATCATGGCAGTTCACTGCGCTGCTTTTAAACTGGAGAAATGTCCCATTCAATTGCTTTTAAGCTCATTTTGAAGCCCTCAAACATGAAATCTTCACCAAAGCTGCTATTTATGTCATTTGGGAGCTGTACAAATGTAAAGAAAAAACCACTGGGACACCGGGAGCCCTCATGGTGTATTATCTTAGGATAAATGGTCAAACGAAAAAGCGTAATACACAGGAGTAGGTTGCTTAAAGAGACAACCACTCAATCACGCATGTGGGGAAGTCCCGTCCCTACTTGGTCTTTTCCTAGGGTCGGTCGCCACTCCTCGAAAAATTCTTCACTCCAAAAGTGTTGTGAAGGCCCCACGTAGTGGGGTGATAAACCAGGATGTGGAAACAGTAGGAGGCGCCCTTGTGTTTGGATATACTTTCAAAGTATACATTATCTATATATAAATATATAACTATATAACGATGTTCGCCCACCTTATATAGGGAGACTTCCAATTTTGTAAAAGATATAATTATTTTATTGGTAACAAGCACTTCAGACAACGCGTTTCGTGGCTGAAACTGCTTCCTCAGGTCAAGTAGGGTGCAGTATAGTCTCAAGGTCACGAATAGCGCCTCTGTCGGAGTGCTGAAGTGCTTGTTACGAATAAAATAATTATATATTTTACAAAATTGGAAGTCTCCCTATATAAGGTAGGCAAACATCGTTATATAGTTATATATTTATATATAGATATACCTTGAAAGTATATCCAAACACAAGGGCGCCTCCTACTGTTTCCACATCCTTATTTATGTCATTGTTACTAGTGGCAACAGGGATGTTACTAGAAATCACTGTGACCCCTTGCAAAACGTTAGATGCCCCTCTCCCCACCCCCCACCCCTAAATAAAAGCAAATTGGAAAGGCAGGCAAGGCAGGATATAAAAAAAGCTTACTGCATAGGTGTCACCAGGGCCGGTTCACCCATGAGGCGGGGTGAAACAAGTGGCTCCGGCGGCACTTCGGGGGGGGGGGGGGCGGCGGCATCCGCCTGCCGGTGGGGGGGGGGGGGGGTCCGCCGAGCTGGAGGGGGTAGCGGGCAGGCTGGGGGTTAAGGGGAAAGCAGCGGGGAGGGGGGGTCGGACCCTCCCTCGCCTGGGTCCCCCAATCTGCGCTCCCCCTCCAGCTTTAAAAAGTTAAGTTGCGCAAAGGTGGATCAGCGCATCACCAGGCCGCCTCCGAATGGCCACCAATCAGAGGTGCGCTGAGCCCCCCCTAGAAACTAATGGCCACCAATCAGAGGTGCACTGAGCCCCCCCCCCCCCTCCCCCCCTCAGAAACTACAAATTTACCTTGAAACCAAACAGAAGCTCTGCATAAACATCAATAAGCAATGCTATTACATTTGTACATGGCAAGGAAAGGAACAGCGCTACTTAAAAATAGATTGCATCCCTATGATTACCTGCTTGAGAGTGCAAGCCCCACTAGTGGAATAAAACACACAGCATTCAAATAAAATGCACCTGTCTACAACTGGAGGATGTTGGTTTCCGTAATAGCTTGCATGCAACTTATTAAGTACCTATCCCTCCCACTGCGAAGAAGTCATCCCCCATGGGAGGGGCCCTAACACTAACTAATCATAAATTATGCATATGCATAGCCTGGGTGCGCTACCAAGTAAAAATTTGAAATTGCGCAAAGGTGGATCAGCGCATCACCAGGCCGCCTCCGAATGGCCACCAATCAGAGGTGCACTGAGCCCCCCCTAGAAACTATAAACGCACCTTGACCAAAATTACTTACATTTGTACATGGCGAGGAAAGGAACAGCGCTACTTAAAAGGTGCGTTTGTAGTTTCTAGGGGGGGATCAGTGCATCCCTTTGCACAATTTCAAATTTTTACTTGGTAGCGCACCCAGGCTATGCATATGCATTATTTATGATTAGTTAGTGTTAGGGCCCCTCCCATGGGGGATGACTTCTTCGCAGTGGGAGGGACGAGTACTTAAAAAGTTGCATGTAAGCTATTACAGAAACCAACATGTTTCAGTGGTAGACAGGTGCATTTTATTTTAATGCTGTGTGTGTATTTTATCCCACTAGTGGGGCTTGCACTCTCAAACAGGTAACCATAAGGATGCAATCTGTTTTTAAGTAGTGCTGTTCCTTTCCTCGTCATGTACAAATGTAAGTAATTTTGGTCAGCTCCCATGTAATAGCATAGCTTATTGATGTTTCTGCAGAGCTTCTGTTTGGTTTCAAGGTGCGTTTGTAGTTTCTACGGGGGGCTTAGCGCACCTCTGATTGGTGGCCATTTGGAGGTAGCCTGGTGATGCGCTGATCCACCTTCACGCAATTTAAAATTTTTACTTGGTAGTGCACCCAGGCTATGCATATGCATAATTTAGAATTAGTTAGTGTTAGGGCCCCTCCCATGGGGGAGGACTTCTTCGCAGTGGGAGGGACGAGTACTTAATAAGTTGCATGCAAGCTATTACAGAAACCAACATGCTCCCGTGGTAGACAAATGGTGCATTTTATTTGAATGCTGTGTGTGTATTTTATCCCACTAGTGGGGCTTGCACTCTCAAGCAGGTAATCATAAGGATGCAATCTGTTTTTAAGTAGCGCTGTTCCTTTCCTCGCCATGTTAAACAGTTAAGTAGCAGCCGCTACTAGTAAGAGGCAACAAGCGGGGTTCACTCACCTCTTCCGCGTTCCAGCGTGCGCTCCACTGTCGTCACTCCCTGCAATGCCGTCCACTTACAATACAGTGGGCGGCATTGCAGGAAGTGACGACAATGGAACGCGGAAGAGTGATCCCCGCCCGTTGCCTCTTACTAGTAGCGGCTGCTACTTAAATGGAACCTAAACTGAGAAGGATATGGATTTTTCCTTTTAAAATAATACCAGTTGCCTGACTCTCCTGCTGATCCTGTGTCTCTAATACTTTTAGCCACAGCCCCTCAACAAGCATGCAGATCAGGTGCTCTGACTGAAGTCAGATTGGATTATCTGCATGCTTGTTTCAGGTGTGTGATTCAGCCACTACTGCAACTAAAGAGATCAGCAGGATGCCAGGCAACTGGTATTATTTAAATGGAAACATCCATATCCCTCTCAGTTTAGGTTCACTTTAACTTTTTAAAGCTGGGGGGAGCGCAGATCGGGGGACCCAGGCGAGGGAGAGGGGGGTCCGACCCCCCCTACCCACCACTTTGCCCAATACCCCCTTCCTGCCCGCTACCCCCTCCAGCTCCCCCCCCCCCCCCCACCCACGGCTTGACGAGGGGGCCGGCGATTTTTTTTCTAAGTTTGCCTCAGGCAGCAAAAGGTCCAGGGCCGGCCCTGCGTGCCACCAGTATACATTGCCGGCTATAGGTGCCCTCAGTATAGGTTAGCCAGTTATAGGTGCCACAGGAAGCATCAGCTGCGGGAGGGGAGCCAGACCCCCCCTCCTCCCTCACCATGGGCATCCCCTCCAGCAATGACAGCAGTGGCAGTGGGCAGGGAACAGACCTCTTCCGTGTTCCATGCAATGTCCGCTTTTCTCTGCAGCGCCACTCACTCTACTTCCTGAAGAGCAGACCTCCATCGCATCCCCTTAAAGGACCTTTACCACGAAAATTGAAAAATGCACGTGTTTACATATCTGTTAACCACTACAGCCCTCAGTTGTTTTTCACCTTATGCATCCGATCAATTTTCACCTCCCATTCACTTGTCAATAACTTTATCACTACTTATCAAAATGAATTGCTCTATATCCTGTCTTTTCCATCACTAATTAGGCTTTCTTTGGGTGGTACATTTTGCTAAGATGTATTTTTTTCTAAATGCATTTTAACCACTTGAGGACCACAGTCTTTCTGCCCCTTAAGGACCACTGCAGCTTTCACGATTTATTGCTCGGTCATACAACCTACCATCTAAATGAATTTTACCTCCTTATCTTGTCACTGATACAGCTTTCTTTTGGTGCTATTTGATTGCTGCTGTGATTTTTAGTTTTTATTATATTCATCAAAAGAGACATGAATTTTGTCAAAAAAATGATTTTAACTTTCTGTGATAAAATTTGTCAAATAAAGTAAAATTTTTGTGTACATTTTTGTGCAAATTTATTGTGCTACATGTCTTTGATAAAAAAAAACACATTCAGTGTATATTTATTGGTTTGGGTAAAAATTATAGCGTTTACAAACTATGGTGCAAAAAGTGAATTTTCCCATTTTGAAGCATCTCCGACTTTTCTGACCACCTGTCATGTTTCATGAGGTGCTAAAACTCCAGGATAGTATAAATACCCCCCAAATGACCCCATTTTGGAAAGAAGACACCCCAAAGTATTCACTGAGAGGCATGATGAGTTCATAGAAGATTTTATTTTTTGTCACAAGTTAGCGGAAAATGACACTTTGTGAAAAAAAAAAAGTTTCCATTTCTGCTAACTTGTGACAAAAAAAAATGAAATCTGCCACGGACTCACCATGCCCCTCTCTGAATACCTTGAAGTGTCTACTTTCCAAAATGGGGTCATTTGTGGGGTGTGTTTACGGTCCTGGCATTTTGGGGGGTGCTAAATTGTAAGCACCCCTGTAAAGCCTAAACGTGCTCATTGGACTTTGGGCCCCTTAGCGCAGTTAGGCTGCAAAAAAGTGACACATGTGGTATTGCCGTACTCAGGAGAAGTAGTATAATGTGTTTTGGGGTGTATTTTTTACACATACCCATGCTGGGTGGGAGAAATATCTCTGTAAATGACAATGTTTTTATTTTTTTTACACACAGTTGTTTATTTACAGAGAGATTTCTCCCACCCAGCATGGGTATGTGTAAAAATACACCCCAAAACACATCTGTGGCACTTTTTTGCACCCTAACTGCGCTAAGGGGCCCAAAGTCCAATGAGTACCTTTAGGATTTCACAGGTCGTTTTGAGACATTTGGTTTCAAGACTACGCCTCACAGTTTAGGGCCCCTAAAATGTCAGGGCAGTTTACGAACCCCACAAGTGACCCCATTTTAGAAAGACAACACAACAAGGTATTCTGTTAGGAGTATGGTGAGTTCATAGAAGATTTTTTTTTTTCGTCACCAGTTAGCGGAAATGGACACTTTGTGAAAAAACACAATAAAAATCAATTTCCGCTAACTTGTGACAAAAAATAAAATCTTCTATGAACTCACCATACCCCTAACGGAATACCTTGGGGTGTCTTCTTTCTAAAATGGGGTCACTTGTGGGATTCCTATACTGCCCTGGCATTTTAGGGGCCCTAAACCGTGAGGAGTAGTCTTGAAACCAAATTTCTCAAAATGACCTGTGAAATCCTAAAGGTACTCATAGGATTTTGGGCCCCTTAGCGCAGTTAGGGTGCAAAAAAATGCCACACATGTGGTACCGCCGTACTCAGGAGCAGTAGTATAATGTGTTTTGTGGTGTATTTTTACATATACCCATGCTGGGTGGGAGAAATATCTCTGTAAATGACAATTTTTTGATTTTTTTTTTTATACACAATTGTCTATTTACAGAGATAGTTCTCCCACCCAGCATGGGTATGCGAAAAATACACCCCAAAACACATTATACTACTTCTCCTGAGTACAGCGATACCACATGTGTGGCACTTTTTTGCACCCTAACTGCGCTAAGGGGCTCAACGTCCTATGAGTACCTTTAGGATTTCACAGGTCATTTTGAGGCATTTGGTTTCTAGACGACTCCTCATGGTTTAGAGCCCCTAAAATGCCAGGGTAGTAAAGGAACCCCACAAGTGACCCCATTTTAGAAAGAAGACACCCCAAGGTATTCCGTTAGTAGTATGGTGAGTTCATAGAAGATTTTATTTTTTTGTGGTAAGTTAGCGGAAATTGATTTTTTTTTCCACAAAGTGTAATTTTCCACTAACTTGTGACAAAAAAATAAAAACTTATATGAACTCACCATACTACTAATGGAATACCTTGGGGTGTCTTCTTTCTAAAATGGGGTCACTTGTGGGGTTCCTATACTGCCCTGACATTTTAGGGGCCCTAAACCATGAGGAATAGTATAGAAACCAAATGCCTCAAAATGACCTGTGAATAGGACGTTGGGCCCCTTAGCGCACCTAGGCTGCAAAAAAGTGTCACACACGTGGTAGCGCCGTACTCAGGAGAAGTAGTATAATATGTTTTGGGGTGCATTTTTGCACATACCCATGCTAGGTGGGAAAAAATCTCTGTAAATTGACAATTGTGTGTAAAAAAAATAAATAAAAAAATTGTCATTTACAGAGTTATTTCTCCCACCCAGCATGGGTATGTGTAAAAATACACCCCAAAACACATTATACTACTTCTCCGGAGTACGACGATACCACATGTGTGACACTTTTTTGCAGCCTAGGTGCGCTAAGGGGCCCAACGTCCTATTCACGGGTCATTTTGAGGCATTTGGTTTCTAGACTACTCATGGTTTATGGCCCCTAAAATGCCAGGGCAGTATAGGAACCCCACAAGTGACCCCATTTTAGAAAGAAGACACCCCAAGGTATTCCGTTAGGTGTATGGTGAGTTCATTGAAGATTTTATTTTTTGTCTCAAGTTAGTGGAAAATGACACTTTGTGATAACAACAATAAAAATCAATTTCCACTAACTTTTGACAAAAAATAAAATCTTCTATGAACTTGTCATACACCTAACGGAATACCTTGGGGTGTCTTTTTTCTAAAATGGGGTCACTTTGTGGGGTTCCTATACCGCCCTGGCATTTCACGGGCCCAAAACCGTGAGTAGTCTGGAAACCAAATGTCTCAAAATGACTGTTCAGGGGTATAAGCATCTGCAAATTTTGATGACAGGTGGTCTGAGGGGGCGAATTTTGTGGAACCGGTCATATGCAGGGTGGCCTTTTAGATGACAGGTTGTATTGGACCTGATCTGATGGATAGGAGTGCTAGGGGGGTGACAGGAGGTGATTGATGGGTGTCTCAGGGGGTGGTTAGAGGGGAAAATAGATGCAATCAATGCACTGGGGAGGTGATCGGAAGGGGGTCTGAGAGGGATCTGAAGGTTTGGCCGAGTGATCAAGAGCCCACACGGGGCAAATTGGGGCCTGATCTGATGGGTAGGTGTGCTAGGGGGTGACAGGTGGTTACAGGAGATGATTGATGGGTGTCTCAAGGTGTGATTAGAGAGGGGAATAGATGCAAGCAATGCACTGGCGAGGTGATCAGGGCTGGGGTCTGAGGGCGTTCTGAGGGTGTGGGCGGGTGATTGGGTGCCCTGCTCTAGGGGCAGATAGGGGTCTGATCTGATTGGTAACGGTGACAGGGGGTGATTGATGGGGGATTGATGGGTGATCAGTGGGTGATTAGATGGCAGAAAAGATGTAAACAATGCACTTTGGAGGTGATCTGAGGGTGGGTCTGTGGGCGATCTGATGGTGTGGGTCGTTGATCAGATGCCTGTAAGAGGCAGGTTAGGGTCTGATCTGATCTGATGGGTGGCAGTGACAGGGGGTGATTGACAAGTGATTGACAGGGGATTGACAGGTGATTGACAGGTGATTACAGGGGAGGATAGATGTATACAGTACACAGGGAGGGGGTCTAAGGGTGTTCTGAGGGTGTGGGCGGGTGATTGGGCGCCCTAGGGGCAGGTAAGGGTCTGATCTGATTGGTAGCGGTGACAGGGGGTGATTGATGGGTGATTGATGGGTGATCAGTGGGTGATTAGATGGCAGAACAGATGTAAACAATGCACTTTGGAGGTGATCTGAGGGTAGGTCTTCGGGCGATCTGAGGGTGCGGGCGGGTGATCAGATGCCCGTAAGAGGCAGGTTAGGGCCTGATCTGATTGGTGGCAGTGACAGGGGGTGATTGACGGGCGATTGATGGGTGATTACAGGGGAGCATAGATGTATACAGTACACGGGGGGGGGGGGGGGGTCTGGGGAGGATCTGAGAGTGTGGGAGGGTTGATCAGGAGCCCCCAGGAGCAGTGTTAGTGACGGGGTGATTGACAGGTGATTGATGGATGATTGACAGGTGATTGACAGGTGATTAGTGGAGAGAATAGATGTAAACAGTACACAGGAGGGGGGGGCGGGTCTGATCGTAAATGTAAGCACATCAGAACATGTTCCCTGCCACAAAACTTTCCATCGCTCTCCAGCGCTGAATTCTGCGTATCCGGTTTCCATGGAGACACAATTAGAGGCATTGTCAGAAGAGAGTACATTGCCCCCCTGCATCCTTCCCACGATGTACAAACATCCCCTCCCCACCCATCATAAGTCACAATTAAACTAGCAGCAAATTGTTTATCTGATCCATGAGATTGTTTTAAAATTGCTTTGCACTGAGCTGCACCTTGCTGTAGCTGAATTACCCATCAGTCTCCCTCCGTCCCCACCCAGCCATCGCCTAAACCAGCCTAAATTACAGCTGAAATTGATTTCTCTCCAGCACGTCTGCGACCGTGTACAGGAAATCAGGATTTTAGTCCTGTAATATTCTGCTTCACCCCAGGGCACTTTTATGAAAGTTCTGTACACCTTCGATATGTACATCATTTAACCACTTGATCACTGAGGGGTTTTTACCCCTTTAGAACCAGAGCAATTTTCACCTGTCCGTGCTCCTCCCATTCTTTCGTCAATAACATAATCACTACTAAACACAACAAAATGATCTATACCTTGTTTTTTTTGCCACCAATTAGGCTTTCTTTGGGAGGTACATTATGCTAAGAATTATTTTATTCTAAACGCATTTTTCATTAGAATAAGAAAAAAACGGAAAAAAATCATTATTTTCTCAGTTTTGACCATTCTGGTGTTAAAATGTTCTACTGTGGATAAAAGCCACACATTTTATTTGCCCATTTGTCCCGGTTATTGCAACGTGCAAAAGATTTCCCTAGTACAATGTATGGCGGCAATATTTTTTAGGGAAATAAAGGTGCATTTTTTTCAGTTTTGCGTCCATCACTCATTACAAGCCCGTTAATTAAAAATGAACAGGAATATACCCTCTTGACATAAATACTAAAAAAGTTCAGTCCCTAAGGTAACTATTTATGTATTTTTTTATGTAATTTTTTTTCCGATACAGAAAAAATTGTTTGGGTACTATGGAAGGTGTGTGTGTGTGGGGAGGGAATAGTTAATTATAAAAGTCATTGTTGCGATTTTCATTAAATAAGTGAATTTTGGTGTAATTTACTATTTGTCCACAAGATGTCCTCAGTCATATTTCAGATTTACGTACATAAGGTAGTGAATCGGAAGTAATGCATGGGAAGGAGACAGGTGGCACCTTCATACTGTCCATTACTGCTGACGCCATACACGCGTGCAACTTTCTTGGGGGTTCCCATTGCATGGGCCCCGTATGTAAGTTTTGTTTTTATGCTATTTTTAAGCTGTTTTTACTATGAAAACTCTATATTAAACGATTTACACTTAGAGTTGCCGTTTGTTTGTTTTTTTATGATGTTTACTGATATCCATTCGTGTGAGGAATCATTGCTGAATTGGTGGATCCTGGGAAGACCGTTGCTTCCTGATGTCCTGCCAAAGCGTTGATACAACCTTATAATGTGAGTTGTCACCAGCGGGTAAGCCTCTTTCCTTTTTTTTTGTATCCATGATTGCAGAGCTGTGCCGTGAACCCAATATTTATTGTGGTGGAGATTTACCTGCTCTTATTCTTTGTTGAAGACTTGTCTTTTGTTTTTGGACTCTGCGCTGATCATATATAATTTACCTGTTTGTGAACTCTGGACATTGTTCTTCTCTCAGCAGCGGGCACTTTGTTTCCTTGGCGCTGGCTCTGAAGTTCACTAGATTGCTCTGTAAAATTATTTAGAATACTGAGTAGTGTGTAAACTGCAAATATTAGAGAATGATGCAATGTTAAACAAAAAAAAAACTATATAACTGAAAATAAAAATATGAGAATATTTTATTTCCTACTAATGTTCTAGTAATTATCTGTACTACACAACCAATTCATTATATCATCATTTTTTCTCGCTTTGGTGTCTCTTTAATTATTCCAATACAAGTATATGTAAAAACAACTCACAGCGATATATATACCCCTGATGGTGGCAATCACTGAAACCGGTCTGGTTGAGAGCGGATACTTCTGCTCGGTTTGCTGGATATTGTAGACTTGTAGTACCACCGGAGTGGGAAGCGCTACTTGCCAGTGGGTCCTAAAGGAATTAGGACCCACAAATGTGAGTTGTTTTTACATATTCTTTTATTGGAGCAATGATACACTGACACTTGCGGACCCCAGAATAAATGATACACTGACACTTGGGGACCCCAGAACAATAATTAACTGACAACTGAGAATTCAGAGTCATGTGACTTAGCAGATTGCCTGTGTCACGCTACCTCTTGCCATACCTGCAAATTATCGGTAAGCCTGGTCTGAGTAGCCATTGTCCAGGTGCGGAAACTGGTACCACCAATTCATCTCTTGGCATTCTCCTTTAGTTAGGAGACCTTTGCAAGATCTATATGTCCTACAGCAGGTGGCGACTGTTCTGACCAACTCTGGTAGTCTGTTTTGTTTTGGGGGGGTTTGCACTCTTCTAATTCTGTTATTAATCTTGGCCTGAATTCCACTTCGCTTTGTCTGCTGCTTGTACTTGTTTGTCTCAAAACCTAGCAGGGCCAGTCTTCTGCCCGAACCTTTTGTTTGCGTACTTTGCTTTCATTGTTGCTAGCCCGGCCAGACCTCTGCCTATATAATGACTCTGCCTTATTTGCTGTGCCCTCCCAACTGCAGACTCTTCTGTTCTCTCCATCTGTCATTGGGACAATCCCACGTGTGCGGCCTGGTGACCACTAGCATTACAGTAGTCTGCTGTCCGCCTGATGAGGACCTCGCACAGACCCACCACTATCACTGATCGCACCGCTTAGGGCCGGGCCAAGGCAGAGGCAAGAGTGGCTCCAGCCTCAGGGTGCAGTGTAGGCGGGGGGGGGGGGGGGGGCGCACAACTCATTTAGCTATCATTTCCCTATTGTGTTTGAAGCAGAGAGAAATAAGAAAAGGGGACACATTGCAGTGACTGCAAGCCAGATAACTAGAGATTAAGGTTCTGGGGGCCCTGGGGTGCCTTTTAGTCTAATAGCAATCAGTGTGTGATGGCTGAGGTGGGAGGGATGAAGGGGCGCACTTTGGTGTCTCATCCTTGGGTGCTGGAGGACCTTGTCCCGACTCTGGCACCGCTCATTCATCAACGTAGTCTCCTCATTATGCTGTCGCTATGACGGCAGAGCTCTGTGAGCCAGTCAGAAGGCTGATCTCTTTGGCTCCTGACTCATGATCACTGTGAGCCAATCTAATTCGCTCACATTGAGCACATGGTCAGGAGCCAATGAAATCGGCTCCTGTCCAACACACAGAAGGCCTGCAGCAGTGGGTTAGCGGTGAGCGCTACGGATCTGTACGGCAATTCATCGGTAGGAAGTTAGAACAGTCTTTGGGTCCCTGGTTCAAAGGGTGCTATCTACAAAGCATTTGTATTTTCTCCCTGTGTCTGTTTCCTCTGGGCATCCTAATGTCCTCCCACATCCCAAAAACATACAGATAAGTTAATTGGCTTCCCCCTAAAATGGTCTTAGACTACACTACATGCACTACACGATACAGACATAGACATATAACTATGGTAGGTATGGTAGGTATTAGATTGTGAGCTCCTCTGAGGGACAGTTAAGTGACAAGGCAGAAGATGTTGGTGCTATGTAAATGCTAAATAATAAAAGGCATGATCAGAGACCATGCTAAAACTAATGGTGTGGGTAGAGTAAGGATTGGTGTGGCTATGTAGCTTTGTACAGTGTTGAGTGGTACGAGGGTAAACGGGGGAAGCAGTTCAATCAGTCACTAATATGGTGCCATTACCCTAAGGCAAGTGAGAGTTTTGGAAGCTATGCAAGTTGTTTTTTGGTTTATAGATGGTTTTTAAGCCGTTATGGTTATGAATAGGTGCACAGCTGCAGGCAAGCAGAGCTACACAATGGCTTTTTGAATTTGAAAAGATCCAGCAATGCTTATAATTCACACTCGTCAATTTGCTTTGTTCAGTTTTGGGTTTAGTGGGCTTTAAATTATTGCAGCCCATTAAAGTCACATTTAGGTCCTTATAAATACATGTTTTTGGATTACTTATTATACAAAGCTCTTCAAAAAGCTGTTTCGAAGGCAGATAAAACTGCAGCAGCGTTGGTGGTGACAAGGTTGTTCTGTTGAGAATGAATGGCAATGGCCTGTTACCGCAATAAAAGGATCTGTAGGAAGAATCTATCAAGAATACAATAAGGATCTTAACTGTGACCTCACAGCAGCCCCTAAAGCCCTCAACACATCTCTGTATACCGAAAATGAGGGTTTCTATTAGTGGAGCCAAAAGAGGCTCTTGCCTATCTTCTATATTCTTAGTATAGAACCTATTCCCATGTGTATGCTGGGGAGGTGCAAACTCTAATACAGAGAGCCAAAATAGAAGCCTACATTTTCACAGAATGCATGACATTTATTTTCCTTAGATTAGCAAGTAGTGACGTCCACAACTCAGCCAAAAGGTTTTCGTGCGTTCAGCTGTATTTGTAATAATAATGGGAGTCTGGAATATCTGTCGTTCTTCCAGGGAGAGGTAATAGGAATTACGGCTATAGCGATGCACAGTGAGAAACTTCTGCGCTGTCAGAAGACAGAGCTTAAAGAGACTCACCAATGAAATAAGATAATAGATTTATACATACCTGGGGCTTCCTCCAGCCCCATCCGCATAGATTCCTCCCACGCCCCCGTCCTCAGCCTTCTCTGTCACCGGTACCGGGTCCCGTAACTTCGGCCAGTCGCGGGCCAGTTTTACGCATGTGCAGTGACTCTCTCCGACGCTTGCCTTACGCATGCGCCTGCGCAGTACGGAGGGAGAGCACTGCGCTTGCGTTGACTGGCCCTGGATGGCCGAAGTTATGGGACCGGTATCGGCGACAGAGAAGGCTGAAGACGGCAGCGTGGGAGCGATCCATGTGGATGGGGCTGGAGGAAGCCCCAGGTATGTATAAATCTATTATCTTACTTTGTCTCTGAGTCTCTTTAAGTTACTTTTAAAACACTGTAATTCGGCCGCCAGCAATGGCTGGAAGCCAAATTACCTCATTTCCCGCCATCCACATCGACCTGGAGGGGGAATAGTAATTAGCGCCGGGACTTGTGCAGCAGCAGAGAATGATGTATATCGGCTGTATCCAGCGCCCAAATCTCCTAGCGGCATATTCAGGAATATGGTGGCATAAGAAATACTAGAAGGGAAAATATAAAAACAAACAATTGCCTAAACTAAAGTTAACCCTCATGGTGGTTCGGAGGTGTAACACTGGGAGGAAAGCAACCCAAAGGATGTGCAAAATGATCAAAAACTATTTGAAATGCAAGAAAAACTTATCCGAAGATGAGGACTGATACAAGACGCAACTCATTTATTCAGAAACACTGGACAATGCGTTTCACAGGCATCCACCTGCTTCCTCAGGTCAATAAAACCATGTCTCAAGTTAGTGCTTAGCGCTAGGTGTCTAGGGGCTCTGAGCCAGTTCATTCTTACCTTGAGATACGGTTTTATTGACCCAAGGAAGCGCGTGGATGCCCGCAAAATGTGTTCTCCAGTGTTTTCCAATAAATTATTTTTGTATCTTGTATCACTCCTTTGTGTAAGTTTTTCTTGCCTTCTTAAAATGTTTTCAATCATTTCAGAGATCATTTGGGTGGCCTCCCTCCCAGTGTATTTGTAATAAGTATAGATGTACAAAATACAATTTTCCATCTAAGCTTATAAACTTAACCCAGGAAGGAACTAGATGTGTGGATAGAAGCTTTGATTTGCTAATCCCTGTTTCTGCCTCCTGGGTTGGGTTAATTGACATATAAGGAACGGGTTTGCTTATCACTAGTTCTAAGATCTAATTACGTCCCCTTAGAGACTGACTTCCACAAAAAGAGATGCCCTTTTTTTTAACCTCACTCTGGATGACTTCATGCCCCAAACCTTCCCCCAATTTACTTCCTGCTGAATCCGATTGGCCCAGGTCCAAGATCCATACAGATTGCTTAGAATCCAGAATCCTTTCCCTTTCACTGACCATCTCTACATAGAAGCAATCTGCAGCACTTTTGAGGCAACATTTAAAGGATCACTATAGCAAAAAAAAAAAGTAAGCGGTTAAAATCTGACAAAACCAACAGGTTTTGGACTAGTCCATCTTCTCATGGGGGACTCTCAGGGTTTTCTTTGTTTTCAACAGCATTTCCTGAGCGTCCGTTGCTAAGTCTAACTGCCAAAATAATGTGCAAGTGAGTAGGGAGGCTGGCTGGTATCTTACTATTTTGGCAGTTAGACTTAGCAACTGCTGTTAAGGAAATGTTTTTGAAAACAAAGAAAATACAGGGAATCCCCCATGAGGAGATGGACTAGTCCAAAACCTGTCGGCTTGTCAGATTTTAACTGCCTAATTTTTTGTTGTTGTAGTTGTCCTTTAAGGGATCTCATTTAAACAATTACATGTAATGAGCGATTCGATTTCAGCCATACCATACTGAAAGCTGAGCAGTCTCATTTCTGTGTAATTATCCAAACAACATTACAGTGTTTCTCCCTAATGGAGAACGCATATAAAAGTGGTCATTATAATGTAAATTACATTCTCAGTGTCTGTACTAGACCTTGATTTTATGTACAGTACGTACTGTTCAAAAAAACATTTACGATTGAAATAAAAGCTTTCATATGTAATGCAATGATTTTTTTTTTAATGAATGAACAGCTTCCAGAGTGTATAAACAGAAAAAAAAGTACTAAATCAAATCAGTATTTAGTGTTCCCACAAATTGTCTTTAACTACTTAAGGGGACCGCATCATGCCAATGGGCGTGAACGCTGCGGCAGCCCCAGGACCGCCTAACGCCAATTGGCGTCAGGTCCTGGGGCTGGCTACTGCAGGAGTTAGCGCGCAGGTTGCACGCGCATCTCCTGCTTGGGGGGCGGAGCTTCGCCCCACCTTCAGTATAAATATTTATAATAAAAAAATAAACATTTGTGTACGGAGTTGTGTGACCCTGCAGCTATGCCTTAAAGCTGCAGTGGTCAGTTATGTAAAAATTGCCCTGGTCTTTAGGGGGGTTTAAGGCTGCTTTCACAGTGGGAAGTTACAGGCGCACGTTAGAGCAGCCTGTAACGCAGCCCAACTCACAATAATGAAAAATCAATGGGCTGTTCACAGTGCCCACTTTGCGTTACATTGTAACGCTGCACATTCTATGAAAGTGCAGCATGCTGTGCGTTATACGCGGTTTTAGCCGCGTTAGACTGTTTGCACATGCTCAGTAATGCAATCGCAGCCTTCACTTCTTCCTGTCCAGGCAGGAAGTTTAAGCAGTAGAGGGCACTCTACTGTTTAAACTTCCCCCAGACAGGAATAAGTGAAGGCTGCCGGACCCGGAGACCAGACCAGAGCGGAGAAGGAGACATCGGAGACCGGGGGGAGTCGCGCCGGCCGGAGCAGGTAATGTATGTTCGGGGGAGCGGCGGCAGCCCCACCACCACCACCACAGATTGTGAACGGTTTCAGGCTGAAATTGATTCACAATCTGTTTGCAGTACAGGCAGCCATACGATCCCTCTCTGATCAGATTCGATCAGAGAGGGATCTATCTGTTGGTCGAATCTGATGGCAAATCGACCAGTGTATGGCTACCTTTACTGCACTGCATTACGATGTATGTCATGTTATGTTTTGCAAATAAGGGCAAGTAATTATTGATCAGGTACGAAAAAGCACAAAAAAAACCCCAAACCTTTATTTCCAATATATTGTTGGCATACATTGTATTGAAACATAATTTAAACATTGTAATAATCGGGCAGGTGGGCAAATAAAATGTGTGTGGGTTTTATTTACAGTAGCATTGTTTATTTTAAAACTATAGGTAATGAAATCCTTTTAAAATTCATAGACAGACAGTAAAGTAATTACTGAAAAAAAATATCATCCCCAAAAAGCATAATTTGTGGTGAAAAAAATCAAAATGTAGATAATTTAGGTGTGATTTAGGTAGTACTAAAGTTATTGGCGAATGAAAGGAAGAAGCGCTGAAATGTGAAAATTGCTCCTGTCCATAAGGGGGAAATAAACCCTAAGTGGTGAAGTCGGTAACAGGAAATAAATATGGCAGCCTCCATTTCACTTTCACTGGGTTTTCTTTAAATTTTGCCTGTAATAGATGTATTTATTATTGGAAAGGAAGGCCTTTAGGAATAGGATTGTAAACTTCTTGCATTTCTCATTATTCAGTTAGATTTGCTTCTTGCACTGGCTTGGCAATGACGTATACTGCCACCAGGGGGACAATTCCCAAATTGCGTTTGAAATACAATCATTAAAGCGGATCCGAGATAAAACACTAACTATAACAAGTAACTTGTCTATATATATTATCTAAAGTTTAGATAGTTTACACATCATATCTAGCTGCAAAAGTTTAAAAAGTGTATGATTATTTATTCCTGTGATACAATGGGGGCAGCCATGTTCTTTTTGTCATATTGTCACAGGCTAAGAGCTGGAGATGGTATCAGATTTCTTGTGTGTAAATTCAGTCCCCTCTCCTCCTCCCTCCTCCCCTCTGCCTTTGAAATCAATGGCTAGTAACACCTCCCCCTCCTCCTGCCCAAACTGAACTCCTGTAAGCCCTTGCTATTGTCTGAAAGTGCCTTGGCACTCTGAGGGCTGTGGGCGTGGCTTTTTTAGTTTATAGGGAATTAAACTATTAAAACAAAAACAAAAAAGTATTTGGCTTGAGGAATGCCCTATAAACTATAGGAACGGGACACAATTATGCAATGAGTAAAAGTTCATCTCGGATCCACTTTAAGATATACAGACTAACCAGCAAGCTCACGGTGAACCAGAACTCATTGGAGTGTGTAAGGGGCTACAATGGTCCAAAAAGCCCCCTTACTAAAATACTAAGGATAACAAAAGTTTGCTTTGTTAAAACAGAAAGAATTTGCGATAATTCAGGTTGGAGTGAGCTTGAGATGTCTCCCAGGGCATCACTGCTGAATATATGCAAATTAACCATTGTTACCCTTAGAAGCTAAACACACCTCCAGAACCGCTGGAATGCAATGATGTGTCAGCTTGTTAATTTGTGTACAGAGCCATAATAATCTAACATGCATACAGATTGTTTCGGGTTGTTTGATCCCCATCATTGCATGGCATGAATTAATTTGGCTCTATGGAGTAGGGCTTGTAACACCGAGATGAGGATCAAACAATCCGAAACAGTCTGTATGCATGTTGGATTATTATGGCTCTGTACAAATTAACAAACTGACACATCATTGCATTCCAGCGGTTCTGGAGGTGTGTTTAGCTTCTAAGGTTACAATGGTTAATTTGCATATATTCAGCAGTGATGCCCTGGGAGACATCTCAAGCTCACTCCAACCTGAATTATCGCAAATTCTTTCTGTTTTAAGAAAGCAAACTTTTGTTATCATTAAAGAGGAACTGTAACGACAAAACGGCCCCTAGGGGGTACTCACCTCGGGTGGGGGAAGTCTCAGGATCCTAATGAGGCTTCCCACGCCGTCCTGCGTCCCTCGGGGGTCTCGCTGTAGCCCTCCGTACAGCCGTGACGCAATATTTACCTTCCTGGCTCCTGCGCAGGCGCTCTGATGCCTCTCGGCGCCGAAGTAGGCGGAAATACCCGATCGCCGTCGGGTCTGCTCTACTGCGCAGGCGCAAGTTTCCGGCGCCTGCGCAGTAGACCGGACCCGACGGAGATCGGGTATTTCCGTCTATTTCCGTGCCGAAAGTCGCCACAGCGCCCCTGCTGGAGCCAGCAAAGGTAAATATTGAACTGACAGTCGGCACAGTCGCCGGCTGTTCGGAGGGCTGCGGCGAGACCCCCGTGGGACAGAGGACGGCGTGGGAAGCCTCATTAGGATCCGGAGGCTTCCTCACCCGAGGTGAGTACCCCCCAGGGGAGGTTTTTGTTGTTACAGAGATTTGGAACAGCAAATGTGATAACAGTAATTATCATAGTGATAGCTCAGAGTGTGTGACTCATAGTAAATAAACTATTCCTTTTCAAATAATCTGGTGTTATTATAAAATCCTACAGAAAAGGTCACGACAGACAAACCACACATTGTGTAGAGGGCATATTACTGACTCAATAACAGGTAAATAAATATGGAAAGGTTTCAAAAAATTATTTAAAGTGACTTCATTTGATTCGCATCTTCAGGTTAATATAAAACTCATATTTTAGTTTTTATACTTTCTTTTTGAAGTTTGATATTACGTTTTTTGCCAACTTTTTATGACAAATTCAACTCCTATCATTGAGCATTCCCTCTGCACGTCACTATGAAGTTGGCAGCACTGTCTGACTGTATGACTCTGCTGTGCCCCACTTATGCAAATTGGGGAGCATCAGTTCTGCCGGAAAACTCATTTACAGAATTTCCAAAGAATCCCCCAAGAAAAATACGGCACATTAGCAGCTCAGGGCTGCAAGGCGAGATGACAGTGTGCACTTGTAAAATGTTATTCAGATATGGCCGAGCTGGCTCTAGTGGTAGAAAACTTTCTTGTGTTTGCTTTAAATACAACAACATTATTGTGTTGCTGCATTGGTCTTTTGCTAGAGACAATTTTTTCAGGATCTTGTGATCCATCCGATCAGCATGCAGTCCAGAGGCTCTGAAGGTGACCCGCCTGTCCAGTGGCAGTGATGGTACTTGGTCTGCAGACCTGTCCTGAATTATGAATAGAGTAGCCAGTTAGAATCTGTCTCCTCCTGTGGAGTGGCTACACTTGTTCCTTCATCTCGGCTGAGTCTTGCCTTTTGTTCTGTACACTGATGATGTCCCTGATGCGTGGACAAGAGAAAGTACCAACCTCACATGACCCACAAACAGCGGGTCAAAGCCATTAAAATTCCACGCCTGCAGCTCAGCTAAGCCTTGTTCTGGAATGTAGTACAGTACTGTCCTCTTGAGAAAAGTAGGAAAAAAAAGTGGTGGTTTTTTTTGCCCTTTAACTGTAAAAGTCGGAACAAAATGTTCCTGATAGATGTTAGGGAACTGCAGTGAAAATAACATGAATAAAATTGCTTCTTTTTTTTACAATATAAATTATTTAGTCAGTGTTTGCCCATTGTAAAAACGTTCCTTGACTTAATCTATTTATCACTGCTTGTGACATCTTTAATTCTGCCAGGTGATCTCTACAGAATAGTTGTCTCTCTGAGAGTTCTATGCACAGAGGGAGATACTGCTTGCTGGGCAGTTGGGAAAAGCTGTTATTTCCCACAATGCAACAAGGTTTACAGACTGCAAATTGTCAGGACCATGGTCATGACTTTACACTGTGGGAGGGGTTTCACCCCAATATCACACATAAAGATGTCCCTGATGATCTATTCGAGAAAAGGTAAAGATTTCACTTTAGACAGGAAATATTGTCTACTGATTGGGATGACGTTTAATCCTGGGTTAAAGTTCCTCTTTAAAATCTTACAATTTAAAACACATACAAATAAGAAGTACATTTCTCCTAGAGTAAAATGAGCCATAAATGACTTTTCTCCTATGTTGCTGTCACTTACAGTAAGTAGTAGATATCTGACATTACTGACAGGTTTTGGACTAACCCATCTTCACATGGATGGGTTCTCAGGGTTTTCTTTATGTTTAAAAGCACTTAGTGAATGGCACTTGCTCCGTCCAACTGCCAATAAAGTGTGCAGGGAGGCTGGCCAGCATCTTTTTATTAATCATTTTCAGGGAATGTCTGTATATAGAATAAAGGCCATGCTGAGAATTCCCTATGGAGAGATAGACTAGCCCACAACCTGTCGGTAATGTCAGATTTCTACTACCTACTGTGAGTGACAGCAACATAGGAGAGAAGTAATTTATGGCTCATTTTACTCTGGGGAAAAATGTACTTCTTATTTGTATGTGTTTTAAATTTTAAGATTTTCGCGATGGTACCTCTTTAAAGGGACACTTAAAGATAATCCGTGACCAAGAATTGAACTTCATCGCAATCTATTCCTTTTCACAAACTATTCATCAGGGGGCTCTGTATGGCTGATATTGTGGTGAAACCCCTCCCACAAGATGCTCTGAGGACCATGGTCCTGGCAGTTTCCTGTATGTAAACCTTGTTGCGTTGTGGGAAATGGCTGTTTCCAGCTGTTTCCAACTGCCAAAAAAACAAGCAGCAGCTACATCACCTGCCAGCAGTAAAAATGTCACCATGTGATAAATGTCAGAATGTAAATCAGGGATTTAAAAGATTTTACAATGGGCAGACGCTGACTAAATCATTTATACATAATTATTGTAAAAATGAAGCACTTTTTTATTACATTATTTTCACTGAAGTTCCTCTTTAAGCCAGGAATAAAAAAAATCAGTTTAACTTTCCTGGGGCTTCTACCAGCCCCCTGCAGCGGTCCCGTGCCCTCGCAGTCACTCACGGAGCCTCCTGTCCCCCGCCGCCAGCTACTTTCGTTTTCGCTGACAGGCCCGACAGGCCTGGCCACACGTATTTTTCTTGTGCAGGGCGCTATTGAAGACGGAAACATGAAGAAGGATACTTGTGGCCCGGCCTGCGCAGGTGCAGAAAGCCCGTCGACTCCCTGTCAGCGAAAACAAAACTAGCTGGCGGCGGGGGACTGGAGGCTCCGTGAGTGACTGTGAGGGCACAGGACGGCTTCAGGGGCTGGTAAAATCCCCAGGCAAGTAAAACTGGGCTAGCTTCAGCATGTAGTGTTGGTGGTATAGTGGTGAGCATAGCTGCCTTCAAAGCAGTTGACCTGGGTTCGATTCCTGGCCAATGTATGTGAGTTTGCTTTTGACATCGTACAAATCCCTAAACAAGCTCATTTTTCTCTTGGGTATATCACAATGGTACATGCTAGGCTGGCTTCAGCATGTAGTGTTGGTGGTATAGTGGTGAGCATAGCTGCCTTCAAAGCAGTTGACCTGGGTTCGATTCCCGGCCAATGTATGTAAGCTGGCTTTTGACATCCTACAAATCCTTGGAAGACAAGACAAGAGAGGAGGAGGAGGGTGGAGGGTAAAAAAAAAAGCACAAGAACCAGATTAGCTCTCAAAAGAGCTGTTGTGGGGTGCTATTTTAGGAATAACAATCAGCCAGGAGTAAGCTAACAAGCTTACAAGAGCCTAACTAATCTTTCTATATGAGAGTCTGCCAGCAACTTTCCCTTCACTAATTACTACAGGGACACGAACGGCTATAATGGCCGGCGCTGTCTGTCTTATATAAGGGGGGGGGGGGGGAGTGGCTCCAGAAGATAGTGTAACCTGACTACAATGGGCATGCTGACTGTGATGTTGAGAGTCAAAGTTGACGCTAATGGTGCACTATGGTGGCGAACCGAACTTTCGGGAAAGTTCGTGTTCTCATGCGATCGCGAACCACCCAAAGTTCGCCCGCAAACCGTTCAGGCCATCTCTATCAGCCGAGCAGACGCCAAAAAAACCTGATTTTGAAATGCATGGTGAAGTCCTAGCACTTCTTACCAAACCACCAGTGCCAAATCCAAACGTGCTGCTCCTGAGTGTTCTCCCCTTCTCTCCACGGTTAATGCAGGTTATTGCTTGCACATGTGTTCTGTTTAACTAAGGAACATTTATTGCTATTTTGTATATTCTGTTTAACTAAGGTCCCTATTTTATATTAAGATAGTTATATGTAACTAGTACAATAACGGGCATTAGGCCTTGGCCGCTACTATGACCTTCACAACCACCTCCCCTCCCTGTCGCCAACACCGCCGCAACATGGCCCACACGGTAAGCGTGCATGCGCACAGCCGCTATGCGTACACCACACATACACACCCACACAGCACAATAGTCGCGACACGCACACATGCTGCAGCGCAAGCGCGCATACGCCCACCCCCTGCACCCGTCCTCCTGTGCTGTCTAAAGTCCGCCCACGTGCCGTGCATGCATGCTGGCCTAACTGGGACACAGGAGGACGCAGGGATACAGGCAGATTATTATATAGGATAACTGCTAAAGAGACTGAACACCGGTTTCTCAGAAAAGCACAGTATCGTTAATGCAGTCTGTAATTTTATCACCTGCAATATCACTCTTCTGGAATGTGTTTAACAGGTAATAAGACTCAGGCTTCAACTCATCAAAGGCTGTTCGATTAAAAAAAAAAAAAAAGTCGGGAAAATACCGCATTCGGTATTTTAGATTTTTTCTGCTGATTCATCAATATTTTCACAGGTGCGGTAGAAGTTTGGCAATTTACCGAAATACTATGCTTCAATTCACAAAAACCTGTTCGGTAACAGCAGAGCAGTGAGGAGTTTTCTCTGTGTTGTTACAAGCTGTTCCGTGCATGAAGGCAATAGTAAGAGACATCCCCACATCCCTTTAGATGTACATGTTTGTTATACTGCCTCTGCTAGCTCTGAATCTGCCCATTAGTCTTTCTTAACATTTTATTTAATTGTGACAGCTTAGATGAACTTCCAGTATACATTACAAATGCCATGCTTAGGTGATTTCCCCACTAGCTCCTCTGCATCTTCAAACAGAAACCTATAAGGTAAACATCTGAAAAGAGGCAGGGGAAACCTCTTGTTTTTTTTCCCCCTCTACTCGCTGCCTGGAGGGTCGAAAAGCTGGACCCCCCCCCCCCTCCCAAGAAGCGTTTAAAACCTATCATGTCAGATCAGCGGGACTTTCAGGAGACAGGGGCTGTTTCTATTGGCTTCTGCTCCTGTGAGTCATAGCTTATCCCTCTCTGATTGTGTGAGTCACGTCTCCTCTGCACTGTTTCCGACAGAGGAGAGCTGCCGGTAATTATCGAATATGTTACTTGGCTTTACCGCATCATGCTGTAATTCTGATGAATTGACATTTACTGACATGTGTTGTGGTATTTACTACACAAGTCGGTAATTTACCTCACTGCTCGGTAATTTCAGCTTGCCATGCGGTAACAGCCTTGATAAATAGACACTTTCCTAAATGCTCCAAAAAATCTGCTGTTTTCGGCATTACCGAATGCAGTAATGTTTGATGAATTGAGGCCTTAGTTTGCACTTAGAAATACCTACTGTTTTAAGAAAGCAAAGTTACAGTTGGCATTGCTTTTTAATAGAGGACTTTTTGGTCTCGTTTAGCCCCTTAGCTCATGGTGACCCAGAACCCCCAGGAAAGCATGTCTGGGTATTCCTCAGTACTGGTCCAAGCCTTATCCCATAGAGCCATATCAATCCCTGCCATGCACTGATGAGGACTAATAAATTAGAAACAGGCTTGGGGTGTAACTAGAGGGAAGCAGCCCCTGGAATCACAGGGGGACCCAGACTATACTTCAGATCAGGTGTTTTTGTGGCTACACTTGCTACGGGGGTGAAGAACATGATGACCACACTTGTTTTATGACCCTTGTGAAGGACACCAAGGATAGGCAAGGGAAGGGGAGTGAACATTGCTGGGGGCCCCTTCAAAGTTTAGCTGAGGGGCCCATGAATTGTAATTACGGCACTGAAACAGGCTCTATGTATGTTGGATTGGCGTGGCTCTGTAAACTTTACAAGCCATAGGCTTGCTATACACCAGCGGTTCTGGATGCAAGCCTGCAACACTAATATTTAACATTTATTGGAGTAACCCCTCCCTTCCTTTCATATTGCCAGGACAGAATCCGGCAGACTGGTGGAGATAAAAAAACAAAAAACAAAACACAGGCTGCTACTGATGTCACAGGGGAGGTGATCTCACCTTGTGTGAGATTTCACATAGACGACGCCCCTGTCAGGGTTGCTCGTAAACTACGCCAGCGCGAATCTACGCATCGTAGTACGCAACTACGCATCGTAGTTCGTAGGTGAAGTTGTAGAACTACACTTACGCATTTCCGCGTAGCCGTAGTCCCGCTATGCGTAGCTTCGCCCGCTACGCGTAGTTGACGTATGTATTGTGAAGTCAACTACGCGTGCGGTAACTGCATTGATACGGGTCATTGCGCATGCGCAGAAATATTATTGCCCTTTGTACGCATACAATTTCGCATTGGATGTTGGAATGTATGCTTAAATTAGTTTGTGTATGCGCATAGTTAGCAAATTATTGCGGAAAGGGCACAAGCGGTCGCATCAACTACGCTACGAAATACGAAAAGCTAGCGTATTTTAATGCGTAGTCTACGATATGCTAACGTAGCGAAGTGGCTGATTTCGGAGCCGTACATTGCGAAGCGTATTTGCGTAAAAATACGCGTAGTTCCAGCGTAGCGAAGTTGGCTGCCTACGACCATCCCTGGCCCCTGTGAGGGAGGGTAGCTGATGACAAATACACCCATGATCTAAAACCTCCTACTAAGCTCAGAAGTAATGGCTGCCACCTGTATCACCCTAGTTATGAAAAGAAATGGGTGAAAAGCATGCACTGAAATGCTCATAGGCTTGAAGGAATGTTTATTTATCTTTATATGTGTCAGAGTGGTGCAACTAAATATTTTGAATTAAAAAAATGATGATTGAACCCTTTATGTATGTTTAGTCTGTCTGATTCTACCTCATCTGTGTTTAATCACAGGTTGTTATTTGATCTCTCCCCTGTGTCACCTGACTGCCATGGCAGATAAGCTCATTTGAAAGCACAGGCTATTTAAAGTATGTCTGCTTCCATGAAAACAGGAAGTAGAAATAGTGCAGATTTATTGCAGGATTTGTATCAGCTGTAACAAAGAAATGTTTTTCTTTAAAGGTTATCATGCTGTTGTGTATCTTTAAGTGCAGCGTTTCTCGACATGTTATTGGTATGCACCCCTTTTAAATCTCTGTACTCACCAAGTACCCCTTAGCATAGTAAACATTACCACAAGTACCCCTTGAGAAATATATATTTAATTGTAGTACAGTGTTTCTTAAAGGGAACCTAAACTGAGAAGGGATATGGGTGTTTCCTTTTAAACAATACCAGTTGCCAGGCAGCTCTGCTGATCTCTTTGGCTGCAGCAGTGGCTAAATCACAGCCCTGAAACAAGCATGCAGCTAATCCAGTCTGACTTTAGTCAGAGCACCTGATCTCCATGCTTGTTCAGGGGTTGTGGCTGATAGCATTAGAGACACAAAATCAGCAGTAGAGTCAGGCAACTGGTATTATTTGAAAAGAAAAAATCCATATCCTTCTCAGTTTAGGTTCCCTTTAAACCTGTCCTCATGACTCCCCAATGGTGCATGTTTTGCAGGCAACTTCCCCTATGCACAGGTGTGGTAATTAGTGTCTCAGATACATGGAACCCACCTAGCTGAGACAATGATTACCCCACCTGTGCATAGATGAGGTTACTTGCAAAACTTGCACCATTGGGGAGTCACGAAGACAGGTCTGAGAAACACTGTCGTAGTGCATGATAATTGGTTCTAAACAATTTGCGAGCATTTACTATTGCTTTTAATTAGAAAAAACATCAATTTGGTGTTGTTTAAATAAGATTTATAATTTACTAAAACTCGAAATTTGTTATTCTTGGTTGAGCTATTTTAGTACTGGACGTAAAAACTACGTCCAGGAACCATGCGCGCTCCCGCGCGCTCCCAGCCCGCGGTTCATTAGCCAGGCAATCAGTGAATCGGGCTATGGTGCCCAATCACTGATTCCTCTCCCCCGCTGAAAAAGCGACAGCTTCTCTCGGAAGCTTAGCTTTTTCTGGCTGTTGCCTTCCCTTATGCGTCTCTCTAAGCGTATGTTACGCTTAGAGTGACGTCATGTAAACAAACTCATGGCCGCCATCTTGTGGCCAAAAAGTAAAACTACAACTAAAAGTAAAAAAAATAAAACTAAACACACATTTACATTATAAAACTATTGTTTACATCCCACCCTCCCAAAAATACCCAAATAAAATGTTTAATATATAAAAAAAAAACCATGTAAATAATTACCTAAGGGTCTAAACTTTTTTAAATATCAATGTAAAGATGAAATATTTCTATATTATTATTTTTTTTATTTTAAACTTGTACATAGTGATAGATGCAAAACGGAAAAAAATGCACCTTTATTTCCAAATAAAATATTGTCGCCATACATTGTGATAGGGACATAATTTTAATGGTGTAATAACCGGGACATATGGGAAAATACAATACGTGAGTTTTAATTATGGAGGCATGTATTATTTTAAAACTATAATGGCTGAAAACTGAGAAATAGTGATTTTTTTCCGTTTTTTTCTTATTCTTCCTGTTAAAATGCATTTACAGGAAAGTGGCTCTTAGCAAAATGTACCCTCCAAAGAAAGCCTAATTGGTGTTGGAAAAAAACAAGATATAGATCAGTTCATTGTGATAAGTAGTGATAAAGTTATAGGCTAATGAATGGGAGGTGAACATTGCTCAAGTGAAAATGACGGAACGCGAATGGGTTAAGTATAACAAGCCTGAGTACCCCCTGGAACCATCAGAAGTACCCCGTGGGGTACGCATACCACAGGTTGAGAACCTAGGTTTTAGAGCAGAGAGGAAGTTCTGAGGTCAGGTCTGCTTTGGAGCTAAATGATCACAAATACCTTCTGCTTTAACCTCCCTGGCGGTTTATTTATTTTGCCAGGGAGGCTGCGGGAGGGTTTTTTTTAAATTAAAAAAAAAATATTTCATGCAGCCAACTGAAAGTTGGCTGCATGAAAGCCCACTAGAGGGCGCTCCGGAAGCGTACTTTCGATCGCCTCCGGCAATCGAAAGTAACAAGATAGGCCGCAATGAGCGGCCTATCTTGTTTCGCTTTCCTCGTCGCCATGGCGACGAGCGGAGTGACGTCATGGACGTCAGTCGACGTCCTGACGTCAAAGCCGCCCGATCCAGCCCCTAGCGCCGGCCGGAACTGTTTGTTCCGGCTGCGCTGGGCTCGGGCGGCTGGGGGGACCCTCTTTCGCCGCTGCACGCGGCGGATCGCCGCGGAGCGGCGGCGATCGGGCAGCACACGCGGCTGGCAAAGTGCCGGCTGCGTGTGCTGCTTTTTACAGAATTAGAATCGGCCCAGCAGGGCCTGAGCGGCGACCTCCGGCGGCATACCCCGAGCTCAGCTCGGGATTACCGCCAAGGAGGTTAAAGAACAACCGATGCGAGAAGGATATGGAGGCTGCCATATTAATTTCCTTTTAAGCAATACCAGTTGCCTGGCTGTCCAGCTGATCCTCTGCCTCTAATACTTTTAGCCATAGACCCTGAACAAGCATGCAGCAGATCAGGGATTTCTGACATTGCCAGATCTGACAAGATTATCTGCAGGCTTGTTTCTGGTGTTAGTCAGACACTACTGCAGCCAAATAGACTAGCAGGGCTGCCAGGCAACTGGTATTGTTTAAGAGGAAATACAATATGGCAGCCTCCATATCCCTCTCACTTCAGTTGCCCTTTAAGAAGGCAAAATGACATTATGCACTTAGAAAGTGATTATTAATACCAGCAATTCTTGCATTGTTCTATTGTTTGGCTGTTATAGAGGATCAGTAGCCACAGGGGAAGCATGTTTAACAGCAGCACTTAAAACTTCGTCATTTTGTCAGAGTGGCTCAGTGCGATGATCCTAAATAAAATAAAGTCTCCGTAAGACTTTTATCGCCTGCCTTGATGAGAACAAGTCTGGCATCGTTTACGCGAAGCGAGGATGTTTTCATCATCGGAGTAAAAAAATTAAATATATAAAAGATGTTTTAAGTAAATAATTACACTCTCACTCTCAAGCGCTCTCGCTGAATCACACGCCGGTTTTACCATCGTCTCACTATCCCGACGCCCACTCGCGCTAATGTCGGTGATTAGGGGTTCGCATGATGTAAATGATGAGCTCACCAGCATGAGTGATGGCCACCATTATTATAATGGAGCGTCTATATAAATTCTGCCTTATCGAGAAGATTGCTGTGTACTCAGATGTGCGTGTGGGATAATGTATACAAGAACTATTCTATATATAACGGCGAGCTGGGAACATGGCTGAATCAGACGTACTGTTTGGCAACTCGAAGCCTGCCTCACGTATGAGGACAAATCACTTTATCCTAACCTCAGGGGTATTTATACAGAGAAGGATCATCCACCAGGCAACCTAGGTGAGTGCTTGGGGCCTAGTAGGTGTCAAGGGGCCCCACCGGCTACCTTCTCTGACCTCTCTCCACTTCAACTTATCAAAAAGACCACAAGGGGGCCCCAAATCTACTACCTTGTCTAGGGCCCCGTTACCTCCCAATCCATCTCTGTATTAAGGTGTTGCAGTTGATTCCTGGAGATGGCGGCTCTGTGAATATTCTCAGGAATGCCGTCCCAGGGGCCCGCCATAAAATCCTCAGGAGTATGGGTGCTTGACCTAACGGAGACTGGAAAAGTCTGCAGACTTACTAGACGGCATAGAAACACCTGTTTAACCACTTCACATTCCTGGGTTTAGTGAAAAACAAGAGAGCCCAAGGTGGGCTAAAAAAAAAAATAAAAAAAAATAGGCTACCTGATCAGGAAGCCCTGCAGGAATGCCCCTGGAGGACGTTTTGAACAGGAATTCCTCTCCCTGTGTTTACCTCAGAGATAGCGACAAATATTGTTGCTAATCTCCAGGGGCTATGTCGCGGCAATGGGGAGGCATAGATCAGCAGTGTGGGGGCACAGAGGTATGTCATGAGGCAGAGAACATCCCTCTGTGTCCCATCTGAAACCACCCACCTTGGATTCTCTGATTCTCTTTAGGATTCCTGACAATTTTGGCGTTTCAGCTGTCACTATTGATACAGCCAGGCCCAATTCTAGGGCCCGTGCGGCCGCCCTGAGCGCTATTGGGAGGGGGCGCTGTAATGGAGGGGGGAGCCGCAGCCGCGGGGAGGGCAGCCCAACCTCTCCATCCCTTCCTCTCCCCAGGCCGCCCTCCATGCTCCCCCTCTGACTGCAGAGTGATTGCAACAGGGAAGCGCTGTAAATAGTAACTCACCTCCCTGGATCCAATCGCCGATCACTCACTTGTTGCTGATCTCCTGCATAGACGCTGATACGCATGCTGTTTCCTGTTAAACAGGAAGTAGCGTGTGTATCAGCGTCTATGCAGAGCAGGAGGAGACTGGCGGCTAGTGAGTGATCAGCGATTGGAACCAGGGAGGTGAGTTACTATTACAGTGCTTCCCTGCTGCAATCACTCTGCAGTCGGAGGGGGGAGAGGAAGAGGGAGGGAGAGGTCGGACTGCCCTCCCTGAGGCTCCCCTCTACATTATGGGGGGGGGGGCTACCTCACCTATACTGGAGGGGCAGCTACCTATCTAACCTATACTGGGGGGTAGCTACCTATCTAACCTATACTGGGGGGCACCTACCTAATCTAACCTATACTGGGGGGAGCTACCAATCTAACCTATACTGGGGGGCAGCTACCTATCTAACCTATACTGGGGGGGGCAGCTGCCTATATAACCTATATTGGGGGGCAGCTACCTAATCTAATCTGTACTGGGGGGCACCTTCCTAATCTAACCTGTACTGGGGGGCACTTACCTAATCGAACCTATACTGGGGGGCAGTTACATAATCTAACCTATACTGGGGGGCAGCTACCTAATTAACCTATACTGGGGGGGGCAGCTACCAATCTAACCTATACTGGGGGCAGCTACCTAATCTATTCTATACTGGGGGGCAGCTACCTAATCTAACCTATACAGGGGGCAGCTACATAATCTTACCTATACTGGGGGGCAGCTACCTATCTAACCTATAGGGAGTACCTACCTAAAAAAGAGTAGTGCACCGGTCCTGGGGGTACTGCAATACCAGGTCGATGCGCGGAGTGGACAGAGCAAGCTCTTCTTCCATCTCCCTGTTCCAAAAATCCATTTAATATAGGGTCCCCAGATAGGGGACGTATCAGATATTAAACTGATAAGAACAGATACTACACTTGATCTTAGCCAAAAGGCCGAGAAGCGATCTGGGGGGCAGCTACCTATCTAACCTATAGGGGGCACCTACCTAATCTAACCTATACTGGGGGGCAGCTACCTATCTAACCTATACTGGGGGGCAGCTACCTATCTAACCTATACTGGGGGGCAGCTACCTATCTAACCTATACTGGGGGCACCTACTTATCTAACCTGTATTGGGGACACCTACCTACCTACCTACCTAGCCTATACTGGTGGCAACTATACTGGCTACCTATATTGGAGGCACCTACCTATCTAACCTATGCTGGGGCAACTATTCTGGCTACCTGTATTAGAGGCACCCACCTAGCTAACCTGTACTGGGGGCACCTACCTATCTATAACTTATACCTGGGGCGCCTGCCTATCTAACCTATACGGGGGGCAACTATACTGGCTACCTATACTGGAGGCACCTACCTGGCTAACCTATACTGGGGGCAACTATACTGGGGCACTTATGCCTGGCTACCTATACTGGGGTACCTATTCTTGGCTACTTATACTGGGGGGACAGGACCTATACTGAGTGCAACTAGACCCAGCTAACCTATACTGCGGGCACCTATACCTGGCTCCGCGGTTGGGGGTGGGGGGGTGGGGGGGGTGTGTTAGCACGCCAGTAAAATTCCCCTTAGCACGTGCAAAGTGTCTTTGCTCACGCTAATATGTGCACAAAAGTTTGCACACTCATAGTTTAGCGGTGAGCGGGAAAAGTCGCACCATGCGTGCAAAACGTTGCACCGTCTACATGCAAAATAGCCTAATAAGCGTACTGTAATGAATAGCGTAGATGCCACCGCACGGGCAATCTCCGCGTTCCAGCCAGCGGCTTCTGCCGCGCAGCAACGTGATGCTGGTTCGCCTGGTCCTTCTAGTGCACACAGATGAAGAGCTACGCGCGCGCGCCAGGCGACAGGGCCTTTATGCGGATTGGCTGAGTGACTGGGGTGGCGCTGTGGAGCGCTTTTGGTATATATAGGACTTGCCTGTCAGTTGCAAGTTGCCTGCTGTTGCGAAAAGTTACGTTGAGCTCTCAGACCTGAGTCAGATCCTACAGTGTGTTAGAACCAGCCGGAGCTGGGAATTCACACTGAGTCATATTCCATTGATAGCTTTAAAGTACTATTGCTTTATTACTGTTTATGTGTTAGACTAGTTCCCAGTTGTTGAGACCAAGGATCTCACACCTAAGACTAGGAGATTGCTACATTGCTACTGTTTATCTATTAGACTAGTTCCCAGGTGTTGAGACCAAGGACCTCACATCTAAGACTAGGAGATTGCTACATTGCTACTGTTTATCTATTAGACTAGTTCCCAGGTGTTGAGACCAAGGACCTCACACCTAAGACTAGGAGATTGCTACATTGCTACTGTTTATCTATTAGACTAGTTCCCAGGTGTTGAGACCAAGGACCTCACACCTAAGACTAGGATTGATTTATATTACTGTTACCTGTTATGATCTTTGGCTTTCCTGACTACTCTCCTGCTCTCAGATTCGGTACTTCCGCCCATCTGATAATCTGTTGCCAACATTGCCTGTACCTGGATACCGAATCAGTCTTCCGCCTCTGTACTTTATCTGTCCGTGTGTTACCGACCTGGCTTGTCTGACCTTTCTGGCTGTCACCTAGCCCTTGGGTGATCAGCCTTACTGTACTATCTGTGACACTTGCTCTTCAGGTGTTTACTGGCTGCAAGCTCAGCCCTATGGTCACCTGCTCCTCAGGAGACCATCTTGCAGCACAGTCAGTGGGTCTCTACCTCTCTAAGGTCCACTAGCTGCAGTACAGTCTGATTCCCTGCTCCTCAGGGAATCACCAACTGCAGACCAATCATTGTCATACTACTCCAGTCAGTGATCCCTGCTCCTCAGGTATCCACTGGCTGCAGTACAGTCTGATTTCCTGCTCCTCAGGAAATCCTCGGCTGCAGGTCTATCAGAATCACTCATTCCATTACATATAATCCTTGCAGTCCAGCCGGTGATCCCTGCTCCTCAGGAAATCTTCTGGCTGCAGTGCAGTCTGGTTCCCTGCTCCTCAGGGGATCCTTGGCTGCAGTAGTATCTGTATCTCCCGCTTCTCGGGAGATAACCTCTCCGTTTACTGTTGCACCAAACACAATACCACATTGGGTGTCCTGTGTCTAGCTATACCAGTATTATTGGTGATTCTGCAGATCACCACATAATCAGGTATAGCGTCTGCATTATTGGTGATACTGCAGATCACCAATAATCAGAAAAATCTGTGTTGCTGACACCAATCGTTACAGAACAGCAGACCAAAACAATATGGACGCACTACACAGCTGAGTTGACAGTTTAGCCACTTCGGTGGATAATCTCATCAGGGTGCTTGATGGCCAGAAGACTCAAATCACAGCTTTGTCTGGGTCAATACAGGTTCTCCAAACGGCTGTGAATACAGTGCGATCCCCTCCAGTTACAGACCTTCGCATGTCTGTACCTGAAAAGTTTTCTGGACATAGATCTGACTTTCAGAATTTCAGAAATCGAGTGCTATCATATTTTGAGTTGAGGCCTACCCTATCAGGAACTGAGTCTCAGAGAGTCACGTTTATAAAGACCCTTTTGTCAGGGGATTCACAGACATGGGCATATAGTCTTCATGCAGAGCATGAGGCTCTATCATCAGTTTAGGAATTTTTTAAGGCCATGGCCATTATATATGATGATCCGGATATTGCTTCCACCGCTGAATGGAAGCTAAAGACCCTGCGCCAAGGTCGAGATCCGGTAGAGATTTATGCAGCAGAATTCAGCAAGTGGGCTGTATCGGCTAGGTGGGGAACATATGCACTGTTAGACTGTTTTTTGTCAGGTTTATCTGATGCAGTTTCTGACTTGATGTTGGGACATCTTGAGCCCAAGTCCATTGACGAGGCAATTGCTTTAGCTGTACGGGTAGATCGCCACTTACGCTATAAAAAAAAGTCCCGGGGTAGAAATGCTGTAAGATATGTCTCCTACGCCTCCTCTCCAACTTCGTCACCTCCACCAGAGCCGATGCAAATCGGAGATTCTAGATTGCCGCAGGTGGAAAAGAATCGCAGGAAATCAGAAAGACTCTGTTTATACTGTGCTGAGGAGGGTCACAGGGTTCAGAATTGTCCTAAGAAGTTGGGAAACGCTGCCGCCTAGGTGTAGTCAAAGGTAATACCCTAGGCGAGCAGTCTTTACCTCTAAACAATAATCGTCTGCTCCTTCCCTGCTCTATCGCGTGGGAAGGTCAGACTGTTCCCATAAAAGCCTTTGTAGACTCCTGCTCTGCAGCCAACTTCATAGATTATGATTTAGCAAAGAAATTGGGAATTCCCTTACTTCCGTTAGACCGACAGATTCTGGTTACTGCAGTTGATGACTCCCCATTACAGAGTAAACCACCTCTTTCTCAGACCCCCTTGTTGGTGTGTAATGAAGGGGTGTTGCATTAAGAGAGTTTACAGTTCCTGGTCCTGCAGATGGCAACCTCTACCATTATTCTTGGTATGCCTTGGTTGCAACTTCACTCCCCTCAGATTGACTGGGCTTCAGGTCAGCTAAAGAGCTGGTCGGCCCATTGTCATCATCATTGTTTAGAGAAGGTTGCTGTTTGCGGTACCAAGATTCAGGTTAAAGGGGTGCCAGAACAGTATGTGGAATTTGCTGATGTGTTCTGTCCCAAATCTGCAGATAAACTCCCGCCTCACCGTAGCTTCGATTGTCCCATCGATTTAAAATCTGGTTGTATGCCTCCTAGGGGTCACCTTTATAATCTGTCAGGACCTGAGAAAGTGGCAATGCAGGAGTACATCAAAGAGAATTTAGCCAAAGGCTTCATCCGCCCTTCTCAATCACCAGCTGGGGCAGGATTCTTTTTCGTACATAAAAAAGATGGAGGCCTCCGACCCTGCATTGACTACCGAGGTTTAAATAAGATTACAGTAAAAAATCGTTACCCTTTGCCTTTGATTGACGATTTATTCGCTCAGGTGACCAGTATTTTTTCCAAATTGGATTTGCGAGGTGCCTACAACCTGGTACGTATTAGAGATGCTGACGAATGGAAGACGGCCTTCAACACACCCGACGGGCACTACGAGTATCTGGTTATGCCCTTCGGGTTGTGTAACGCCCCTGCCGTCTTCCAGGAGTTGTTCAATGAGGTTTTCAGGGAGGTACTGGGGAAATTCGTGCTAGTGTATCTAGATGACATACTGATTTTTTTTCTCCTAATTTGATGGAACATCGTAAACACGTCAAGTTCGTTTTAAAGAAATTAAGACAGAACTCATTGTATGCCAAATTAGAAAAATGCCTCTTCGAGGTCACTTCCGTTTTCTTTTTTGGGATATATTATTTCTACATCTGGTCTCTCCATGGATCCAGAGAAAGTCTCTGCTGTCTTGGAGTGGCCACAACCTGTGGGTTTGAAGGCACTCCAAAGATTTTTGGGCTTTGCCAATTACTACAGGAGATTCATCAAGGGTTTCTCCTCGGTAGTGTCACCCTTCACCAGTCTTACCAAGAAAGGGGCTGACACGTACCACTGGTCAGCAGAGGCACAGTCTGCCTTCTCCACATTGAAAAAACTGTTCTGTTCTGCTCCCATTTTGAGACATGTGGATGTCACCTTCCCCTTCATAGTAGAGGTCGATGCCTCAGAGGTCGGGGTTGGGGCTGTACTGTCTCAACGCTCTGGTTTGCAGGGCAAACTTCAGCCCTGTGCTTACTTTTCCTGTAGGTTCTCTCCTGCTGAGAAGAACTACAATATTGGCAATCGAGAGCTCCTGGCCATTAAATTAGCCTTCGAAGAATGGCGACATTGGCTAGAAGGGGCAGAGCATACTATCACAGTCTATATGGATCATAAGAACTTGGAGTACATAGAAGGGGCCAAAAGACTTAGCCCTCGACAGGCCCGTTGGTCCTTGTTCTTTTCAAGATTCAGATTTGTCATAACGTATACACCAGGGAGTAAGAACGTCAAAGCTGACGCCCTATCTAGGTGTTTTGAGCCCGAAACAGTGCAACCCTCAACCCCAGAAACCATCCTACCTCAGAAAGTGGTCTTGGCAGCTACTGAGACCTGGAAGGATTGGACGGCTACGCTGGGCCCTTATCAACAGGATGTTCCAGAAGGGAAGCCTGGGGGAGTTATGCTTGTACCACTGCCTTTCCGCCTGCAACTCTTACAATTATTTCATTCCCATAAAAATGTGGGGCATCCTGGGGCTGCCAAAACTCAGGATTTACTGGCCAGATGTGCTTGGTAGTCTACGTTAGCAACTGATTGTAAGGAGTTTGTAAGAGAGTGCTCAGTTTGTGCCAGAAGTAAGCCCTCTCGCCAGGCACCAGTGGGTACATTACAACCCCTACCAGTGCCAAGTGAACCCTGGACTCATTTGTCGATGGACTTTGTGGGAGAACTCTCCAAGTCTGAGGGCAAGACGGTCATTTGGGTGGTAGTAGATAGGTTCAGTAAGATGGCTCATTTTGTCCCTCTGAAAGGACTCCCCTCGGCCCAGGAGTTGGCTGATCTCTTCATCCAGCACATTTTCCGGCTGCATGGCATTCCGGAGAATGTAGTGTCAGATCGTGTCAAAATTTTGGAGGGCCTTTTGCCATCAGCTGGATATGGACCTTTCATTTTCATCAGGCTACCACCCACAGACCAATGGCCAGACCGAGAGAATTAACCAGTCCCTTGAGCAGTTTCTCAGATGTTATGTGGCAGATGCACAGTCTGATTGGGTAAAGTTTTTGCCGTTTGCAGAATTTGCACATAACAATCTGAAGAGTTCCTCTTCAGGATTCTCCCCGTTTCAGGTAGTCTCGGGAAGATCTCCCAAGTTTGCTCCATTACCTGTGACATCTACCCCATTTCCGGCCCTGGAGGATTGGCAAAAGGCATTGAGGGAGATTTGGGGAATGGTTAAGAGGAATCTGGGGAAAGCCTTCCAGGCTCAGAAGAAACAGGCGGATAAGAGACGGTCTGTAGAGTGGAAGTTTTCCCCAGGGGACATGGTATGGGTATCTACTCGGCATTTAGCTTTAAAACAACCGTCACCTAAACTGGGACCCAGATTTGTAGGACCATACCCGGTGTCCAGAAGGTTTAATGACATCCCGTATGCAATTGATCTCCCAGCTAGCATGAAAGGTGTGAGATCGTTCCATGTGTCTCTGTTGAAGCCTGCAGTGCACGTGGATTCCTCTCCCCCCCCATGATGGTTAACGACCAACCCGAGTATGAGATCGAGACGATTTTGGATTCTCGATTGGTGCGAAATTCTGTACAGTATCTGGACCACTGGAAGGGGTATGGTCTGGAGGAGAGAACTTGGGTGCCGGATTGTTGCATGCATGCTGAGGAATTAAAAAAAGAGTTTCATGACTTACACCCTGAGAAACCGGGTAGGAAGTGTCCGGGGTCCACTCCTCAGGCGGGGGGGGGGGGGGGGGGGGGGAGTTAGGGGGGTAGGTACTGTAATGAATAGCGGAGATGCCGCCGCACGGGCAAGCGGCATGGCAGCTATCTCCGCGTTCCAGCCGGTGGCTTCTGCCGCGCAGAAACGTGATGCTGGTTCGCCTGGTCCTTCTAGTGCACACAGATGGAGAGCTACGCGCGCACGCGCCAGGCGACAGGACCTTTATGCTAGTAGAAGGGGAGTCAGCTGATCAGTCCGATCAGCTGTCTCCAGCTATGCTCTGGATTGGCTGAGTGACTGGGGCGGCGCTGTGGAGCACTTTTGGTATATATAGGACTTGCCTGTCAGTTGCAAGTTGTCTGCTGTTGCGAACAGTTATGTGTGAGCGCTCAGACCTGAGTCAGATCCTACAGTTTGTTAGAACCAGCCGGAGCTGGGAATTCACACTGAGTCAGATTCCGTTGATAGCTTTAAAGTACTATTGCTTTATTACTGTTTATCTATTAGACTAGTTCCCAGGTGTTGAGTAGTGTTGGGCGAACAGTGTTCGCCACTGTTCGGGTTCTGCAGAACATCACCCTGTTCGGGTGATGTTCGAGTTCGGCCGAACACCTCATGGTGTTCGGCCTTTTTAGTTCGAGTTCGCCCGAACAGCTCAATGCCCAGCCGAACAGGCAGGGCCGGATTTGTACTTTCCAGCGCCCTAGGCCGGCTGTCACCAACCGCCCCTAACACCCCCATTCTGTCCAACTCTATTGATCACTGGCAGTCCCGGCCATAGACCATTTGCCGCCTGAGGCAAACTTTAAAGAAATCGCCGCCGCCACCCCCCCCAAGCCGTGGGTGTGGGGGGGCCACCCGAGCTGGAGGGGATAGCGGGCAGGAAGGGGGTATTGGGCCTAGCGACGGGGAGGGGTGTCGGACCCCCCCTCCCTCACCTGGGTCCCCCGTCCTCCGCTCCCCTCCAGCTTGTTATGTCACTTCCTGCTACGCCGCAGGAAGTGGCGTCAGTGGATCGCACGCTGGAACGAGGAGGAGGTGAGTGATCCCCGCCCGTTGCCTCTTATAGCTGCAGCCAGCCAGCGACGTAACAAGCTGGAGGGGAGCGGAGGACGGGGGACCCAGGCGAGGGAGGGGGGGGTCCGACCCCCCTCCCCGCCGCTAGGCCCAATACCCCCTTCCTGCCCGCTATCCCCTCCAGCTCGGATGGCCCTCCACACCCACGGACGGGCGGGTACCGCCCCCCCAGAAGTGCCGCCTGAGGCAAATGTTTCACCCCGCCTCATGGGCGGGCCGGCCCTGATCACTGGGTTAAATGGGCTCCTGTCTGTTTTGCTGCTTTGCCCCCCCCCCCCTTCAACAAAGAAGGCAGTGCATGCTCTGGCCACTCCATGTAATTTTGCACTCCAGCCTGGATGCACAGCAGCTGATAGTGTTCAGGGCTTGCATAATTCAGAAATGATGCTCATATATGAGCAGCACTTGTCAAGTACGCATACCCATAACACTCCAAGCCTCGGCTGCTGTGCACCTGCATACAGGAGTGCAAAATTACAAGAAGCCAGAGAGGACAGAGTATGCGCTGCTTCTTTGTCCTTTGTGCGACTTGCTTCAGTCAGAGTCACAAACAGGTGATGGTGCAGTGCATAGGAGAGAAACTCATCCAAAACAGAACAGGTAAGTAGAAGGATCCGACACTACACACACTGGCATAGATGTAGTGTAATGCTAAGTACACACGATGCAATTCTGACAGATTTACTGTCAGATCGATTATTTCCAATGTCTGATCTGATTTCTGATCAATTTTTCAATCGATTTTCCGTTCATTTCTATGAAAAAATGATTCAGAAAATCTATCGGATAGCAGATCGGACATGTTGGAAATAGTTGATCTGACAGTAAATCTGTCAGAAAATTGCATCATGTGTACCTAGCATAAGCTCAGGTGTACTTTACACAGTGACAATTTAGCACTTGGGGCAAGTTAAGACAAATCTTAATCAGTCAGCAGGAAGTTTTTACGTTTTGTAATAGAATGATAATCTTTATTGGCTAACCGAAAGAAAACAGTGAGCCTTTGCCTAATGAGCCATCTTCAGACTTTGTTCCAGTATACAAGATGTAAGGGCATACAGTCAGCAGGAGATGAATACATTGTTTTGTAAATATAAATAAATGTAATACAGTTGTCATTCTGTTTCAAAACATCCTGTTTTCACTGATGGATAACACAGTACAATGCTTTGCTGCTTCTAAAACATGTCAGGAAAGAGTTAAACTGTAGCAAAGAGAATGTTGCTGTCAGGAAAGAAAACAAACCATAAATTCAACAGGTCTCAGGTCTTTAACAGCTCTGACCAAGTAATAAACATCAGTCAGGGGGAGAGGAGTGCTGATAATTCCTGTCCGTGAATGCGTGCATAACGAAACTAATCTGAACTCAAAAGTTCTACTACTTGAGCCCATATATTTTTCTTCTCACATCAGCTTGTATGTCCCCACTCATTATACTAAGGACAAGATCCTCAGATGCTGCCATCACACACACTCTGCAGTGAGAGAGATGCAGGGATCTCTGGAATTCAGGCAGAATAGAGCAAAGCAGAAGTGATTTACTTTGACATGTGACCTCTTATCTCTCCAAGTCCTGCGCCCTGCTGAATTTTATCGCCCTAGGCCTTGACCTTTGTGGCCTTCCCAGAAATCCGGCCCTGCGAACAGGCCGAACAGAGCCCCTGTTCGGCCGAATACTGCCTCCTATGGGGTCGCAGGCATAAGGGGGGAGCATGCCCCGGTCGCGCGGGGGGGGGGGGGGTCAGAAATTCCCCCCTCCGCTAGCGCTCCCCCCTCTGCCCGCTTCCCCATACAAAAATTTTCCGTAAAGTTCAATAGTACCTTCAGTGGCTGGCCTGTCTGGCACTGTGGTGTGAGTGAGGAGGAGGAGGAGTCCGAGTAGGACGCGTTGAGGCCGGGCAGCGGGCGGTTCAGCGGTAGTACCCTTGTGGTACTTCCGCCCTTTCTCTGACCTCACGTCCTCTACGTGATGACGCATACGAGGGTACGCGTGACGCGTACCCTCGTATGCAGAGGACGTGAGGTCAGAGAAAGGGCGGAAGTACCACAAGGGTACTACCGCTGAACCGCCCGCTGCCCGGCCTCAACGCGTCCTACTCTGACTCCTCCTCCTCCTCACTCACACCACAGTGCCAGCCAGGCCAGCCACTGAAGGTACTATTGAACTTTACGGAAAATGTTTGTATGGGGAAGCGGGCCGAGAGGGGAGCGCTAGCGGAGGGGGTGGGGGGAATTTCCGACCCCCCCCGCGACCGGGACATGCTCCCCCCTTATGCCTGCGACCCCATAGGCCCCCAAAAGCGGGATGTTCGGGGAGTTCGGGGTTCGGGCCGAACATGCCGAACATCTGGCCCATGTTCGGCGAACGGACCCGAACATCCAGGTGTTCGCCCAACACTAGTGTTGAGACCAAGAACCTCACACCTAAGACTAGGATTGATTTATATTACTTTTACCTGTTATGATCTTTGGCTTTCCTGACTACTCTCCTGCTCTCTGATTCGGTACTTCCGCCCATCTGATAATCTGTTGCCAACATTGCCTGTACCTGGATACCGAATCAGTCTTCCGCCTCTGTACTTTATCTGTCCGTGTGTTACCGACCTGGCTTGTCTGACCTTTCTGGCTGTCACCTAGCCCTTGGGTGATCAGCCTTACTGTACTATCTGTGACACTTGCTCTTCAGGTGTTTACTGGCTGCAAGCTCAGCCCTATGGTCACCTGCTCCTCAGGAGTGGGTCTCTACCTCTCTAAGGTCCACTTGCTGCAGTACAGTCTGATTCCCTGCTCCTTAGGGAATCACTAGCTGCAGACCAATCATTGTCATATTACTCCAGTCAGTGATCCCTGCTCCTCAGGTATCCACTGGCTGCAGTACAGTCTGATTTCCTGCTCCTCAGGAAATCCTCGGCTGCAGGTCTATCAGAATCACTTATTCCATTACATATCATTGTTGCAGTCCAGCCGATGATCCCTGCTCCTCAGGAAATCATCTGGCTGCAGTGCAGTCTGATTCCCTGCTCCTCAGGGGATACTTGGCTGCAGTAGTATCTGTATCTCCCACTTCTCAGGCGATAACCTCTCCGTTTACTGTTGCACAAAACACAATACCACATTGGGTGTCCTGTGTCTAGCTATACCAGTATTATTGGTGATTCTGCAGATCACCAATAATCAGAAAAATCTGTGTTGCTGACACCAGTCTTTACACGTACTTTGCACGCGGACGGTGTGACGTTTCACGCGCATCGGTGTGACGTTTCACGCGCACCAAGTAGCGCGAGATCAGTGACCGCTTTGCCTGTGCAAACTACTTAGCACCCTAGTTTGCACGTGCAAAGCTTTTAGGCGTGCTAACTGTGTTGGCATGCTTTAGTGAATCAAGCCCCTGCCATCAAAGTGATACATGTCTTCAAGTAATGGCAGTAAGCGCTTCAATAGATGGTAATGTAAGAAAGTCTTTAACATAGCAGCATACAGATTACAGAAGGATCCCCCATCAGGTGGGGACTCACCAGATATGATGACCGTCAGGGCCAAGTCTCGCCTTTGGGGTATTGGCCACCCCACAGCCTCTCTGGCAGGTCTCCTTCCACTCTGATTGGTCTCCAAAGCGTGTAATGATTCTTTCAGCTGTCCCTGGAGATTGAGATTCCTGATGAAGCCGGCTTGGTCTACACTAGTGTTGGGCGAACAGTGTTCGCCACTGTTCGGGTTCTGCAGAACATCACCCTGTTCGGGTGATGTTCGAGTTCGGCCGAACACCTGATGGTGTTCGGCCAAACCGTTTGGCCACATGGCCGAACTAAGAGCGCATGGCCGAACGTTCCCCGAACGTTCGGCTAGCGCTGTGATTGGCCGAACGGGTCACGTGGTTCGGACCCGAACACGCTCTGATTGGCCGAACGGTAAATAAATACCCGAACCACGTCATATCTCCGCCATTTGTCTGTGGGTTTAGCTTTGGGTAGGCAGGCAGGGTAGTTCGCGCTCCAGCCACGCTAGCCAGGGTCCCCCCAGTCATTGTGTCGCTGCTGGGAATAGTAGTACACCGCTCGCTCAGCCATACTATATAGCATTCTGTTTACTGCCACTCTGTGTACCTCGCTCAGCCACACTATATAGCATTCTGTTTACTGCCACTCTGTGTCTGCTGGGAATAGTAGTACACCGCTCACCCGCCACTGTATAGCATTGTGCTCTGTGTCGCTGCTGGGAATAGTGGTACACCGCTCACCCGCCACTGTATAGCATTGTGCTCTGTGTCGCTGCTGGGAATAGTGGTACACCGCTCAGCCACACTATATAGCATTCTGTTTACTGTTCTGTGTCTGCTGGGAATAGTAGTACACCGCTCGTTCAGCCACACTATATAGCATTCTGTTTACTGCCACTCTGTGTACCTCGCTCAGCCACACTATATAGCATTCTGTTTACTGCCACTCTGTGTCTGCTGGGAATAGTAGTACACCGCTCAACCGCCACTGTATAGCATTGTGCTCTGTGTCGCTGCTGGGAATAGTGGTACACCGCTCACCCGCCACTGTATAGCATTGTGCTCTGTGTCGCTGCTGGGAATAGTGGTACACCGCTCAGCCACACTATATAGCATTCTGTTTACTGCCACTCTGTGTCTGCTGGGAATAGTAGTACACTGCTCGCTCAGCCACACAATATAGCATTGTGTTTACTGCCACTCTGTGTCTGCTGGGAATAGTAGTACACCGCTCGCTCAGCCACACTATATAGCATTGTGTTTACTGCCACTCTGTGTACCTTGCTCAGCCACACTATATAGCATTGTGTTTACTGCCACTCTGTGTCTGCTGGGAACAGTAGTACACCGCTCACCCGCCACTGTATAGCATTGTGCTCTGTGTCGCTGCTGGGAATAGTGGTACACCGCTCACCCGCCACTGTATAGCATTGTGCTCTGTGTCGCTGCTGGGAATAGTGGTACACCACTCACCCACCACTGTATAGCATTTCTGTACTGCCACTGTACTGCTGCCAGTCAGCGTGTACTTTAAGGATAAGTGAAATTAGGAAGAAATCCGGTGAAAGAGGGAGGGGCAAGGGAAGAGGTGTTTCCCCTGACGGTTCACGTACAGGCCACAGGGGAGCACCCAAGAAAACCCACTCAATACCGCCCATGTTGTCCAGGACAACAACCCTCACAAATCCAAAAGAACAGGACCAGATAATTACTTGGATGACCTCTCAAGCGTCCAGCAGTGGGTTAAGCAGCACCAGCACATCACGCACGAGGTCCGAGTCCTCAGCCAGTTACAAGGAGCCAGTGAGCACAAAGCTGACACAACCGGCAGCGACACCACGCACACAACTGCCAGATAACCAGTCCGATGAATTACCTCAGGACACAATGGGGTATTCGCAGGAGCTATTCCCAGCCCAACAAACTTCCACCCTTCAAAGGTCAATGGAGGAACAGCCAGAAATGTTGTGCCCGGATTCACAACCATTAACTGTGGGAAATGCACCGCGCACTGAAATACAAGGCGAGTCCGAGGAGGACTCGGAAACCCAAATCCCAGAGCAAGTTGGGCAGGAGGGGTTGCAATTGCAGGAGGTCGGCCGAAAAGATCTGGAAGACGACGTTGGAGTGAGCTGCGCAGAGGTTGTTCTGGGGAGCTCTACTCCACGGCGGCGGCCCCCCACAATGACATATGACGAGTTTCAGGAGATGGAAGAGGAGGGTATGGAATATGTGGACAGAGACCCAGATTTTGTTTGTGAACGAGAACATCGCCGTCGTAGCAGCAGCAGAGATGAGTCTGTTGAAGAACCCACTGCTGCACGAGTTCGCCTTGTGCCACAAGGTAGGCGGCGCGCAATTTCAGGCACCACAAGCGTGGAAGTTCAAGTGAGAGGCAAAAGAGGCGCAAACAGAAATCACCAGCAAGGCAGGTGCTCCAAAGTCTGGGCTTTCTTTGAAGACTGCACGGAGGATGGAACTATGGCGATTTTGCAAGGTGTGCAAGACCCGCCTGAGCAGGGGGAAAAGTATTAACAACCTCTCCACCACCAGCATGAGCCGCCACATGCTATCCAAACATCCCACTCTGTGGGCAAACGCGGCAGGACAGGGTACCAGCAACACTGCCTCCCTTGGGGTCACCAGACTCACCACCAGACCCGCCTCAGCAGCAGCAGTAGCCCAGCCATTGCGTGGTTCACAACATTCACAAACATCAGACGCTGACACTGTCACTTTCCGGAGTAGTGCTCTTGAGTCTCCCAGTGTTCATCAAACACAACAACCAACAGCCCTTCAGTGTGCAGCCCTACGATTCAGTTGTCTGTCTCGGAGATGTTTGATCGCAAGAGGAAATTGCCAGCAAATGACCCCCGGGCCGTGGCAGTAACAGCCAGCATAGCCAAGCTTCGGGCCTGCGAAATGCTGCCATATCGAGTGGTGGAGACGAACAGCTTCAAGGGCATGATGTCAGTGGCCATCCCACGTTACGTGGTTCCCAGCCGCTACCACTTTGCGCGCTCTGCAGTGCCTGAGTTGCATGAGCACGTGGTCAGCAAAATAACCCGAAGCTTGAAGAATGCCGTTGCCTGCAAGGTTCACCTCACCACTGACACCTGGACGAGTGCGTTCGGCCAGGGTCGATACATCTCCCTTACCGCGCACTGGGTGAACCTTGTGGAGCCTGGCAGCGATTCCTCACCTGCTACGGCGCGGGTGTTGCCCACGCCGCAAACAGCTGCAATGCTGTCCCTCCCACTAGATAACAACAGCAGCACCTACCTCTCTGACTCCTTCTCCTCCAACGCATCTCAAAGCTGTACCTCATCCGGAAACGCTAACCCAGCAGCAGTAGGATCGTGGAAGCAGTGCAGCACAGCTGTTGGCATGCGTCAGCAAGCGTTGCTGAAGCTGATCTGCCTTGGGGATAAGCAGCACACAGGGGAGGAAATTTGGAGGGGAATAAAGGAACAGACGGATTTGTGGCTGGCACCGCTGGACCTGAAACCGGGCATGGTTGTGTGTGATAATGGGAGTAATCTCATTCGCGCTTTAAGGTTGGCTAAGCTGACGCACATCCCTTGCCTGGCGCACGTGATGAACCTAGTAGTTCAGCGGTTCCTGAGGACATACCCAGGCGTGGCCGATCTTCTGTTGAAGGTGCGACGAGTGGCCAAACATTGCAGAAATTCCAGTACTGCTTCGGGGGCACTCGCCAAGATGCAGGAGCGCTTCAATCTCCCCCACCATCGCTTGCTGTGTGATGTCCCTACGCGCTGGAATTCTACGCTGCACATGCTAGCCCGCTTTTGCGAGCAGAAGAGTGCAGTGGTCCAGTACATGACGGCGCAGTACCGAGGCGCATCCGGACAGCTGCCAAGCTTCTGTGGATCCGATTGGGCCAACATGTTGGACCTCTGCCAAGTCCTCCAAAATTTTGAGCAATCCACGTTGCTTGTGAGCAGTGACAACTCTTCAGTCGGCATTACCATACCACTGCTGTGTTTACTGAAGAGGTCAATGTTGAAAATCAAGGAAACAGCTGTCATGATGCAACTGGGGGAATCTGAAGGAGAAAACGATCAGCGTGATGGTACCAACATCAGGCCATCCGCATCAGGAAACGCTGGCCCCAGCAGCTATGACGAAGAAGAGGAGGAGGAACAGCTGGAGTTGGAGCAGGAATTTCCTGCCACCACTGACGAGGGCCAGAGCGGTGCACGTTGGACTTCCACAATTCAGCGCGAATGGTCAGCAGAAGCAGACCAGGAAGAAGGTGACGACTATGATGCATCACAACAACTATCACAACGCTCACAAGAGGATGATGAGGATTCTGGCAGGACTCTGGCACACATGGCTCAATTCATGCTAGACTGCATTGAACGCGACCCACGCATTGTGCGCATTCTGGACAACACCAATTACTGGGTTTATACCCTTCTGGATCCACGGTACAAACACAATGTTCCAAAACTGCTTGAAGAAAGAGTCAGACAGGTCAAAATGGAAGAATACCAGCAGGCCCTTGTGGAGACTTTAGAGAGGAGATTGACATCCTCCCCCTCCTCTAGCCAGTTGTACGCCGACAGACTGACTTCCGCAAACCCAGGACGACCAGGAGGGCAGCAAACAACACAAGCCGCAGCTAGTGCCCAAAAGGGAATGGTATCGGCAGTGTCCTTGGAGTGGGAAAATTTTATGACACCCATGCAGCAGCAGCCCACAGAACAGCAAGCGTGCAGATCCACCTCCAACACCGATCGCCTGGAGAAGATGGTCAAGGACTACATGTCAGATGGCGTAGCTGTGTTGAACAATCCATCTGCACCCTTCAACTATTAGGTATCGAAGCTAGACACCTGGCACGAACTGGCAATGTACGCAATAAAGGTGCTGGCTTGCCCGGCAGCCAGCGTTATGTCGGAACGCTGTTTCAGTGCTGCCGGAGGCATCGTCACAGATCGGCGTATCCGCCTCTCCACAGAAAATGCAGACCGTCTGACTCAAATTAAAATGAATCAATTCTGGATTGGAAACGACTACGCAACACTCCTGGACCCCAACCAAGTAACATGAACAATTACCATCTGTGATGGGTTAGCGTTTCCGGTCCCTGTTTATTGAACCTCTCATCTTTATTACATTTATGACTGCATGGCGGCAAAAAGCATTGCTATATCCGCACGCTATTTGTCCTCATGCAAGGCCTGGGATGTTGTGTCTCAAAAAGCGTGGCCTTCTCCTCCTGCCTCTCCTCCTGTTCCCTCACGTGTGCTGCTGCTGCTGGGTTAGCGTTTCCAGTCCCTGTTTATTGAACCTCTCATCTTTATTACATTTATGACTGCATGGCGGCAAAAAGCATTGCTATATCCGCACGCTATTTGTCCTCATGCAAGGCCTGGGATGTTGTGTCTCAAAAAGCGTGGCCTTCTCCTCCTGCGGCTCCTCCTGTTCCCTCACGTGTGCTGCTGGCCGCTGCTGCTGCTGGGTTAGCGTTTCCGGTCCCTGTTTATTGAACCTCTCATCTTTATTACATTTATGACTGCATGGCGGCAAAAAGCATTGCTATATCCGTACGCTATTTGTCCTCATGCAAGGCCTGGGATGCTGTGTCTCAAAAAGCGTGGCCTTCTCCCCCTGCGCCTCCTCCTGTTCCATCACGTGTGCTGCTGCTGCTGCTGCTGGGTTAGCGTTTCCGGTCCCTGTTTATTGAACCTCTCATCTTTATTACATTTATGACTGCATGGCGGCAAAAAGCATTGCTATCCGCACGCTTCTTGTCCTCATGCAAGGCCTGGGTTGTGTCTCAAAGCGTGGCCTTCTCCTCCTGCGCCGCCCTCCTACTGTTCCATCACGTGTGCTGCTGCAGGGTTAGCGTTACCGGTCCCTTTTCCTGGAACCTCTTCTCTGTATTACATTTATGACTGCATGGCGACAAAAAGCATGTTACATGTGCAAAGAAACATGACATTTTCCGCTGAAACTTTACAATCAATTTTCTCAAAAACTATAAGATCTTTTTCAAATATTTTTTTCCTCTTGTACCCACTCCCAAGGTGCACATACCCTGCAAATTTGGAGTATGTAGCATGTAAGGAAGCTTTACAAAGCACGAAAGTTCGGGTCCCCATTGACTTCCATTATGTTCGGAGTTCGGCGCGAACACCCGAACATCGCGGCGAACGTTCGCGAACCCGAACATCTAGGTGTTCGCCCAACACTAGTCTACACTACTTGTGAAGTCTTCACTCTTCTTTCAGCTGTCCCTGGAGACTGAGTAGAATGATCGGAACCAGCAAATCCCGTTCCGCCGGAAATCACGGATTCCGTCAGTGTTGAATTCCGTCGCTATGAAAATTCCGCCAGATTTGTACTGAATTCCGCGGAATTTCGGATTCCATCGGAAATTTTTTAAAAAATCTCTCTCTCTCTCTCTCTCTCTCTCTCTCTCTCTCTCTCTCTCTCTCTCTCTCTCCCATTATGATCAATCAAAGAGAAAAAGTAGCATGCTTAAAGTGAACCTCCGGACTAAAAATCGACTCGGCAGCACTGAAAAGGCATTGAGTTTCTTTAACAGTTTCACAGCATCAGAACTTTGTTTATCTTATACAAGCCTCATTTTTAGCTGCACAGAAGAAAACTGCCCGGGCTTTTTTCCCCTGATGCTGTGCAAAGCATGCTTGGATTTCTGATTTTGTTGTTCTTGTTCTGCTGTTTTGGTGCAATTTTTTTTTTTTTTACCTTTCGAATTTGACATTTGAAGCCTAGCGTGTGCAGCTGGGAGGGGTAATCAGGACATAGGATAGTTGGAACTGTGTCTCCTGCTCCTTGTCCCCTCCTTTCAACCAAAAAGATGGCTGCCCCCGTGACAAAGATGGCAGCCCCCATGAATCACAAATATTTGCCTGTTCTTTTAAAACAGGGTGGGTAAGAGATTATATTACCTATCTATTCTAATTAACATAACCTGTGACTCAAATGTAACTTGATGACAGTATGTTTGTTTAGGCTGAAGTTTGTAGCATGTCAAAACCCAACTCACCCAGGTCTCAGTGCGTGGTAGGTAGCTGACTTATCCGCTATACCACCAACAACACTACATACTGAAGGCAGCCTAGCATGCACCATTATGATCAATCTAAGAGAAAAAGTAGCGTGCTTAAGGATTTGTAGCATGTCAAAAGCCAACTCACCATGGCTGGGAATTGAACCCAGGTCTCAGTGTGTGGTAGGTAACTGACTTATCCGCTATACCACCAACACTACATACTGAAGGCAGCCTAGCATGTACCATTATGATCAATCCAAGATAAAAATTAGCTTGCTCAAGCATTTGTAGCCAGGCATAGCCTTGCCTTTTGTGTTCAACAGTTGTCCGAAGAGAACCCCAGATAGCCAGGTTGATTCATCTCTCTCTCTCTCTCTCTCTCTCTCTCTCTCTCTCTCTCTCTCTCTCCCTCCTCCTCCTCCTCCTCCTCCTGTTCAATTCAGTTCAATGGCATCAAGTCCTAGAGAGAGAGAGAGAGAGCTCATTTTTCTCTTGGGTATATCACAATGGTATATGCTAGGCTGGCTTTAGCATGTAGTGTTGTTGGTGGTATAGCAGATAAGTCAGTTACCTACCACACACTGAGACCTGGGTTCAATTCCCAGCCTGAGTTCAATTCCCAGCCATGGTGAGTTGGGTTTTGACATACTACAGATCCTTAAGCATGCTACTTTTTCTCTTGGATTGATCATAATGGTACATGCTAGGCTGCCTTCAGTATGTAGTGTTGTTGGTGGTATAGCGGATAAGTCAGGTACCTACCATGCACTGAGACATGGGTTCAATTCCCAGACATGGTGAGTTGGGTTTTGACATGCTACAAATCCTTAAGTGCGCTACTTTTTCTCTTGGATTGATCATAATGGTACATGCTAGGCTGCCTTCAGTATGTAGTGTTGGTGGTGGTATAGCGGAAAAGTCAGTTACCTACCACGCACTGAGACCTGGGTTCAATTCCCAGCCATGGTATGTAAGCTGGCTTTTGAAAAACTGCAATTCCCTACAAGATGATGGATGATACAAGATGATGGATGGATGGATAGGAGGAGGAGGAGGAGTCCGCGGAATCCAGCGAGCATCCCTAAGACTGAGATTCCTGATGGTCTGCACTACTTGTGAAGTCTTTACTTGTAGTAGAACGCAGAATTTCTCTTTCCTTTTTCTCCCATTTATTTGCTGCTTCTGATTCTACAAAACATTACTTAGGGTTGGTGGTCACTGGTGGAGGGTGGGAGAAGTCGCTGAGTGGTAATGGAGGGAGGGAGAGGTCACTGCTGTAGGGTGGGAGGGGTCATTAGGTGCAAGTGGATGGTGAGAAAGGTCACTAGGTCGCTTTGGAGACCAATCAGAGTGGAAGGAGACCTGCCAGAGAAGCTGTGGGGTGGCCAATACCCCAAAGGCGAGACTTGGCCCTGACGTCCTCATATCTGGTGAGTCCCCACCTGATGGGGGATCCTTCTGTGATCTGTATGCTGCTATGCTAAAGACTTTCTTACATTAACATCTATTGGAGCGCTTACTGCCATTACTTGAAGATATGTTTGCTGATGTTACACACATTATGCAGGAGTGCTCCACATGATAGGATCTTATAGGACTTTCGTGTGATTGTTAATGGACCTATACCTATATATATCTGCCAATACCATTTCGGCTGGTGGATATTTTGATTTTACTATTAGCATACGTTGTATGTGAATTGACTGAGCGCATCGTTTGCTGTGTATATGTTATTGAAAGTGATACATGTAGTTTGTTCAGGACAATCTAGGCTTTCTTTATGTAATATTTGTTTTCAAGGATTATTTAATTTTATAGAGAAAAATAGGCATAAGTGCAGAAAATACAAATGTCTTCATATTTCACCCTTCACAAATTTCACATGACAAGTGTCATAGTTGTAAAACATCTCAAAATATGTTTTGTTTTTTCCCCGGTTTAAATGATACCCTACATGCTATATTTCATCACTATCTGGGAATGAGGCGTACCATTATCGCCAACTTGTGCGTCTGTAGCGATGGATCTGATCGCTATGGCGCCAAATTTGGGGACCCCAGTGCTGTATAGATACATTGCTAGGCAACAGCACAGGGATGCATCTGTACAGTGTTGGGTCCCGGTGCTGTCACCCTATCGATTGCGTTCGATTGCTACAGGCAACAGTCATTAGAGGTGTCCTCCAAACGTTAATATTTTACTTTGGCGGGGGCTAGAAACAATTTTTATTATTTAAGGGTCATAATTGCTAATAATGTTTAATACTTTTAACTGTTGAACTTCTGGACATCTGTGCCTATAGGCTCCAGTGAGGTAAATTCAGGCCTGGTCCTACATAGTTGTTTGCAGGGAATCAGCAAAAAATAAAGACTTTTTTTGTGTAATTTATAACTCTTCTGGTAACATGCCCTGTTGCTAATATTCTACTAATATTCTTTTCACATTCATATTTCAGTCAGCTTTAGTGCTTGTTGCAAACTTTGCAAAATAAGCTTCTCAGATGACTCCAGCCAGCTTATAGTTAAGGGAAAGGTCCAGGCTCCCCCCCCCCCCCCAAAAAAAAAAGTTTACTTACCTGGTCCGCCAGCCCGTGGCACGGTGGCAGCAATCCCGTGCCCTCGCCGCATCTCCGATGACTCCTGGTGTCCTGCGCTGCAGAAGCCGACCTTGCCAGGTCGGGTTCCGGGTCGGCTTCTTGTGTGCTCCACTGCGCAAGTTACATGGTCCGGCCGACGTCATCAGGATTGTACTGCGCAGGCACAGAACTACTGCGCCTGCGCAGTACAATCCTGATGTCGGCCGGACCACTTGACCCACGCCGTGGAATGCAGAAGAAGCCGACCTGGAACCCGACCTGGCGAGGTTGGCTTCTGCAGCGGAGAGCTGCGGCGAGAGCACAGGATGACTGCCAAGGGCTGGAGGAAGCCCCAGGTAAGTGGATTTGGGTTTTTTTGGGGGGAGCCTGGATGTATCCTGGGACTTATAGATTCCTGGAACAGTATAACGTGGATTTTTTTTTTTTTAGCTTTGGCAAGTCAAGTCATAAACTACAGTATTTTCCACTTTATAACTGTTTTTCTCATGCTGGGAACACATTTCGTTTTCCCGCTTGGGAGATGCATTGGATTTATAAATTCCATTAAGTCCGATATTCCGCTTGATCGTTTTAGCACTCAATTTCTCATATAAGTGAATGGAAAAAAGATAAGAAAAATGCGCAGAAGATAAGAGAATCGAGTGGGGATTCCAGTGGAAAAACGATCGAGCGGAGAATCGTATCGTGTGTTCCCAGCATTAGCCTTGCACTAATTTGGACTATACAAACACATGGCAAGTTCAGAAATTGAGATATAAAATGTCCTTCAACCAGGGGGCACTTCCTGGTCCTATCTAGCCTGCCTACTGTGGTAGGTGGCAATCTGTTTGATCAATTTGTCCTATACTCTGATATCCTTTGAACTTGTTTGCTGAAATAGCATATCTTGCATACCTAGCTTAAAAGGTCAGACTGAACAGACCTCGAACAATGCAGACCTGAAGACGTTATCGCATCTCTAATGATCGCCTTTGAGAAGTATGTGCGAGGGGGCGTTGTGCTCACCCGTTAATACATTGATGAGAGCACAATGCTGACATCATTTGTCCCTTCCAAATTGGGATGGATTTCTTTTTCCATGAGAAATCTTTGTTAATGATATGCTTGCAGGCTTTAATTGGCCTTATTTCTGTTATGGGGAATCTTCTTCATTTAAAAATAGATTCATGTGTAATGACCTTAAAAAAGTATCTGAAAAGAGAGAGGAAAAAAGAGGCTCCCTATAGCCGACTTCCTTTTAAACATATGGCACTTTCTTTAATACAATGGCCTCAATTCACAGAGCTTTATCAAACACTTTATCAAACGTTTGATAATTTTCCTTATGGGTAAAATCTAATTTTGAATTCAGTAAGGTGTTATAGATTTATTGATCATTTCATCGATAAAACATTCGATAAATCTATAACATCTTAGTGAATTCAAAATTAGATTTTACCCATAAGGTAAATTATCAAACGTTTGATAAAGTGTTTGATAAAGCTCTGTGAATTGAGGCCTATGTCTTAATTCAAATTTAATCATAAAAAATACATAAAAGGATACTTCACGAAATCTTCAATTTTATTATTTGGTGGTCCACCACACCCTTCAGACATTTTTTTTTTTTTACCACTTCACATCCAGACCTTGTTTCCCACTTAAAGTGGACCCAAATAAAAATACAAGATTTCAGAAATAAAATCTATTTTCTAAATTATAATAATAAATAGCGGCCTTTTTTCAGTTGCATGATGACAAATATAAAATATTTTACATTTATTGTAGGAACCGCTCCCTTCCTTTCAAATTGCCGGGACAGAATCCGGCAAACTGGTGGATTAGGTGGTGTCCTGCAATGGAGGAATTGCTAATGGCTGCCCCCAGTATAACCCTAGTTATTAAAAGAGATGGCTGAAAAGCATGCACTGAAATGCTCATAGGTTTGAAGGAGTGTTTATTTATCTTTGTATGTGTCAGAGTGGTGCAACTAAATCTTTTTAATTAAAAAAATGTTTGGTTTGGGTCCGCTTTAAGCAGTTCCACTTCCTACAGAGCAGTTTTTACATTTTAGCTATTTAATCAGCAATAACTTCATCCATACTTGGTGAAATTAGACTTCTTAAGACGGAAGGAAATTTGCAATAATTGAGCATTTGTGGTTACCCACAATCGGGGCCGGTTCTAGACTTTTTGCTGCCTGAGGCAAACTTGGGACAAATCGTGTGTGTCCCCCCCCCCTCCCAGCAGTGGGTGTGGGGGACCACCAAGCTGGAGGGGGTAGCGGGCAGTAAGGGGGTATTGGGTACAGCGGCGGGGAGGGGGGTCGGACCCCCCCTCACCTGGGTCCCCCTATCTGCGCTCCCCCTCTAGCTTTTAAAGTTCAGCAGCAGCATAATAAGTGGCAGCGGGTGGGGATGACTCACCTCTTCTGCGTTCCAGCGTGCGTTTCACTGTCATCACTTCCTGCAATGCTGCCCACTGTATTGTAAGTGGACGGCATTGCAGGAAGGGATGACAGTGGAACGCGGAAGAGGTGAGTCATCCCCGCCTGCTGCCTCTTATTAATAGCTGCTGCTGAACTTTAAGGGCTAGAGGGGGAGCGCAGATCGGGGGACCCAGGTGAGGGAGAGAGGGTCCGACCCCCCTCCCCGGCCACTGTGCCCAATACCCCCTTACTGCCCGCTACCCCCTTCAGCTCGGCAGCCCCCCACGGCCAGGCGGGTGGCGACCCCCAGAGGTGCTGTCTAAGTTGTTTCACCCCATATCATGGGCGAACCGCCTCTGCCCACAATGCACCACTAGTGAATATGCAAATGATCCCTTTTCGCCCCCTGTAAGCAAGGCAAGCATCCAGAACCGCTGGTGTATAGCTATAGCCTATAGCTATACAGGGGCAAAAAGTGAACATTTGCATATTCAGTAGTGGTGCATTGTGGGTAACCACAAATGTTCACTTATAGCTGAATTATTGCAAATTTCCTTCTGTTTTAAGGCGGCAAATTTAACCAAGCATTGCTTATTAGTAGGAGGGCTTTTTGGTCTTTTTTATCCTACTATACATTCCTAGTGGTTTGGGTCACCCTGAGCTGCTTGGTTACTCTGTTCATCCATACTTATGACACCTAAATGAAATATATATTGTTTTTTCACAACAAACTAGGCTTCATTGTATGGCATTTTTCCCTCAATCTGTCCTGTAAAATGCATAGAAAACTGAATTAAGAGGAAAGGAATTGAAAAGACACATTATTTCTCAGTTTTACCAATTCCGGTTTAAAAATAAAATGCACTACTGTAGATAAAAATCACAAATGTTGTTTGGCTATTTCAACCTTTTAACACAAAACTTAGATTATGTTCCTGTCACAATTTATGGTGAAGATATTTGATTCTGAAATAATGCTACAGTGTGTATTTTTCACTATGAACTGAGGAAATAAGATTGGTTTTTAATATTAAAAATATTTTTATTGGTTCAGGGAACATATATTCCATTTCACCAATTAGTGCTGCATCAGATAGTGCCACAGGTGTGCACAGAGCAAGCCCATTCCTGCACAGCACTGCTTTAGCTACAAGACGTGTATATGTTACGGCCAGAACCGGAAGTTTGGCCACTTCTAGTTCTGGCCGGCCACTTCGGGTTCTGGCCGGCCAATGTGTGAAGTGGAATGATTCATGTAAAATGAATGTATCTTCTGGCCGCAGCGCAGCGGCCAAATGTATCGCAACCTAGTTCATTTAATGACATTAAGCCGGCGGCAATGAAACAGATGAAGCCGCCGGCTTTTGCTCTGCCCCTCTCTCCTTCCCCCCCCCCCCGCCTTTCTTTCCTTTTCTTATGGCCAGCCGGCGGGGTCACGCGTGTCCGAGAGTCGTTCGTCGCGCCAGGGAAAGCAGAGCGGGGAGGCTGCAGACATTGCTTCTGCCAGCACCCGCTCTGCAAGAACGGCAGGCTTCCCTGCCGCGACGAACGACTCCGAAGGGGACACGCATGTCCCCACCGGCTGCCAATAGTAAGAGAAGGAGAGAGAGGCAGAGCAAAAGCCGGCGGCTTCATCTGTCTCATTGCCGCCGGCTTAATGTCATTAAATGAACTAGGTTGCGATACATTTGGCCGCTAAGCTGCGGTTAGAAGATACATTCATGTTACATGAATCATTCCATTCCTCACATTGGCCGCAGCGCAGCGGCCACTTCGCACATTGGCCGGCCAGAACCCGAAGTGGCCGAACTTCGGGTTCTGGCCGTAACATATATATACATCCTCAGGGCTCAGATAAAGTCACAGAGGACGTAGATATACTGTAGTGGTGGATAAAGTGGTTAATATACTGGAAGGATAATAAAAGTTCAGTTCAAGAAACAGAAAACTAGCAGATATCCAAATTCTTGTTTTCTTTATTGCAAAAATACATAAAGAAAAATTCAGTCAATATTTCTTTGATATAAACCCAGGGGCGGCCGTACCATAAAGCCGAATACATTTCATGATTCCGGGCAGCAGACTATAGGGGGTAGCATCAGCTCTACACTCTTGATCTTTTTCACTCCCTGCCTTTCCTCTGCTGCTTCTGCCTGAGGCCTGGAACCCACTGCAAAACGCAATCTCTAATCGCAAGCGCTAGCATTTTGTATGAGCAGTTTGTAAGCGGTTTAATGAGCGTTTTAGGCCCGGTTCACACTTGCGGTGGCCCTCCGGAATCGCCGTGCCGGAGCCGCACCGCTTGCAGAACGGACGGAACGGACGCACGGCATAGCAATGAAAGCCTATGCGTCCGTTCACATGCGTCCGTTCTGCCGAACCGGAGCCGGACCAGATCCGGGCCGGATCCGGACTCCGGCCTCCGTTCCAACATGCGCTATTTTTTCATCCGGCTCCTCCGGCAGCCGTATCCGGGGCGGAGCCGGACTGCACCATCCGGCCAATACACACCAATGGGAACCGGAGAGCGCACAACACACTGGCTGAGAAATCCGGATGTTCTACCCCACTTCCTATGGGGATTGTTGCGGCGATATTGGATGGGGACACATGGGCAAGCATTTTGGAGTGGAGCAGCACAGCTGGATCCGGATCCGGAGATGTTGGCAGCATGTCGGAGGTGGAGGTGAGTGCTAAACAGCAGAGGGCCTGATTCCACAGGTCCCCCTTCTGCTGACCTCCCAGACCCCAACATTTTTTTTGTTTTTAACGTTACTTTTGCCAAACGGATCCGGATCGCATCCTGATGGACACCTGATGCAACCTGACCGGATCCGGATCGGATCCGGATCAGAACCGTACGGTTCCGATCCGGATCCGGCCCGGATCCGGTCAGGTCATCCGGTCCGTTTGGCAAACAACCGCTAATGTGAACCGGGCCTAAGAGAGCGATTTTAAAAAGTGTATCAATTTTCCAGCGGTTGTGTAGCGATTAGCGTTTTAAAGTCTGATTGGTCCTTTCAATAATATTAATTTTGTTACAGAGTGCAGTAAAAACTCTAGCAAAATCGCTCCATGCAGCTTTTGCTGAGCGATTACGCCAGCAATGATATACTTTACATTGAAGTGCTAACGCTCCCAAAATGCTGCATGTCCTGCGCTTGCGATTTTCTGAATTACAATCGCTCCAGTTGAAGTTGCCCCATCCATTAACAGTAGCTGAGCGTTTTTACAAAACGCTGGTGTTTTCAAACGCTCCACAAATGCTCTGAAAATCGCCCTTGTGGGTTCCAGCCCTGACTCATGGAGCACAGAGCTTGCCTGCTGTTAGTCTATGTGTGCTGGCATGCCCCTTACTTAAAGGGAAGGTTCAGGGACGAATAAAAAAAAATAAAAATCCGCATCCACTTACCTGGGGCTTCCTCCAGCCCGTAGCAGGCAGGAGGTGCCCTCGGCGCCGCTCCGCAGGCTCCCGGTGGTCTCCGGTGGCCGACCTGACCTGGCCAGGCCTGCGGCCAGGTCGGGCTTCTTCTGCGCTCCAAAATGCGCCTCACGCCGGCGCGCTGACGTCATCGGAAGTCCTCCGGGCTTTACTGCGCAGGCTCAGAACTACTGAGCCTGCGCAGTACAGCCCGGAGGACGTCCGATGACGTCAGCGCGCCGCCGTGAGGCGCATTTTGGAGCGCAGAAGAAGCCCGACCTGGCCGCCGGCCTGGCCAGATCGGCCACCGGAGACCACCGGGAGCCTGCGGAGCAGAGCCGAGGGCACCTCCTGCCTGCCACGGGCTGGAGGAAGCCCCAGGTAAGTGGATGCGGATTTTTATTTTTTTTATTCGTCCCTGAACCTTCCCTTTAAATATGCACTGCTCTCTGCTAGCCCCCTCCTATCCACGTGCCGTTCTGCCCACTGGTTTCCTGCAGTTAGTTTATTGCTGTGAAAGTATGACTGAGAAAAGTATGGTGTGTGTGAGTATGCTGCCCCAGCCAGCCACCTTTAGCTTTCGACACCCAGCCACTCACCCACTGGCGTAGCAATAGGGGGTGCAGAGGTAGCCACCGCATCGGGGCCCTTGGGCCAGAGGGGCCCCAAAGGGCCCTCCCTCAACTACAGTATTAGCTCTCTATTGGTCCTGTGCTGGTAATAATCACTTCTATACATACTTTGAATAGTGGTGATCATTAACAAACTGTACCCTATCCCCTTCTTGCTCCTCTGACACTGTAGTTGCCATTGGCAGGTTTTGGTGCGCCGTATCAATTGTTATGTAAAGAGTGCTTGGGGGGCCCCATTGTAAAACTTGCATCGGGGCCCACAGCTCCTTAGCTACGTCACTGCACTCTCCTACAGATCTGCACTCAGCTGAGCAAGTTTTCTTCAGGCAGTAAAAAGTCTAGATCCTGCCCTGTATAAATCACACAATTTAGTCTATTCAATACCAATTTTTGTTCCAAACCATTGAATAGACCGAATTGCATGGTTTCTATCAAAGACATATTGATTGGATTTTGCCTTTTGTATTTTTGCAATAAAGAAAAGAAAATGTAATATCTGCTTAAAGTGGACCCAAATTAAAAATACAAGATTTCAGAAATAAAATGTAATTTCTAAATTATAATAATAAATAGCAGCCTTTTTTCAGCTGCATGATGACAAATATAAAATAATTTACATTTATTGGTGGAACCCCTCCCTTCCTTTCATATTGCCGGGACAGAATCCGGCAAACTGGTGGAGTAGGTGGTGTCCGGCAAAGGAGGAATTGCCAATGGCTGCCACCTGTATAACCCTAGTTATGAAAAGAGAAGGGTGAAAAGCATGCACTGAAATGCGCATAGGCTTGAAGGAGTGTTTAATTATCTTTGTATGTGTCAGAGTGGTGCAACTAAATATTTTGAATTTAAAAAGTTTGGTTTGGGTCCGCTTTAACCACTTCACCACCAAGACCAGAGCAATTTTCACATTTCAGCGCTCCTCCCATTAATTTGCCAATAACTTTTTACTACTTATCACATCGAAACGGTCTATAATTTTATTTTTTCTTTTGCCACAAATTGGCCTTTCTTTGGGTGGTACTTTTAGCTAAGAACTATTTCATTTTATATGAATTTTAACAGAAATAATAAGAAACAAATTGAAAAAATCCATTGTCAGTTTTCAGACATTATAGTTTAAAATAAAACATGCGACCATAAATAAAACGCACACAGTTTATTTGTCCCTGTTAATACATTTAAATTATGTCCCTAGTTATTGTATGGTGCCAAGGGACATAATGTATTATTGGTATTTTGTCCATTTTGTATTTTTTTAAGTACAATCCCTTACTTGCAAAAAACAATAATATACCCTCATGACATACATATTTAAAAAAAATAAGTCTCTAAGGTAACAATTTATGTATTCTGTCACTTTGGCTCCTTTTTTATTTATATTTTTTTTTTACAAGTTGTTTTATTATAGTAACTGAGGAGAAAGAAAGGGGTTACCGTAATAGGGTTTTTATTTATATTTGTGTTGCTTTTTTTTTTTGTGGACAAAAATATTAGTGAAGTGTACTATTTGTGTCCAGTAGATGATGCTGTCAAGTATAGAAAGCTGAATCACTACTTTTTTTTTTTTTTATAGATTTTATTTGCAATTTTCCATTTTCCACCATACAGCAGATCAAGGTCTACATATGTCATTACACAGAGTATATATATATATATCACATAATAGCGAACACATGAAGTGTAATCTAGCTCATAAACCTGATCTACTGATCCCTTCCCTCCCTCTCCTCCCCCCCTACTCCCAACAAGCCCAAACAGAAAAGGAAAATCCCCAGCCTTTCAGCATTCAACTTATTATTGTTAAGCTATACCGATTTGTCTTATATCAAATTAGTTTATGCTGCTAACCTTCAAACTTCAGTCCCTAATGTTTGGGGGATGATATTTAAGTGGTCTCAGGGATCCACTAATGTTTTTCAAGCAATACCATGAGGTCAGTACAAACTTTCCCATGAGTTTGTTTATTTCAGCTGGTGAGAAAGTGTCCAGGATATAGTTCCTCCAGATCCTAAAAAAGCCTTTGGATCTTTTTTCCACATTTTGGGATACCTGTAGCCTTTCCAGGGTAAAGAGGGATAGGAGTTCTTTCTGTAGCATGCTTATTGTGGGAAATTGAGGTTGGGTCCATGCTTGGAAGATAATCCGTTTGGCAGTAGCTAGAATAATGTGGAAGAGCGCTGAAGGTATCTCTTGGCTACTTTCAGTTTGAACATTGTGGTAGTGAAATAAACATAGTAGGTGATCTTTACAGACCTTTTTTTTTTCACATAATTTATTCGCATATTCCATCACCTTATCCCAAAAGTGGTCTATCGCGTAACATTCCCATACACAGTGTGTTAAATTTGCATTTGGCATGGAACATTTGGGACATGCTGGCACATAATGCGCTGATGGGCATATTTGATGTTGAAGGCGTACTTTGCTCTATGTAAGAACAAGAGGTGAGATGTTCTATGTTGTTTGTTTATGATATGGGATCTGAACTCAGCTAGACCTTGTATTATATGCTTCTCTATATCCTCTTCCTGGAAAGCTTTTCTCCATGCTAAGGTATGCTAATTTAGAGCCCTCCACACCTGCTAGGCATTGCACTAATTCTGATAATGACTTTAGAGGCCCCCTGGAGCTAACAATTTATCAAACTCATCTGGCAGCGCTACATCTGATATATTGGCAATATGTGATCTCACAAAGGATTGAATCTGCAGGTATGGAAAGTAATCACCCACAGAGATCGAATATGTCTTTCTTAACCTCTTGAGGACCATGGTGTTAAACCCCCCTAGTGACCAGGCTAATTTCAGTGTAATTGGCCACTGCAGCTTTAAGGCCAAGCTGTAGGGCCGTACAACTCTGCACACAAGTGATCTCCCCACCAACAGAGCTCTCTGTTGGTGGGGTCTGATCGCTCCCCCCATGTTTAATTTTTTTTTTAAAAAACTGTTTCTTTAAATGCTATCCCTCCCTCCCTCCCTCCAGCCAGCCAGACAATTATGGCGATCGGCTGTCAAAGGCTTCTAACTATGAGAGCCGATCGCTCTCTTGTCCCCCAGAGGGACAGCGCTGCTGCTGATCGCAGCGCTGTACATGTAAATACACAGTGCTCCGCCCACCAACCAGGAGATGCGCGCACACCCTGCGCGCGATCTCCTGCAAACTGCTGCCCCAGGACTTTGGGGCTGCCGCCGCGGCCACGCCCACTGGCGTGACGCGGTGGGCAAGCGGTTAAGTGCTTGAAGGACATCCACATGCCAGTATCCAGATGAAGGAGATTGCCCAACTTGCTGATTCCCTTCTGATCCCAGTCTGCAAAAAACTGTTGCGTGGTGCTTACTGGGAAGTGGGGATACCACCATACAGGTATATATTTGGAGAGTAAACAATGGAGACCCAGTTGTTTCCTAACTGCACTCCATGTCAGAATATTATCCTTAAAAATAATGTTTTGCTTGAGTCTGATGGGGATTTCAGACAATTTTGAATGTAGGAGGCCTAGAAGCGACCATGGCTTTGCAATTTCAGTTTCCAGTGCTAGGTTGAATCACTACTTTCTATAACTAAACGAAAGTAAAAGTAGTGGGTAGTTTTTACAGGTTTTTCAATGAATAATCTTTACAGTGCATTATAGCAGAGATTATTCATAAATTTGGCACTTAGATTGGTGAATGGGAACAAGTTCCCTTTCATCAATCTGTCCTGTGATTGCCGGTCACAGGGGCGAGTGCGCATGCATGCATCAACAGCCATAGACTATTATCTACGCCCCTGGGGCGGGAACAGTATTCCCGGAGGGCGTAGATATACTGCTGCGGCTGCATGTTTTCTGAATTGAACTGTAATTGTACATCATACACGAATTTTGGTGCTAATCTTCATCCATGTATTACCCATTAGACTTACCAATGTATCAGAAGAAAAGGTGATAGGTGTAGCTGGCCCTGCAATACTTTTTATTGGTTAGCTAAATATAGTTATCTTTTTCAGGCAGTATCAATGTAGGCATACACTAGGCAACTCTCTCATGTAGGCAACCAATCTGTCTACTATTGCCTACCCAGCATGCAGTCTCCCACACACCCAGCCTAATTTAATTTTTGGAGAGACACTGCCTAATTAAGTTGTTTAAGGGGACACTGCTTAATTGTATATCTGTGTGGATATGCTGCCTAATTGTGTTGTTTAAGGCGGCACTACATCTAATTGTGTCTTGGGAATATGTCATGTGTTTGCATGCAAGGGGCCACTTTGCCTTATGTTGTTTTCAAGGGGACACTTTGCCTTATCTTGTTTTCAAGGGTACAATTTGCCTTTTGATGACTGCAATAGCCTGCTAGAGCCCATCTGCTTGGGGTCATATAACAAGTGTGGCCAAAATGAGTCCCCCTTTATAACAAGTGTGGAGTCTGTGGACACCACACCAAAGCTATGGAGAGGTAAGATGTATCGCAGGAAGAGAAGGAAAGTGCACCTCCAGCCACTTCCTGGTCAAGGTAGGATCTATGCTTTTGGAGCGCATTCCGACTTTCTTCCATGTACTGCTGCCCCCCCCCCTCCATGTGCAGCCCCATGTGCAGCCCCATGTTCCTTGTGTACTACTCGTTTACAGAGAAAAGAAGATAAGGTGCATGTGGCTACAGGACAATATGGGTGCCACTATTAAGCATAATGTTAATAAGCAGCAACTGGGTAGCAAATTAGAAGCTACAGCAAGCAGCTATATCGACCATTAGATAGATCCCTATGTGACCGGAGAGGAAATTATTGCCCACACACTGCACAGCGATTTCCAATACATTTCAAAATTTGCATTGTCCCTCTCCCCCAAGCAGTGGAGTAACAAGAACTCACCGGGCCCCCCTGCAAGAATCTGGAAGCCCCTGGGGGCCCGCTCAGGACCATGTGCGGGGGCAGGAGGGGTCGCAGCATGAGGAGAGAGCATTGCACATCGGTGGGGAGGTGGTCTCTGACCTGTAAGTGCTTCACATTACTTTCTATTTGAACAGGAAGTAATATGAAGCACTTACAGATCGGAGACCTCCGGCGGTGAATGGAGGTGTGTATTGTATTACAGCCGCTGCCAGTAATAAATGCAAGAGGGGAGTGCAGATGGGAGAGCCCGAGGTGAGGGAGGGGGGGGACCGTTCCCCCTCCCCACTGATGTGCAATGCTCTCCCCTTATGCTGTGACCCCTCCCGCCCCCCCCCCCCCAAAAAAAAAATGGCCCTGAGCAGGCTCCAGAGGGGCTTCATCCCTGATTGTTATGCGCCAGCCCCCAAGTGTATGTGTGCCCACCCCACACACACACACTCACTCACCCACCCTGTGCAGTGTTGAAGGCTCCACCTGTCCGCCAATGCAAATCCTGGTCTCCTCCGTGGCTTCCCGCATCACAGCATGTGCCTGTACCACTCTGACACCAGGGGCATATAGTGACATCGCTACATGCACCAATGCCACGTGGTACAGGCGCTCTCAGTGACACCGGATGAGGACAGGATTTGCACTAACGAACAGGCAAGCCTTCAACACTGCACGCAGACATGAGGGGACATATATATTACACTTGGGGGACACGGGCTTGGGATCCATCCGGCGCAATATCACTGCACACCCAATTGAGCCTTTTGTGACAAGATTTTCCGCCATTCCCGATCATTCCACTCAACTGATTTTGGCTGGAAATTGATCGAGGAAGGATCGAACCGGCAGCCATGTTTTAGCATGGATCCTCTTCCAATTTGATAAAATTATCGAACCAGAATGTTGATCATACCGCAATATCGAGTAATGTATGTGCACCTGTAACGATAAAATACTTTTTACGCCTCCAGCAAAGAAAAAAAAAGTGGCCGAAATAAGTTTCCCTAAATTAAAGAGGAACTGTAACCCAGGATTGAACTTCATCCCAATCAGTAGCTGATACCCCCTTTACCATGATAAATCTTTCCTTTTCTCAATTAGATCATTAAGGATGTCTATATGGCTGATATTGTAGTATCAGTAGTAGCTGGATAGTGTACTGATACTACTGATATTACAGTATCAGCCATACAGACATCCCTAATGATCTTTTGGGAAAAGGAAAGATTTATTATGAGAAAGGGCACTGCCTTTGACATGGGAGACCAGAGTTCGAATCCTGTTCAGTTAGGAGTTCAAGGCAAGACCCCCTAACACTGCAGGGTGGCCTCTTGAGCACATCCTGGTGGCTGCAGCTCTTGAGCGCTGGAGAAAAGTACTATACAAACGTTCAGATTTGTATTGTGGTGAAACCCCTCCCACAGTGCTGCAGTGTGATATAAGCACCTAGGTACTGACACCACACTGTGGGAGCCTTGTTGCATTGTGGGAAATAATGGTTGCTTCCAGCTGCCCAGCAACCAGTACTTCCCACTGTCCATATATACAGTATATAGCTATAAAAAAAAAAAACCTTTTAGCCTATTGCATTGTTAGTGGGTGTGGTTATAAATGATGGCAGATGGTGCTGTGTTTTTTTTTTCATGTCTGCCAGTAGTAAAGATGATGACATGCAGACTGCTTGTGGATCAAACAATATGAACAATTACATGGCGAATTTTCTTGATCTCTTTCCTCTTCCTCTGTTCCTCTTTAAGTTTCCTATTACTTTCCTTGCCTAGTTTTGGCTAGTTATTTTTTTGTTATGCCAGGTGCTGAAGAGGTAATTTGTAAATCTGATTAGATAAGATGAGAACCTCTCCTACATGAGAAATCTCAGGAGCAACGTTTATTGAATGAGAGAAATAATACTGATGAACATTCCTCAGCTGGGAGAACCTCTGGTCTGCGTAGAGCAGTTGGGCTGTGTATCTACTTTGATATCTCGGTGAAAACACAAACGCTGGACTCACTGCACTGATCGCATCAGAAATGAAGCAGAGATGTTTTTATTTCCTACCGAGAATTGAGTTTAGGATGAAAAAGCGCACCGGAAAGTTTCATCAGCAGGGCGGAAGCACGAGCCGCTAACGAGCCCAGCCGTAATTCCATCGGGGTGATGGAGATGCTCATTGTCTTGTTTGTTTGCGCTTTTATTAAACAAGCTGGCGTGAGTTCACAGCGGTCGGAGAAAGAAGAGGCCCCCAATTTGTTGTGAGTCTCGCCGCGTGCCCGAGGGCCTCGCAGCGAGAGGGCTACAAGGAAGGCTTCAATCCGTCTGATAGAAAACAAAGGCTGACGCTGGCTCTGGTGGGACTGACAGCCCAGAGATCAGCAGCTGGGATGTTGCTTTGAAGAAGCGGACGAAGTGCCGCCCAAGGGGGGGAACATGACGGGAAAGTGAAACGATGAGGTGATGTAATTGCATTAGCGCACATCTTGGGCTGCCTCTGATCCATTAATCATGGCACTGGATGCGATTAGAGCAGGAAGAACGGGTGTCTCGCTCCCAGCATAGGTCCCGCTAAGCAAAAAACATTACATGTTAAAGCGGCCGCGCCGCCTCGCCTTGTAGTTCTCCGGTACGCTGCGCTGACCTCTCATGCAACGACTTCTGTGGGCTGCACAAATCTCCGCCAACATACTTTTATTATTATCCCATCATTGTTCCCTCTCCTAGCCATCCTGCCACGTTTCAAGACGTGTGAGGAGACTATTATGTAGTTTAGAGGATGCTGCACCCAGAAACGCATAGCTCCCAACTGTCCCTCTTTTGGAAGGACAAGGACAGTCCCTCTTTGGGAACCAAATCCCTCTGTCCCTTGTCCTTCCTCATTTGTCCCTCTTTCAGAACTGATGTGCAGATCTGCGTAAATATATATTTTTATCTACTGAAAAATGTGTTTAACTGAACTTTATTACCATCATTTAAAGACACAGAGGCACTAGGCTGAGACATAGACACTTGTTGCTGTATGCTCCATCCCCTATTGCCTGATGAAGAGGGGCCACACCTGCAAAACGTATCTTTTGGAGTAAATTAATAAATCTAAACCTTTGAAAATTGACCATGTCATGTCTGCTTTGAGGAGGTAAGTCCACCACTGCCTCCTCGGCAATTTTAAAGTTTTTAGCATATTTTATCCTGTTGGCACCTGTGTTCAATTTCTGCGATACTGTAATTTAAAGGACCACTATCATGAAAAAAAAACTAAGCAGTTAAAATCTGACAGAACTGACAGGTTTTGGACTGGTTCTTCTCCTCATGGGGGATTCTCTGAATCTACTCAGCATTTTCTGAATGGCAGTTGCTAAGCTTAACTGCCAAAATAGTGTGCACCTGAGTAGGGAGGCTGGCAGGTATCTTACTATTTTGGCAGTTAAACTGCCATTTAGGAAAGGCTTTTGAAAACGAAGAAAACCCTGGGAATCCCACATGAGGAGATGAGCTAGTCCAAAACCTATGAAAAGGGGGGAAGTTGCGCATCCCTAGAAACATGCTGCGATTGACTGGTTAATTGCTCAGGCATGCACCACCTCTATTAGGCTGAAAATGCATGCCCTGCGTCCAAAACAAATGCTACATTTATTATACTATGGAAGAACTTTGGCTTCCACTATAGTTTGCATGCAAAGTATAATATACTGGACACTTGTGCCATGGTGAGGCAGACCTCCGGGCAAGTGGCCTAACCTAAATTAAAAACAACATATGTATAACCTTGGGAGCAGCTAAGCAAAAATGTGTAACTTACATTTTAATTGACAGCAAGGAGCAGAGGCGGACTTGGAGTACGCGGGGCCTGGGGCGAGAGTCATATGTGGGGCCTAGAGACATATGCTGTGGACACACACACAAACGCACACACACACACGCTGCTGTGGAAACACACGCACACACTGTGGAAACACACACTCTATATAGGTTAGATAGGTAGGTGCCCCGCAGTATAGTTTAGAAAGGTAGGTGCCTGCAGTATAGGTTAGATAGGTAGGTGCCCCGCAATATAGATTAGATAGGTTCCTGCAGTACAGATTAGATTGGTGCCTGCAGTATAGATTAGATAGGTGCCCCACAGTATAGATTAGATAGGTAAGTGCTCTGCAGTATAGATAAGATAGGTGCCTGCAGTATAGATTAGATAGGTGCCCCGCAGTATAGATAAAATAGGTGCCCCGCAGTATAGATAAAATAGGTGTCTGCAGTATAGATTAGATAGGTGCCCCGCAGTATAGGTTAGATAGGTAGGTGCCCCGCAGTATAGATTAGATAGGTGCCTGCAGTATAGATTACATAGGTGCCCTTCGGTAAAGATTAGATAGGTGCCCCGCAGTATACATTAGATAGGTAGATGCCCTGCAGTATAAATTAGATTGGTGCCCCGCAGTATAAATTAGATAGGTGCCCCGCAGTATAGATTAGATAGGTGCCTGCAGTATAGATTACATAGGTGCCCTGCAGTATAGATTAGATAGGTAGAGGCAGAGGCGTAGCTAGGGCTTTTAGCGCCCGGAGACAAAGACTATTAATGCGCCCTCTAAGGAGGGACCGTGCCAAAAAAAGAGGCGTGGCCACACAACAGAATGTAGACGTGGTAAAGGGTGGGGCCAAATATCCATGACCTTAGCAGTGGTGTAAAAAGTCTGCCAGGGAAGTTTGATCTCTGCCATAGTGTTTCCCCCAAAAATACATGTAATCTGACAGCATTTCACCAAAAATACATGTAATTTGGCAGAGGTTCCTCCAAAATACAGATACTATGGCAATGGTTCCCCAAAAATAGACATAATCTGGCATAAGTGGTTCACCCAACATACATATAATCAGGTAGCTGTTCCCTAAAATACACTTAATCTGGCAGCAGCGGTTCCCCAAAAATACAGTTAATCTGGCAGCAGTTCCCCCAAAATAGGTGCCCCCAGAACAGGTAGCCAGGTGTATATGTGTCCCCAGTATATGTAGCCAGAGGTATATGTCCCCAGTATATCTAGTCAGGGGTATATGTCCCAGTATATGTAGTCAGGGGTATGTGCCCCCATTATATGTAGTCAGGGGTATATGTTAGCAGTATATGCAGCCAGGGGTATAGTGGCCCCCAGAATAGGTATCCAGGTGTCCCCCCAGCGGGACGCGGGAGCGTAGAGAAGAGGGTGAGTGGTGGGCACAGTAGTGGGTAAGGGGGACGTTTCCCCCCCCCCCTTTGCACACCTTAGGGCTCCACCTCTCTTGCTCCCTCCTCCAGATATGAGTGGCGGGCGGACGGCAGAACACTTACTCTATTCCCGGTGTGTAGAAAGCTCTGTGCGCCACTACTCTGGTCTAGACTAGACCAGAGTAGCAGCGCACAGATCTCTCTACTCCGCCGCGAATAGAGGAAGTGTTCTGCCGCTCGCCGATCATATCTGGATGGGGGAGCGAGAGAGAGGGGGAGCCCTAAGGTGAGGGAGGGGGGGGAGACGTCCCCCCTTCCCCACCGTTGTGCCCACCGCTCTCCCTCTTCTCTGCGCTCCCGCTGAGGGGGGGAATAAATAAATATAAATAATAAAAAAAAAAAACTCAGGTCACGGCTGGGCGCCCCTAGGGCCCCAGCGCCCGGGGGCACCTGTCCTACCCCGCCCACCCCAAGCTACGCCCCTGGGTAGAGGCCCTGCAGTATAGATTAGATAGGTGCCTGCAGTATAGATTATAGGTGCCTGCGGTATAGATTAGATAGGTAGGTGCCCCGCAGTACAGATTAGATAGGTGCCCCATAGTGTAGATTAAATAGATAGGTGCCTGCAGTATAGATTAGATAGGTGCCCCGCAGTGTAGATTAAATAGGTAGGTGGCCCGCAGTATAGATTAGATAGGTGCCTGCAGTATAGATTAGATAGGTGCCTGCAGTATAGATTAGATAGGTGCCCGCAGTATAGATTAGATAGGTGCCCCGCAGTGTAGATTAGATAGGTAGGTGGCCCGCAGTATAGATTAGATAGGTAGATGCCCTGCAGGATAGATTAGATAGGCAGGTGCCCCGCAGTATAGATTAGATAGGTGCCCCGCAGTGTAGATTAAATAGGTAGGTGGCCCGCAGTATAGATTAGATAGGTGCCTGCAGTATAGATTAGATAGGTAGGTGCCCCGCAGTATAGAATAGATAGGTAGATGCCCTGCAGGATAGATTAGATAGGCAGGTGCCCCGCAGGATAGATTAGATAGGTGCCAGCAGTATAGATTAGATAGGTAGATGCCCTGCAGGATAGATTAGATAGGCAGGTGCCCCGCAGTATAGATTAGATAGATGCCTGCAGTATAGATTAGATAGGTTCCCCGCAGTGTAGATTAGATAGGTAGGTGGCCCGCAGTATAGATTAGATAGGTGCCAGCAGTATAGGTTAGATAGGTAGAGGCCTTGCAGTATAGATTAGATAGGTGCCAGCAGTATAGATTAGATAGGTGCCAGCAGTATAGATTAGATAGGTGCCAGCAGTATAGTTAGGGGCCAGCAGTATAGATTAGATAGGTAGGTGCCCCGCAGTATAGATTAGATAGGTAGATGCCCTGCAGTATAGATTAGATATGTAGATGCCCTGCAGTATAGATTAGATAGGCAGGTGCCCCCCAGTATAGGTTAGATTAGGTAGGTGCCCCCCAGTATAGGTTAGATTAGGTAGGTTCCCCCCAGTATAGGTTAGATTAGGTAGGTGCCCCCCAGTATAGGTTAGATGAGGTAGGTGCCCCCCAGTATAGGTTAGATTAGGTAGGTGCCCCCCAGTATAGGTTAGATAGGTAGCTGCCCCCCAGCATAGGTTAGATTAGCTGCCCCCCAGTATAGGTTAGATTAGTTAGCTGCAGCTGCCCCCAAGTATAGGTTAGATAGGTAGGTAGGTGCCCACCCCTCCCATAATGGAGGGGTGAGCTGCAGCCGTGGGGAGGGCAACCCGACCTCTCCCTCCCTTCCTCTCCCTGGGCCGCCCTCCATGCCCCCCCCCCCCCCGGGACTGCAGAGTTAGCGAAGGGAAGCGCTCACTGTAAATAGTAACTCACCTCCCTGGTTCCAATTGCCAATCACTCACTTGCCGCCAGTCTCCTGCTCTGCATAGACGCTGATACACACACTGCTTTCTGTTTAACAGGAAGCAGCGTGTGTTTCAGCATCTATGCAGGAGACCGGCGGCAAGTGAGTGATCGGCGATTGCGCTCAGGGCGGCTGCACAGCCCTAGAAACTGGCCTGTGTGCAGGCAGCTTCCTCTTCTCCTCACAACTGCTATACTGTCTGTTGACTGCAGTGCCAATGATCCTTTTCTGCCACTTAAACATGCTTACCTTAGGTTTCCTCCAGCCCCCTGTAGGCAGTGGGCTCCCTTGCCATCCACCAAGGACACTACATTCCTCTGCTGTCCGCCCAAGTAGTCGGGGACTGCTGTGCATGTGCAACCTTGGCTGGGTGTGTCCTTGGTTGCTCCCCATAGCCAAGTGTTCTGCACCTGCTCAGTTAATTAAGTAATGTAACTGGTCAGGCCCAGAACACACATGGCCACGGGAGCACGACCAAGATGGTCAGGGCCCCAAATATGTAGTGGAACATGACTAGCCCGGTCAAGTACTTTACGAGATCGGACAGTGGAGGAACATAGCGGCCCAGGAGTATAGTGATTGAGCCTTCAGGGTGCTGGAGGAGTATAAATACTTATGTTAATTATGTCTTACACTTTAAAGAGAATCTGTATTGTTAAAATCGCACAAAAGTAAACATACCAGTGCGTTAGGGGACATCTCCTATTACCCTCTGTCACAATTTCGCCGCACCCCGCCGCATTAAAAGTGGTTAAAAACAGTTTTTAAAAGTTTGTTTATAAACAAACAAAATGGCCACCAAAACAGGAAGAAGGTTGATGTACAGTATGTCCACACATAGAAAATACATCCATACACAAGCAGGCTGTATACACCCTTCCTTTTGTATCTCAAGAGATCATTGTGTGTTTCTTTCCTCCTTCTGCTCTCATGCACTGAAGTTTCAGGCTGCTCTTTTCTTCCTGCAAACAGCTTTGCCCTTGTCTATAATTCCTCAGTATGTGAAAGCCCAGCCAGCTCAGAGAACGATTTATCCAGCTTGTAAAAGATAAGAGAGAAGAGAGAATCTGCCATAATCTAAATAACACACAGGCAGTGTGCAGAGAGGGGCCTGGGGGGTGGGAGATTCATCACAGAACCACAACACTGAAGAACTTGGCAGCCTTCCAGACACAGGCCGACAAGTCTGACAGGGGAAAGATGCATTGATTTATTACAGAGACTGTTATAGTAGAAAGTGCTACAGTAAGCCAGAACACATTAGAATAGCTTTTGGAACTTGTAGGATGATAAAAAACAGCATGCAATTTTTGTTACGGAGTCTCTTTAAAGCAGAAAATATTGCCCAGGGAGGAAGGGATTTATACTGTAGATGCATGGCTGTTTGAGTACAAAAAGATCAAGCGATGGATAGTTGTGCAGGCAAGGAATGGGTTACGTGCCCATTGGCTCTGCAGGCAAAAAAGCAGTTCAATAATTGTATGTCTGTACAGGCAAAACGGAGTCAAAAACCCAAAGGCTGTGCAAGCTGTGGTGTAACCTGTTATAAACTGTTATAAATCACCTTAACTGTTTCGACACCAGCAACTTCTTATAGTTGCGCCTCACAGACTGTGAGATACCTTGACTCTCAACACAGCAAGCATTATTGGAGATAGACTGTTATCAGGCTTCTTCAATGTACAAGTTATTTATTCAGGAAACATAAATACAGATAGATACAGTTCATCATATCCTAGCAAAGCAACTTCTTCTGTTTAAGTTCTTGGCGTTACAGCTCTTGACTAACCTTCCTCCTGAATGTTAGTCAGCTACCTTCTTTCTAGACTATGTTACATCTTCTAGACTACCTATGTACAGCATACATCATATCAGATTACATATAGAATGGAAATACTTAGAGGTTTTAGTCAGCATCTAGATAGCAGGAAAGCAGGAAGCAGAGTGAGCTCCGTTCGCCCACCCGGCCCTTTAATACTGACCAGGAAAGAGTTAAATGTGACCTCATCTTAGCCATCCCCCCAGACCGGACTATTGGCTTAGACCCATCGTGGTGTCATGATACCCACCTACTCGATTAATATTTAATGTCACTTTTCCCTTACATACAAGAATTTGGTATTTTGTAAATATGGCGTATGTTTACTGTTCTTGTGGTGTACATGTTGAGGTCAGTGAGACCTGTGGGCTTGTCCATAGAACAGCTTCTTGGTATGTCCTAGTTCTGCTGACAGAACTGTAGATTTTATCTCTAAGAGAAAATCCCCTTAAAGGGCAGGTCTGCACCCCTAGCCTTTTTGACTAACTCCAGTCAAGTCCAAATAACTGAGGCCTACTTAAAGGAAAACTTAAGTCAAAATAAAAAAAATGACATTTACTCACCTGGGGCATCCCTCAGCACCCCGAAGCTGGATGGTGCCCTCGCAGCCCCGCTCCGATCGTCCTGACCCCGCCGGCGGCTACTTCCGGTTCGGCGACAGCCGCCGACAGGCTGGGAACGCGGCTGATTTTCCGCGTTCCCAGACGCTGCTATCACCCTCTATGCTGCTATAGCGTATATATATACGCTATAGCAGCATAGAGGGTGATAGCAGCAGCAGGGAACGCGGAAAAACAGCCGCGTTCCCAGCCTGTCGGCGGCTGTCGCCGAACCGGAAGTAGCCGCCGGCGGGGACAGGACGATCGGAGCGGGGCTGCGAGGGCACCATCCAGCTTCGGGGTGCTGAGGGATGCCCCAGGTGAGTAAATGTCATTTTTTTTTTTGACTTAAGTTTTCCTTTAAATGATAACATAACCCAAACAAAAAATACCTCAGTATAGGTAGGTAGCTAGGTATAGGTGGCCCCAGTATAGGAAACGATGTATAAGTGTCTCCAGTATAGGAAGCCTGGTATAGGTGCCTCCAGTATAGGAAGCCTGGTATAGGTGCCTCCAGTATAGGAAGCCTGGTATAGGTGCCTCCAGTATAGGAAGCCTGGTATAGGTGCCTCCGGTATAGGAAGCCAGGTATAGGTGCCCCAGTATAGGAAGCCAGGTATAGGTGCCCCCAGTATAGGAAGCCAGGTATAGGGTCCTCCAGTATAGGAAGCCAGGTATAGGTGCCCCCAGTGTGTAGAAAGCCATGTATAAGTGCCTCCAGCATAGGAAGCCATGTATAGGTGCCTCCAGTATAGGAAGCCATGTATAGGTGCCCCCCATGTATAAGTGCCTCCAGTATATAGGTTCTCCCAGTATAAGTAGGCAGGAATAGGTGCCCCCAGTATTGTTTGCCAAGTATAGGTGCCACTGGGTGGGTGACACTTCGGGGAGGGGGGACGACATCCTTTCTCACTCTATCTCCATGGGCCCCCCTGCAGAGTGTCACAGCGGTGGGTTTTGTAAATGACTCACCCATCCCTGCTCCCTGCAAGTCCAACTCCAGGCGCTCATATAAAGAAGCCATCTACCACTATAAATTGCTGTTACTGAATATAAAATTATAATGCCTGTACATGTGTGTTGTACAAGCATCTGCACCATAGTTGTTCTCGGTTCCACATGTTCTTTGTGCTTTTATATACAGGAGATACCTGGGAAACTGCTTTGGGGATCCTGTTTGAGCACATTTTAATGCTTTTTTTTATGTGCTTCGATTGACTGTAATGGCAACACACAGCACATTAAAATGCAGCAAGCCGTGTGTTTGCATACTGAAAAGAAAACACACCGCCCAAATGGGAATGCTGAAATGAGCCTTTCATGTGAAATGACATGCCTTGTAAACTGCAGAACACGTCCGCTTCTCAAAATGCAAGAACAGAGTGCCATAGCTTTTGTTTTCTTGTTTTATAACAAAAAAAACATTTGCAGCAAAAAATCCTTTATTAGACGTGCTAAGGCCAGTGCACACCAAAAACCGCTAGCAGTTCCACAAAATCTAGAGGTTTTTGAAGCAGTTTTCCTGAGCGATTCTAGGCATGTTTAAAGCGATTTTCTAAACATGCCTAGCGTTTTTTAGAGCATTTTTGTGTAGCAGATTTATATCTTATTACAGTAAAGCTGTAACTAAACAGCTTCTGTAACACAAACGCTTGGAAAACCCCTCTGATCTAGCGCTTTTCGGAGCAGTTTTCCACTTTACTATACTTAAAGGCCACCCAAGGCGAAAATAAACGAATGAAATAAATGATTGTATCTATTCCTTCTCCTAAAAATAACTTTTTAAGACATTCCACAGTTTTATTTTATGTTTAAATCTACTTTTTAAGTTTTAACTGTTTTGAAGTATTTGCTCAATGTCACATTCGTTGAAGTATGCCAGAGCTAAAATGTATGAACTATTGACCCTTTTTATCTTTTTTTCTGCTCTCAGAAGCCATTTTCTGCTAGGAAAGTGTCTTATAGTTGGAATTTCTTAGCAGTGAGGGACACACTGTAGTCACTTCCTGTCTGAGTCAGGACTGAGTCAGCCACTTAAATACCTGATATTTAACTCTTTCAGGCAGAGAAAGAAAAAAAAAGGAACACAGCCTAGTTATTTGTGTGCTAGGCACTGTACATACACGTCTATCTCATCATGTCACATGTCACCTCGTGTATCCTAACATTGAGGCAGAAACGCCTCAGAAATCTCAAAAATGCTGCAGGACCCCAGTTTGTGTTTGGGGGAAAAAACAAGCCGCTCTGGTGTGTAGTGTTGTGCACCAGCCCATTGACTAACATTAGCCAAGTGGTTTTTCCCCTGAAAGCGTTTTAGAAACGCTCAAAACCTCTTGGTGTGCACCAGCCCGTAATGAGACTTCAGACAGCTAGAGTTGGCAGTAGCAGGCTCCGTGAGCAGGCCTGCTGCTATTTCTCTCGCAGTGTTCCCCAACCCTGTACTCAGAGCCCACCAACAGTGCATGTTCATAGCTCACAACTGTCCCTCTTTGGGATACCAGTCCCTCTGTCCCTCTTTCTTCCCCATGTGTCCCTCTTTCAGGACTGATGTACAGATCTATCTAAATATATGTCGTTTTTTACTGAAAAAAATGCATTTAAGTGACTCTAAAATGTCTTTCCATCCTCTAAATTGATATATTTCTTATTTCTTAATGTTAATATGAAGGAAAATGAACCAGGATAGAAAGGACCAGTGTAGTTTGAATTGTGAAACAACATATTTTTCTTGTGAAATCTTTATGGTATGCATCACACAAGAAAAATATGTAGGGGTGTGTCAGGGGCATGTCTTTAGTGTCCCTCTTTCTTATCTCAAAAAGTTGGGAAGTATGCATGTTTTGTGGAAAGTAGGTAATCAGCTCTGCTGAGACATTAATTACCCCACCTGTGTATGTTTGTGGTTTTCTGCAAAACATGTATTGTTGGTGGGCCTTGAGGACAGGGTTGGGGAACACTGTCCAGCACCATGAACCCAGCTACTACAGTGGTGACACATGTGTATACTTCCCAATAGATGAGAAAGAGAGACACCTTAAGACACGCCCCCTACCACACTTCCAGACATGCCCCTGCCACACCCCTTACCATGCATATCACAAAGATTCCATCAGCAAAGCATGTTGTTTTAAAATTAAAAGCACACTAGTTCTTTTTATCATCATTCGATTTCCTTAATATTCGCATTTAGAAATAAATGAATCAATTTAAAGGATGGGAGTAAAGTTTAGTGTCAATTTAACACATTTTATGTAGAAAAATACAAATATTCCCATAGATCTATACATCAGTCCCGAAAGAGGGACAAATGAGGAAGAAAGGAGGACAGGGGGATTTGGTCCCTAAAGAGGGACAGGTGGTAGCTATACATGTGAATGTGAGTTTATATAATTCCATTCCATTTTTTTCCATGTTTGATAATTCAACCAGTAAATTTAGATAAATGGTTAATATAAAAATAAGGCAAGTGAGAGTTATCACCTTCTTTATAGCTCCCAACTATGCCTTTTCTGGAGGGACAGTCCTTCTTTGGGAACTAAATCCCTCTGTCCCTCTTCTTTCCTTGTTTTTTTTCCCCTCTTTCAGGACTCATCATGTACAGATCTGTGTTAGTATGTGTTCTTTTGTTTTCTGAAAAAAATTTGTTTTATTGAAGTCAAATTTTATTCCCATCCTTTAAATTGATATATTTCATATGTTCAAATGTTAATAAGAAAAAAATGAATGATGATAAAAAGGACAAGTGTGGTTTGAATTCTAAAATTGCACATTTTTGCTTGTGAATTGTTAGTGTTATGCATGGCTAGGGGTGTGGCATGGGTGTGGTTAGGGGCATGTCCTTTCTCATCTCAAAAGGTTGGGAGGTATGACTTCCTTACCCAGGTGATGGAACATTATGCTTATCTCAGAATTGTGTTTTGTTTGTTTTGTTTTTAATGATTTTTAACTGCTTCCATACCTTGCTAATTGAAATCTACATCCTGTTTGGGACCTGTTATCCCTGCCAGGGTGTGGATTTCACACACTCCCACCGCTACCACTGATTGCCCTGCTCTCCTGACGCTGCAGCCCCCTTGCTCCGCTGTCGGTATAACAGCAGAGATCAGTGAGCCCGTCGGGATCTGATTTCGTTGGCTCCTGACCCTGTGATCACTGTGATTGGCTGCAGTTGACTCACAGTGATCACAGGGTCAGGAGCCAACGAAATCGGCTCCCGACCAGCTCATGGAGCTCTGCTGTCACACTGACAGCAAACAGGTGGGCTTCAGCGACGGGAGAGCAGTGCGAATGGCAAGAGAGACTGGTCCGTGCGGCGTGACGTTTGTGTGCCCCGTTTTCTGGCCAAAAAGTCTCTGGTCCTTAAAGGGGTTCTGTGGAAGGGGTTTAAAAAAAAACAAAAAACGACACTTACCTGGGGCTTCTATTGGCCCCCTGCAACTGTCCTATGCTGTCCTCCTACGATCCTCCATTCCCTGGGGCCGGTCCTGGTCTAATTATGCGTCTAACTAGACTGCGGCTGCATGGCCACGCGCGTGTTCTCTCCCACGCACGTCATTGGGAGCTTACTGCACACGCGCAGTACAAGAAACCTTCATACTGCGCAGTAAGCTCCTGATAAAGCGCATGGGAGCGAGCACTATTCATCTAGTTAGACGAATATTAGACCGGGACTGGCGGCAGGGAACTGAGGATCAGAGGAGGACAGCGCGGGACAGGACAGCTGCAGGGGGCCAATAGAAGCCCCAGGTAAGTGTTCGTTTTTGTTTTTTTAACCCCTCCACAGAACCCCTTTAAGGAGCCAGAGACTGCTGGTCCGGAAGCCGTTAATAAAGAAAAAAATTGCCATAGCCCACTTCTAAACCTCTTTGAGCCAGATGATCCTCATGTATTGTGGACACTGCCACCTGGATGTACGTATTGAATCGCCGCCTCGCCTGTTCAGTTGGACACAGGGTGAGCCAAATGACAGCTCACCCTACTGCCGCTGAAATTCCGGGCGGTGATGAATACTATTTTCCCTCTGGATGTAGCTGCTCAGGAGAATTGCGTGTCTGGCTATCGCTGACACCTGAATTTTTTTGCGCCGCACTGCCAACAGGTTCTGCCTGCAATTGTTTGTGGAGAAAGCAACTGCATGGTGAATCACTGGGCCTGTCTTTCAAGAAGGTTTGGTAAGCAAGAAAGGCCCAGTTTACTGCAAGAACTCACAAATCTCGCCTACTCATCCCTAATGGCCACATGGGAGGAACTTTCTTGGTGTAGGCAACTTCACTGCAATTTTGATGTGGCTTTATGAAAGGGAAAAACATATTAAGGATAATAAAAAAACAGCAGCTATGCCCTTATCAAAGTGGACCTAAACGTCTGCACAGGACAGAAGGAAAACAGAGAAATGCATCCTGCATGTATTTAGAGCGTTTATCTGGTCTGCTTCCCTCCTCATCTGTGACTAATCGCAGCTTCCTAGGCAGAGCAGCTAATTTGTAAACACAGGATGTTAACCCTATGTCTGCTTCCATGAAAGCAGGAAGTACACAAGCTGCAGATTTATTGCAGGATTTGCATCAGCTGTAACAAAAAAAATTTTTTCTTTAAAGGTTATTATGCTGTTGCGTATCTTTTAGAGGAGGGAGGAAGTTCTAAGTTCAGGTCCGCTTTAAACACCTTTTCTCCAGTCATGTCCTGCAGACGATTTCAGGCTACAACATGAATGGGACAAGTGAGTCTCTGCCCCGCCCCTTGCAGTGTGCACAGCATGAAAATGCTACGCCAAGCAGTGGCAACCTCATTCACAGAGCCTGCTGTTACGACCTTCAGCTTGGCTCCTGTAAAGGGAACCTGAGGTGAGAGGGATATGGAGGCTGCCATATTCATTCCCTTTGAAACAATAGCAGTTGCCTGGCAGTTCTGCCGATCTCTTTGGCTGCAGTAGTGTCTGAATCACACACCTGAAACAAGAATGCAGCTAATCCAGTTACACTTCAGTCAGAGCACCTGATCTGCTGAATGCTTATGCAGAGTCTATGGCTAAAAGTAGAGTTGTCTCGAACCTCCGATTTTAGGTTCGCGAACCTCAAACGTGAACTTCCGCAAAAGTTCGAGTTCGTGCGAACTTCGCGAACACTAATTCTGGCCACTAAAGTGATGGAAAAGATGTTTCAAGGGGTCTACCACCTGATGGGGTGCATGGCGATGTGGGATACACGCCAAAAGTCCCGGGGAAAAATCTGGATTTGACGCACAGCAGGGTTTAAGGGCAGAAATCCTATTGCATTGCTAAATTGGAGGCCTAAGTGCTTTAAAACATCTTGCATGTGTATACATCAATCAGGTAGTATAATTAGTGTACTGCTTCACACTGACAGATCAAACTCACTGTGTAACGCACCGCAAACATCTGTTTGTGTAGTGATGGCCGTGCTGGACTGGTGCGCACCATGGCGAGAGTGCAGGCGATGGTGGTTTTCAAGCTAATATGGTTGGGCTGAGGTAGCTGAATGACAGAACAACAGTGACTGAGTGTCCAGCAGATCGAATTTGGTCTGTCCACAATGAAGCAACAACCTTATTATCTTCTTGGGTCAGGTGTGCCCCCCAACCCCAACACACTCATATAGCCGGCGGTCATTGCTTCATTGCGATACGCAAGCCCCTTCACTGCGGCAAGGTAACGATCACGAAGAGGAATTGACACATGCACATTCCTTTTGTTTTGTTGTAGCAGCCGCAGTGCAGCCAGAAAAATTAGGCAGGCATTTACACGCACCAGAAAAATTATTATAGCGGCCGCTGCTATCAGCGGCCTTAAAAATTCAGGGATCCACCTGGAGTCCTGGACCCTGTTGGTGGTGGCAGAGAAGACAGTCAAGCAGCCTGCAGGCAGAGATGCTGTGTGGGGACCGACTTAGTTTTGGGGCAGGCAGTCACACAGCGTGCAGGCAGAGATGTTGTGTGTGGGGACTGACTTAGTCTTCGGGCAGGCCTGACTGTACTTTGCAGACCACATGGTCAGATGGACCCTTGACCCAACAATGTGTGCCAGAAATCACACCACTTGCCTTTCAGCATCACGGTACAGTTTGGGTATCGCCTTTTTTGAGAAATAATTGCGGCCTGGTATCTTCCACTGCGGTGTGTGGCTTTGCTGTTGTGTGCTGCTTTTCCTCAGGTGGTCATGCCTTTGCAGTTTGTGCTTTGTCGTCATGTGCCTTCATAAGGAAGTTGTCCCTACGCAAGTCTTGGTCTTTCCACGGTTCAATTTTCGGTGGCAGAGAGTACAGATGGCATTTCTCTCATCTGAGGCAGACACACACAAACATTTCCACTGAGCCCTGGGATGATGGCACTTTGGTGGCTGCCGACTGAGTGTTAAGTGGGGTGCCAGAATCAGAGCAGGAGGAGGAAGATATGTCACGGTTCAGTGCGGACGCTGAGGAAGATGAGGTGTTCTGTGTTAAATAGTCAACTACATCCTGACAATCTTGGGGGTTGATGGCACGTGCCTTCTGAACACTGTACTTTGGTCCAGGGCCGCACGAAATCACGACAGCACAACCTCGAACAGACCTGCCAGGTGGTCTGCCTCTGCCTGTTTTGTCCATATTGGGGGGGGGGGGGGGGGGAAGTGAAGGTATGCACTGACTTGACTAATTCAATGTGCAGCCACACAGGTACAGTGAACAGGTATGCAGTGACTGTTATATAAAACTGCATGCTGTCACACAGGTGCAGTGAACAGGTATGCACAGACTGGTATCAAAACAATGTGCAGCTGTCACACACACACAGGTGCAGTGAACAGGTATGCACGGACTGGTATCAATACAATGTGCAGCAGTCACACACACAGGTGCAGTTACAGGTATGCACGGACTGGTATTACACAATGCAATGTGCAGCTGTCATACACACAGGTCCAGTGCCAGTGAAAGGTATACACTGAATGTGCTGGGCCTGGCACTGTATAGCAGTTAGCAAGGGCCAGCTGCGGCACACAGGGCTGTATAGTGCAGTGTCAGTGGCACACACACAAAAAAAAACACTTCACAAGAACATTAGCTCTGAAAAGAGCTCTTTTTTTGTGGTGCTTTTCAACAACAAATATCGAGTGGGAGCAAGCTACAAGAGCCTAACTAAGCTTTCCCTATCTCTGCAGCAGGTTCCTCTCCCTTGTCTCACTACAGCAGCAGACAGAGTGAGATCATGGCCGACGCTGCTGCCTTATAGAGAGGGGGGGCTCCAGGAGGGAGTGCAGCCTGATTGGCTGCCATGTGTCTGCTGACTGTGATGTAGAGGGTCAAAGTTTAGCCCAATGATGTAGTATAGGGAGCGGGTCGAACTCGCATAAAGTTTGCGTTCGATCGCAAACACGAACCAGCGATGTTCGCGCGAATAAGTTTGCGTCCAAACCGTTTGGGACAATTCTAGCTAAAAGTATTAGAGGCAGAGGATCAGCAGGACAGCCAGGCTATATGTATTGTTTAAAAGTAAAAAATAAAATAAAATCTAGCAGCCTCCTTATTCCTCTCACTTCAGGTTCACTTTAAGAGATGTGACCAGATTTTTAAATTGGAATTCAACTCTGCTGAAGCTTCATTTGACATAAAATGTAACATTTGGGCACTAGTGGTGCTGGCAAACTGCTCTTCAGAGAACACCTATGGGCAGCCTGGCCCTGTACTACTTCTGGGTCGCAATGTCCCGCAGTAGTATGTATGCCCTAGCTCGGACGCATTCATTAGTACGTATGCCCTGGCCCAGCAGTGCACGTCCTTGATGTCAAGAAGCGCGCCCGGCCACAAGGACTCGCACCGCCGGGCCAGGGCATACATACTACTGAATGGGTCCGGGCTAAGGCATGCATACTACTGCGGGACATTGCAATTAGTACAGGGCCAGGCTGCCCATAGATATTCTTTGGTGAGCAGTTCACTCATAGGCGAGCTGTTCACCTACATCACTATTGGGCAGTCTGTGCACTATGTTGATCAGACATTATAGTAGTCTGGAGCTGGACTTCAAAGTGATCATTTCGGGTGACTATCTAGTACATGCACAGGAGTCCATCAATGTTGCCACTCAGATTCCTGATCGATTAATCGCTGTAGTAATTACTACTGATTATACTTATCATTCCGGATTGAGGATTTTTTACTCCCCAGCCTGCTTGGCCCACTGATGTGTCTGTTGCAGGGTGAAGGGGCCACAATTACAGTGGTGGTTAGTCACAGATGAGGGGGAATTAGACAGGCTAAACGCTCTAAAAACACATAGGGTGTATTTCTCAGCTTTCCTTCTGTCCGCGCATGCGCAGAAGACCCCAACTGACGCGACTGAGCCAGTTACCGGGGCTGATTGCGGCTGAACAGCAGACCGCGGGAGGACTGCAAGGGACTCACACATGCGTATGGGGAGGAGGAGGCCCCGGGTAAGTATCAAATCTTCATGTATTGCCGTCTCTGGTACACTTTAAAAGCGCTCAAAAGCACTTTTGGTGTGAATGAATGGGGGGGATGGATGGATTGGGGTAGTGTTGTGCATGCTTTTTGCTGCACTGATGTAGAACCTCCAGGGGCAAACACAAGATTTTCAAGGGGGGGGGGGGGGATTCCTGAAAAGTCTCCCTCAGCCACGCACAATACAGTATAATAATATGAAGGGGAAAGTGAAGAATTCACACAACAGGGGCACATGGCTCTGATCATACCTGGCTATGCCCTGTTAAGTTCCCCAGAACTGCTCCATGCTCTGTACACAGGGCCGGATTTGTACATTTTACCGCCCAAGGCCAAATACAGTATACCATCTGTATGGTTGTTGTCTCTGTGTGCCCCAATGAGAAATCTACTTACTTTCTATCATTGGATGTCACAGACAATAGCTATTTCAGTAATATGCGTATAGATTATAAGTTATGTTTTCCTTAACAACTTTTATGTTATGTTTGCCATCTCATTAATGATGGACCCATTGTGTCTCCATGTGAGTTAGGCTGATGTGTACCTGCAGGATAGCGCTTACAGGACTTGCAGGGATGACACAAGTACAGGACAGAGAGTTCAAAGGTTAAAGCTTTCCTTGTAGATAGGGATGGCTGCATAAAACAGCTTTACTGCCCCTCACTGAGCCGCCCCTAAATTTCTGGTGCCCTAGGCCATGGCCTATGTGGCCTTGCCAGAAATCCGGCCCTGTCTGTACACACGCTGATGCTCCATGTTCTGTACACATGCTGCTGCTCTATTCTCTGCACACACGTTGCTGCTCCATGCTCCGCACACATGCTGCTGCTCCAGAGCATGCACTGTACACACACTGTTGCTCCAGAGCATGCTCTGTACACACACTGCTGCTACAGAGCATGCTCTGTACACACACTGCTGCTACAGAGCATGCTCTGTACACACACTGCTGCTCCATGCTCTGTACACATGCTGCTAGCTCCATCCAGTCATCTGTAGCAGGGAAAGAAAGTGCAGGCAGCAGCACAGGGTTGTGAGAAGCAGACATTCTAGTGTCTCAACTTGTGTTTGTCCCCAGACACTAGTCTGAGGGGGGATTCTGGGCAGGGCCGGTTCTCTCATGAAGTAAGGTAAAACATCTGCTAAGGTGCAGAGATTACAGGGGCAGCATGTTTGACTGCATGCTGTTAGTGTAAACACAGTACAGAGTAGGAGGAGAAGCGAGAAGAGAGTGAGCGAGGTGAAGAGGTCATCATTGGGGAAAAGCAGCTTGTTGTGCTGTGTGAGAAGTCTGACAGTGAGTGAGGAGGGGTGGCAGGAGTGCAGCAGTGTTTCATTTAACTTGCACAGCAGCAGGGAGGAGCTGGTACTGCAGTCCTGACTGAGGAGGAATAGAGGACAGCCAAATGGCTGAGGGTGATCAGTTTGTTTGTCACAGACTCACAGGCAGCCAGTGTGCAATTGAGTTGAGCTGCAGCATGTCATGTGAGAACATTAAATGAAGCAGAGTGAATTGTCGGGTGCTGTGTGATCATTCCCAATCGGAGGCCCTGATTCTGGGCAGCTGAAATCCCCCCCAACTTGCCTATGACCTCCTTGTAAACTATAAATACCACTTTTGTGATTTCTGGTCTGGAGAACATGTGTGACACATATTTGCAAAATAAAGAGGACAGTGCTCTCTTGTGATGATAAGTGGTACTGCACCTGCTGAAATATGTTAGTGTTCCTTGGTAGAATTGTATTGTTATAGAACAAATGACATAAGAAGCATATGGAGGCTGCCATATTTTTTTAAACAATACCAGTTGCCTGGCAGCCCTGCTGATCTATTTGGCTGCAGTAGTGTTTGAATCAAACCAGAAATAAGCATGCAGCTAATCTTGTCAGATCTGTCAGAAACATCTGATCTGCTGCATGATTGTTAAAAGGATTAAATGTTGAGAATCAGCAGGACAGCCAGGCAACTGGTATTGTTTATGAGGAAATAAATATGGCAGCCTCCATATACCTCTCACTTGTCCTTAAAAGCTATCCAGAAGTGAGAAAACCCACTTGAGTTTGGATAGTTACCATGCATAGGGATGGCTCTGGATAGCACAGTCAGAGCCTACCTGCTCCTCTCTCTGTCCCGTTGTTCCTGGGCCATGCCTGGTTAACCTCCTGGGAACCGTGCAGTGTAAATCCTACGCCGCACTTGTGGCTGTCCAACTCTGATGCGGATTAGGCTTTACACCGCCTGCTGCTTCTGCTCCCGACGCGATCATGGGAGATTAAGCTGTCATACGACAGCTGACATCTCCCCTCAGTGATCAGAAGCCATCGCGATTGGCTCCTGATCACATGATCACTACGATCGCTGGCTGCTTGTAGTGATCACCGTTAGAGCAGTGGTGGTAGCAGTGGAAGAAGAGGATCCACTCACCTTCCTGACGTGTCCCCCCCCCCCCCCCCCCCGGTGAACAGGGCTGAAAATCGGCCCACCAGGGCCAGAGCAATCCAGCACGGCGGACCATACTGCTAAGCTGGTTAATACTATACTGGATACACCCCCTCCCAGCTCGGTAGATCCCCTAATAGAACTTATATCTTTCTTGCAGGAGGTCAATGCATGGGTGGCTTGGCGAGCGCTATACCCGGGAGAGAGAGGGCATACCTTTTTTTTACATCCACACGGGTCATACTCCAGGATAGATTTGATTTTTATGGATGCGACCCTTCTGGAAAGGACTAGCTTGGTCGACATGTCTGAAATCTCCTGGTCTGATCATGCCTCGGTCAGTGCTATTATTTCCATTCAGGGTCCCCCTACTCAATATCAGTGGAGGTTAAACAAATCTTTAATAAAAGATCACGAGGTACAGGCGGAGGTCTCTGAGTCTATTAGAAAATTCCTCTCCCACAACTCCCCGAATGACACTACCAGGAATATACATTGGGCAGTCCCTAAAGCTACTGTCAGAGGGGTATTAATTAAAATTTCCTCACAGAGAAAGAGAACTTTTGAACTTAGATGAGTTTTGCTCTGTGTCTGGCTTTAAAATTATAGCAAAAGATGTAAGTCCAATATCGCACATCAGGTTCAAAATGCAACAATCTTATTTATTGCTCCATCAGCACAAAGTTGTGACAATTGTTTCGGGGCCAATCAGGTCCCCTTCCTCAGACAGTGCAGAGAAACGTCGTTTGTCTGCACTGTCTGAGGAAGGGGACCTGATTGGCCCCGAAACAATTGTCACAACTTTGTGCTGATGGAGCAATAAATAAGATTGTTGCATTTTGAACCTGGTGTGCGAGCCTGGACTTGCATCTTTTGCTATATGAATTTGTGCCTTGGCTTGGCCCTTACAGGCTCTGCACCCGCTCATGGGTATGGTGTGCCACATCCACCTGTCTGTTTCCTGGCTTTAAAATTAATCATGCCAAGTCAGAGGCCTTGGCCTTTGGGCTAACGCACACACAACAGGTAGCACTTGCCGCTACGTTTAAGTTTAAAATCCAATCTAAGGGTCTGAAATATCTAGGGATTGTTCTCACGCCCTCCATTGCGCATCTTTATGCAGCTAACTATACACCTATTTTGGCGAAATTGCACAGCCTACTAAGAGAGTGGAACCATTACAATATCAGAAATAAAATCTATTTTCTAAATTATAATAATAAATAGCAGCCTATTTTCAGCTGCATGATGATAAATATAAAATATTTTACATTTATTGGAGGAACCCCTCCCTTCCTTTCATATTGCCGGGACAGAATCCGGCAAACTGGTGGAGTAGATGGTATTCAGCAAAGGAGGAATTGATAATGTCTGCCACCTGTATAACCCTAGTTATGAAAAGAGAAGGGTGAAAAGCATGCACTGAAATGCTCATAGGCTTGAAGGAGTGGTTTATTTATCTTTGTATGTGTCAGAGTGGTGCAACTAAATATTTTGAATTAAAAAAATGTTTGGTTTGGGTCCGCTTTAAGATGACTGCATTTAGGAATAGAGAATTGCTGGCTTGGTTGTCAAAAGATACCAGTATTCCTACTGCTATTCCGGCAATCCTTGATCATAATAACCTTCTTCAGCTTAATCCAGAACAGATAAACGAGACCTTTACGACCTTCTATAAAACATTATACTCTTCCAAGGCACAGTACTCTCAAGAGGAACTAAACGTATACTTGACCAATATCGACATTCCCTCCCTGTCAGAACAAAACAGAAACACACTCGACAAAACAATCTCTATTGAAAAGATTCAAACAGCAATAGCTGATCTCAAACGCAATAAATCTCCGGGTTCAGACGGCCTCCCCTCGGAATTTTACCAGTGTTACGCTGACATATTAGCTCCCGAACTATGCTCCCTATTTAATAAAGTTTTGGAGGGTCACCCCCTGCCTGCGTCCTTCTCAGAAGCAATCATAATACTGATTTTGAAGCCAGGGAAGGATCCAACCCAATGTGGATCGTATAGACCAATTTCACTACTCAATACAGACGCCAAGATCCTAGCCAAAATACTTGCTAATAGAATTAAACTAATAATAACTTCCTTAATACATAGCGATCAATCCGGCTTTAAGCCCAATAAAGGCACAGACATAAACCTGCGCAGGCTTTTTACCAACATCTCCTTATCCTCCTCGGTGTCCGGATGTAGGATTGTTGCCTCGCTGGACACCGAGAAGGCCTTTGATTCGGTGGAATGGCCTTACTTATGGAAGATCCTGGATCGCTACGGCTTTGGCATTACATTTATTCAGTGGGTTCAAGCCTTGTACTCTGCTCCCAAGGCTAAAATCCGTACAGGAAATACTATATCAGACTCATTCCGACTGCACCGTGGTACCCGACAGGGTTGTCCACTTTCCCCTTATCTCTTTGCTTTGGCCATTGAGCCTATGGCTATCCTTATACGAAGCTCAGACCAGATTTGGGGAATCTCTGTGGGAAACATTGAAGAAAGGATCTCACTTTATGCAGATGATACCTTACTCTACCTAAATGATCCTGAGCACTCTTTAGCCATGGCTTTAGAAATAATTACCACATTTGGCTTGTTTTCAGGCCTTAGAGTTAACCAGAGTAAGTCTGTCATCATGCCACTGAACAATTTCCGACCTAATACCTCCTTTAGTCAGCTGCAATGGGTCTCTGAATTCAAATATTTAGGCATTGGGGTGACAAACTCTATATCTGATTACTACACTCTTAATATTAAGCCAGTGGTGGAAGCCTTCCGGAAAAAATCCCAGGCGTGGAAGCACCTACCGCTCTCGCTCATTGGGAAAATTAACATTTTCAAAATGATCTTCTTGCCAAAATTTCTATATGTTCTCCGGAACACGCCTATTACTCTCACTAAAAAATTCTTTAAAAACCTACATTCCTTAGTTTCAACCTTCATATGGACAGGCCAGACCCCTAAAATTGCCCTTAGCACTCTACAATTACCTATAGATCAAGGTGGCCTGGCCCTTCCTAATATGCAATTATACTACTATGCTGCAGTATTAGGCACAGCCAGATGGTGGCTTGGCCAAGACAGATATAATCCTGCGGTAGTGGCGGAGGCAGCATGCCTGGGATCCTATGAAAGGCTTACTCTCCTAATTTATAGAGGCACCACAAATGATGATAGATACACGATCCCGATGCAGACGGTGTGCAGAGTGTGGTCGGATGCAGTTAAGTTCCTGGGTGTGGGTGAAAGTGTGTCTCCATATACTCCTATCTGGGATAATCCTAACCGTCCACACTTTACACAGATCCCAGATCCTGTGATTTGGGCCAAGGCCGGAATTAAACATCTACAACATATTATAAACGACGGATCGCTCCTAACATTTATCGAGATGAAACAACTGTACTCTCTAACAAATAAGATGTTTTTTCGCTACTTACAGCTAAGACATGCGTTCTCGGCGCAGTTCTCTGGCGGAGCCCCTACGGTGGGTGTTCATGCTCTTGAGAATACTCTTCTCACAGCACACCTAGATAAACCCTTGTCAGTGCTATACTCAGCCCTCTTATCCAAAACTGGTGAAAAAATCCTTCGCTGCCAAGGAAAATGGAACACTGACATTCCAGGACTAGACAACACAGATTGGGAAGATATCCTGCAGGATTTCGTAAAACTTCCAATCTCAGCTAGGGATAGGTTAATTCAAGTTAAATTTCTCCATAGAACGTACTTAACTCCAGTTAGGATGCATAACATTTGTGATAACAATGATGCGCTCTGCCAGAAGTGCTCTGCCGAGAATGGTACTTTCTACCATATGTTCTGGAGCTGTGACAAAATACAGACATTTTGGACAGGTATATTTGCTACCATAAATGAAATAACAGAGGCACACTTTGATCGCACACCCAAGCTAGCGCTATTGGGGTTATTTGAAGAACCCTCATGCAATAAGTACGTACAATATCTAATTCATATTCTCTGCTTCTACGCACGCAAAGAGATCCTAAGAGTTTGGAAAGTAGATGCCGTTCCCTCTATAAACATGTGGAAGCGTACCGTTAATCGGGCTCTTCTACTATACCAATTAACGTATAAAAACCGTAACTGCCCACAAAGATTTTACAAAATTTGGTCTCCATGGTGTGATAATGTACAAACCACAGGCTCGAACGAGGAGAATTGTTAAGGTGCATATCCTCCTGATCTATTACAGATACTGAGCAGGACAACTTGTGGCTTCCTGAGGTGTGGCCGGGGGGTGGGCCCAGAGTCGATCGTTCTTGTCCTTCTTCCCTCTTCCTTTCTCCCCTTTACTCCCCCTCTTCAACCCCGTCTGTTCACCGTGCCCCCAATGTATATTCACGCATTACTCCTAAACCATGGTCGGCTTCTAGTATATAAGACGGTACCTACATGTGTAATTTTCTAGCAATGTACTAAGACATATATTCTGAGTACATGTTTAATATATCAGCACAACTCCTGTTAGATGTTGGTACTTGTCATCATCTGGTTATTGGAAGTATGTAACGTATATAATAATGCTGTTATAATTTCCCACATGTGTTTTCGTCTTCCGCTTCCATCGTCCGTCTTGCGTCTTCCGTCTTCCTCTTCCGTCGTGCGTATTGCGTCTTCCTCTTCCGTCTTCCTCTTCCGTCTTCCTCTTCCACCTTGCGTCTTCCATCTTCCGCATCCGTCTTCCGTCTTGCGTCTTCCTCTTCCGTCTTCCTTTTCCGTCTTCCTCTTCCGTCTTTCATCTTCCTCTTCTGTCTTCCTCTTCCGTCTTCCTCTTCCTTCTTGCGTCTTCCATCTTGCGTCTTCCTCTTCCGTCTTCCTCTTCCGTCTCCGTCTTGCGTCTTCATCCTCCGTCTACCGCCTACCGTCTTGCGTCTTCCGTCTTCCACTTCCGTCTTCTGTCTTCCATCTTTCTCTTCCGTCTTCCTCTTCCGTGTTCCTCTTCCGTCTTGCGTCTTCCGTGTTCCGTCTTCCTCTTCCGTCTTGCATCTTCCGTCTTGCATCTTGAATCTTCCATCTTGCGTCTTCCTCTTCCGTCTTCCTCTTCCGTCTTCCATCTTCCGTCTTCCTCTTCCGTCTTGTGTCTTGTGTCTTCCTCTTCCGTTTTCCTCTTCCATCTTGCGTCTTCCGTCTTCCTCATCCGTCTTCCGTCTTGCGTATTCCGTCTTCCTCTTCCGTCTTGCGTCTTCCTCTTCCATCTTCCATCTCGCGTCTTCCTCTTCCGTCTTGCGTCTTCCGTCTTCCGTCTTCCGTCTTGCGTCTTCCGTCTTCCTCTTCCATCTTGCGTCTTCCGTCTTCCTCTTTTGTCTTCCGTCTCACGTCTTCCTCTTCCCTCTTCTGTCTTCTGTCTTGCGTCTTCCGTCTTGCGTCTTGCTCTTACGTCTTCCTCTTCTGTCTTCCATCTTGCGTCTTCCTCTTCTGTCTTCCGTCTTCCATCTTGCATCTTGCGTCTTCCTCTTGCGTCTTCCGTCTTCCCCTTCCATCTTGCGTCTTCCATCTTCCTCTTCCGTCTTCCTCTTCCGTCTTCCGTCATCCTCTTCAGTCTTGCGTCTTCCGTCTTGCGTCTTCCAACTTCCTCTTCCATCTTGCGTCTTCCGTCTTGTGTCTTGCGTCTTCTGTCTTGCGTCTTCCATCTTCCTATTCCATCTTGCGTCTTCTGTCTTCCGTCTTGCTACTTCCTCTTCCGTCTTCCATCTTGCATCTTCCGTCTTGCGTTTTCCGTCTTCCTCTTCCATCTTCCTCTTCCGTCTTGTGCCTTCCGTCTTCCTCTTCCATCTTCCTCTTTCGTCTTCCGTCTTCCACTTCCTTCTTCCGTCTTCCGTCTTTCTCTTCCGTCTTGCGTCTTCCTCTTCCATCTTCCTCTTCAGTCTTGCGTCTTCCGTCTTGCGTCTTTCGTCTTCCTCTTCCGTCTTGCGTCTTCCGTCTTCGTATTCCATCTTGCGTCTTGCGTCTTCCTCTTCCGTCTTCCATCTTCCTCTTCCATCTTGCGTCTGTCGTCTTGCGTCTTCCTCTTCCCTCTTCCGTCTGTCGTCTTGCGTCTTCCTCTTCCCTCTTCCGTTTTGCATCTTCCTCTTCCGTCTTGCGTCTTCCTCTTCTGTCTTCTTCTTCCGTCTTCCATGTTGCGTCTTCTGTCTTTTCCTTTTTCCGTCTTCCTCTTCCGTCTTCCGTCTTCCTCTTCCGTCTTCCTAATTTGTCTTGTGTCTTCCGTCTTCTGTCTTGCGTCTTCCTCTTCCGTCTTCCGTCTTCCTCTTCCGCCTTGCGTCTTCCTCTTCCATCTTCCTCTTCTGTCTTGAGTCTTCCTTCTTCCTGTTCCGCCTTCCGTCTTGCGTCTTCCTCTTCCGTCTTCCTCTTCCGTCTTCCGTCTTCCTCTTCCGTCTTGTGTCTTCCGTCTTCCTCTTCTGTCTTCCGTCTTCCTCTTTCGTCTTCTGTCTTCCACTTCCGTCTTCCTCTTCAGTCTTGCGTCTTCCTCTTCCATCTTCCGTCTTCCTCTTCCATCTTCAGTCTTGCGTCTTTCGTCTTGCGTCTTTCGCCTTCCTCTTCCGTCTTGCGTCTTCCGTCTTCGTATTCCATCTTGCATCTACCGTCTTGCATCCTCCGTCTTCCGTCTTGCATCTTCCGTCTTGCGTCTTCCTCTTCCGTTTTCCATCTTCCTCTTCCGTCTTCCGTCTTGTGTGTTCCGTCTTCCTCTTCTGTCTTCCGTCTTCCTCTTTCGTCTTCCGTCTTCCACTTCCGTCTTGCGTCTTCCGTCTTCCTCTTCCATCTTCCGTCTTCCTCTTCCATCTTCCGTCTTCCTCTTCAGTCTTGCGTCTTTCGTCTTGCGTCTTTCGCCTTCCTCTTCCGTCTTGCGTCTTCCGTCTTCGTATTCCATCTTGCATCTACCGTCTTGCATCTTCCGTCTTCCATCTTCCGACTTGCGTCTTCCTCTTCCGTCTTCTGTCTTGCGTGTTCAGTCTTCCTCTTCTGTCTTCCGTCTTCCTCTTCCGTCTTGCGTCTTCCTCTTCCGTCTTCCTCTTCTTGTGTCTTCCGTCTTGCGTCTTCCTCTTCCGTCTTGCGTCTTCCTCTTTCGTCTTCCGTCTTCCTCTTCCGTCTTCCTCTTCCATCTTGCGTCTTCCGTCTTCCTCTTTCGTCTTCCGTCTCACGTCTTCCCTCTTCCGTCTTCTGTCTTGCGTCTTCATTCTTGCATCTTGCTCTTCCGTCTTCCTCTTCTGTCTTCCGTCTTCCTCTTCTGTCTTCCGTCTTGCATCTTGCGTCTTCCTCTTCCGTCTTCCTCTTTCGTCTTCCGTCTTCCACTTCAGTCTTCCGTCTTCCTCTTCTGTCTTCCGTCATCCTCTTCAGTCTTCCGTCTTCCAACTTCCTCTTCCATCTTCCGTCTTGCGTCTTGCGTCTTCCGTCTTGCTACTTCCTCTTCCGTCTTCCTCTTCCGTCTTGTGTCTTCCGTCTTCCTCTTCCATCTTCCGTCTTCCTCTTCAGTCTTCCGTCTTCCGTCTTGCATCTTCCTCTTCCGTCTTCCCCTTCCGTCTTGCGTCTTCCGTCTTGCATCTTCCTCTTCCATCTTCCTCTTCCGTCTTCCTCTTCCGTCTTCCTCTTCCGTCTTCTGTCTTCGTCTTCCGCCTTGCGTCTTCCTCTTCCGTCTTGCGTCTTCCTCTTCCGTCTTGCGTCTTCCTCTTCCCTCTTGCGTCTTCCTCTTCTGTCTTCTTTATTCCTCTTCCGCCTTGCGTCTTCCGTCTTCCATCTTCCGTATTCCTCTTCCGTCTTCCGTCTTCCTCTTCCGTCTTCCTATTCCGTCTTGCGTCTTGCGTCTTCCTCTTCCGTCTTGCGTCTTCCGTCTTCCTCTTCCGTCTTCCGTCTTGCGTCTTCCGTCTTCCTCTTCCATCTTCCGTCTTCCTCTTCCGTCTTCCGTCTCGCGTCTTCCTCTTCCGTCTTCCTCTTCCATCTTCCGTCTTGCGTCTTCCATCTTCCTCTTCTGTCTTCCTCTTCCGTCTTGTGTCTTCCTCTTCCGTCTTCCTCATCCGTCTTGCGTCTTCTGTCTTCCTCTTCCGTCTTGCGTCTTCCTCTTCCGTCTTCCGTCTTCCTCTTCTGTCTTCCGTCTTCCTCTTCCGTCTTGCGTCTTCCTCTTCCGTCTTGCGTCTTCCGTCTTCCTCTTCCGTCTTGCGTCTTCCTCTTCCGTCTTCCGTCTTGCGTCTTCCGTTTTCCTCTTCGGTCTTGTGTCTCCAGTCTTGCGTCTTCCTCTTCCGTCTTCCTCTTCCGTCATCCGTCTTGCGTCTTCCGTCTTCCTCTTCCATCTTGCGTCTTCCGTCTTCCTCTTCCGTCTCGCGTCTTCCTCTTCCGTCTTCCTCTTCCATCTTCCGTCTTGCGTCTTCCATCTTGCGTCTTGCTCTTCCGTCTTCCTCTTCCGTCTTCCGTCTTGCGTCTTCCTCTTCTGTCTTCCGTCTTGCATCTTGCATCTTCCTCTTCCGTCTTCCGTCTTCCACTTCCGTCTTCCGTCTTCCTTTTCCGTCTTCCGTCTTCCTCTTCCGTCTTCCATCTTCCTCTTCAGTCTTGCGTCTTCCGTCTTGCGTCTTCCGTCTTCCTCTTCCGTCTTCCTCTTCCGTCTTCCGTCTTGCGTCTTCCTCTTCCGTCTTCCTCTTCCGTCTTGCGTCTTCTTCTTCCGTCTTGCGTCTTCCTCTTCCGTCTTGCGTCTTCCTCTTCCCTCTTGCGTCTTCCTCTTCTGTCTTCTTTATTCCTCTTCCGCCTTGCGTCTTCCGTCTTCCATCTTCCGTATTCCTCTTCCGTCTTCCGTCTTCCGTCTTCCTCTTCCGTCTTCCTATTCCGTCTTGCGTCTTGCGTCTTCCTCTTCCGTCTTGCGTCTTCCGTCTTCCTCTTCCGTCTTCCGTCTTGCGTCTTCCGTCTTCCTCTTTCATCTTCCGTCTTCCTCTTCCGTCTTCCGTCTCGCGTCTTCCTCTTCCGTCTTCCTCTTCCATCTTCCGTCTTGCGTCTTCCATCTTCCTCTTCCGTCTTCCTCTTCCGTCTTGTGTCTTCCTCTTCCGTCTTCCTCATCCGTCTTGCGTCTTCTGTCTTCCTCTTCCGTCATGCGTCTTCCTCTTCCGTCTTGCGTCTTCCTCTTCCGTCTTCCTCTTCCGTCTTGCGTCTTCCTCTTCCGTCTTCCGTCTTCCTCTTCCGTCTTGCGTCTTCCTCTTCCGTCTTCCTCTTCCGTCTTGCGTCTTCCGTCTTCCTCTTCCGTCTTGCGTCTTCCTCTTCCGTCTTGCGTCTTCCGTCTTCCTCTTCGGTCTTGTGTCTCCAGTCTTGCGTCTTCCTCTTCCGTCTTCCTCTTCCGTCATCCGTCTTGCGTCTTCCGTCTTCCTCTTCCATCTTGCGTCTTCCGTCTTCCTCTTCCGTCTCCCTCTTCTGTCTTCTTTATTCCTCTTCCGCCTTGCGTCTTCCGTCTTCCATCTTCCGTATTCCTCTTCCGTCTTCCGTCTTCCTCTTCCGTCTTCCTATTCCGTCTTGCGTCTTGCGTCTTCCTCTTCTGTCTTGCGTCTTCCGTCTTCCTCTTCCGTCTTCCGTCTTGCGTCTTCCGTCTTCCTCTTCCATCTTCCGTCTTCCTCTTCCGTCTTCCGTCTCGCGTCTTCCTCTTCCGTCTTCCTCTTCCATCTTCCGTCTTCCTCTTCAGTCTTGCGTCTTCCGTCTTGCATCTTCCTCTTCCGTCTTCCCCTTCCGTCTTGCGTCTTCCGTCTTGCATCTTCCTCTTCCATCTTCCTCTTCCGTCTTCCTCTTCCGTCTTCCGTCTTCTGTCTTCCTCTTCCGCCTTGCGTCTTCCTCTTCCGTCTTGCGTCTTCCTCTTCCGTCTTGCGTCTTCCTCTTCCCTCTTGCGTCTTCCTCTTCTGTCTTCTTTATTCCTCTTCCGCCTTGCGTCTTCCGTCTTCCATCTTCCGTATTCCTCTTCCGTCTTCCGTCTTCCTCTTCCGTCTTCCTATTCCGTCTTGCGTCTTCCTCTTCCGTCTTGCGTCTTCCGTCTTCCTCTTCCGTCTTCCGTCTTGCGTCTTCCGTCTTCCTCTTCCATCTTCCGTCTTCCTCTTCCGTCTTCCGTCTCGCGTCTTCCTCTTCCGTCTTCCTCTTCCATCTTCCGTCTTGCGTCTTCCATCTTCCTCTTCCGTCTTCCTCTTCCGTCTTGTGTCTTCCTCTTCCGTCTTCCTCATCCGTCTTGCGTCTTCTGTCTTCCTCTTCCGTCTTGCGTCTTCCTCTTCCGTCTTGCGTCTTCCTCTTCCGTCTTCCTCTTCCGTCTTGCGTCTTCCTCTTCCGTCTTCCGTCTTCCTCTTCCGTCTTGCGTCTTCCTCTTCCGTCTTCCTCTTCCGTCTTGCGTCTTCCGTCTTCCTCTTCCGTCTTGCGTCTTCCTCTTCCGTCTTCCGTCTTGCGTCTTCCGTCTTCCTCTTCGGTCTTGTGTCTCCAGTCTTGCGTCTTCCTCTTCCGTCTTCCTCTTCCGTCATCCGTCTTGCGTCTTCCGTCTTCCTCTTCCATCTTGCGTCTTCCGTCTTCCTCTTCCGTCTCGCGTCTTCCTCTTCCGTCTTCCTCTTCCATCTTCCGTCTTGCGTCTTCCATCTTGCGTCTTGCTCTTCCGTCTTCCTCTTCCGTCTTCCGTCTTGCGTCTTCCTCTTCTGTCTTCCGTCTTGCGTCTTGCATCTTCCTCTTCCGTCTTCCTCTTCCGTCTTCCTCTTCCATCTTGCGTCTTCCGTCTTCCTCTTCCGTCTTCCGTCTCGCGTCTTTCTCTTCCGTCTTCCTCTTCCATCTTCCGTCTTGCGTCTTCCTCTTCCGTCTTCCGTCTTGCGTCTTCCTCTTCTGTCTTCCGTCTTGCATCTTGCATCTTCCTCTTCCGTCTTCCGTCTTCCACTTCCGTCTTCCTTTTCCGTCTTCCGTCTTCCTCTTCCGTCTTCCATCTTCCTCTTCAGTCTTGCGTCTTCCGTCTTGCGTCTTCCGTCTTCCTCTTCCGTCTTCCTCTTCCGTCTTGCGTCTTCCTCTTCCGTCTTCCTCTTCCGTCTTGCGTCTTCTTCTTCCGTCTTGCGTCTTCCTCTTCCGTCTTGCGTCTTCCTCTTCCCTCTTGCGTCTTCCTCTTCTGTCTTCTTTATTCCTCTTCCGCCTTGCGTCTTCCGTCTTCCATCTTCCGTATTCCTCTTCCGTCTTCCTATTCCATCTTGCGTCTTGCGTCTTCCTCTTCCGTCTTGCGTCTTCCGTCTTCCTCTTCCGTCTTCCGTCTTGCGTCTTCCGTCTTCCTCTTCCATCTTCCGTCTTCCTCTTCCGTCTTCCGTCTCGCGTCTTCCTCTTCTGTCTTCCTCTTCCATCTTCCGTCTTGCGTCTTCCATCTTCCTCTTCCGTCTTCCTCTTCCGTCTTGTGTCTTCCTCTTCCGTCTTCCTCATCCGTCTTGCGTCTTCTGTCTTCCTCTTCCGTCTTGCGTCTTCCTCTTCCGTCTTGCGTCTTCCTCTTCCGTCTTCCTCTTCCGTCTTGCGTCTTCCTCTTCCGTCTTCCGTCTTCCTCTTCCGTCTTGCGTCTTCCTCTTCCGTCTTCCTCTTCCGTCTTGCGTCTTCCGTCTTCCTCTTCCGTCTTGCGTCTTCCTCTTCCGTCTTCCGTCTTGCGTCTTCCGTCTTCCTCTTCGGTCTTGTGTCTCCAGTCTTGCGTCTTCCTCTTCCGTCTTCCTCTTCCGTCATCCGTCTTGCGTCTTCCGTCTTCCTCTTCCGTCTTGCGTCTTCCTCTTCCCTCTTGCGTCTTCCTCTTCTGTCTTCTTTATTCCTCTTCCGCCTTGCGTCTTCCGTCTTCCTATTCCGTCTTGCGTCTTGCGTCTTCCTCTTCCGTCTTGCGTCTTCCGTCTTCCTCTTCCGTCTTCCGTCTTCCGTCTTCCTCTTCCGTCTTCCGTCTTCCGTCTCGCGTCTTCCTCTTCCGTCTTCCTCTTCCATCTTCCGTCTTGCGTCTTCCATCTTCCTCTTCCGTCTTCCTCTTCCGTCTTGTGTCTTCCTCTTCCGTCTTCCTCATCCGTCTTGCGTCTTCTGTCTTCCTCTTCCGTCTTGCGTCTTCCTCTTCCGTCTTGCGTCTTCCTCTTCCGTCTTCCTCTTCCGTCTTGCGTCTTCCTCTTCCGTCTTCCGTCTTCCTCTTCCGTCTTGCGTCTTCCTCTTCCGTCTTCCTCTTCCGTCTTGCGTCTTCCGTCTTCCTCTTCCGTCTTGCGTCTTCCTCTTCCGTCTTCCGTCTTCCTCTTCGGTCTTGTGTCTCCAGTCTTGCGTCTTCCTCTTCCGTCTTCCTCTTCCGTCATCCGTCTTGCGTCTTCCGTCTTCCTCTTCCATCTTGCGTCTTCCGTCTTCCTCTTCTGTCTCGCGTCTTCCTCTTCCGTCTTCCTCTTCCATCTTCCGTCTTGCGTCTTCCATCTTGCGTCTTGCTCTTCCGTCTTCCTCTTCCGTCTTCCGTCTTGCGTCTTCCTCTTCTGTCTTCCGTCTTGCATCTTGCATCTTCCTCTTCCGTCTTCCGTCTTCCACTTCCGTCTTCCGTCTTCCTTTTCCGTCTTCCGTCTTCCTCTTCCGTCTTCCATCTTCCTCTTCAGTCTTGCGTCTTCCGTCTTGCGTCTTCCGTCTTCCTCTTCCGTCTTCCTCTTCCGTCTTGCGTCTTCCTCTTCCGTCTTCCTCTTCCGTCTTGCGTCTTCTTCTTCCGTCTTGCGTCTTCCTCTTCCGTCTTGCGTCTTCCTCTTCCCTCTTGCGTCTTCCTCTTCTGTCTTCTTTATTCCTCTTCCGCCTTGCGTCTTCCGTCTTCCATCTTCCGTATTCCTCTTCCGTCTTCCGTCTTCCTCTTCCGTCTTCCTATTCCGTCTTGCGTCTTGCGTCTTCCTCTTCCGTCTTGCGTCTTCCTCTTCTGTCTTCTTTATTCCTCTTCCGCCTTGCGTCTTCCGTCTTCCATCTTCCGTATTCCTCTTCCGTCTTCCGTCTTCCTCTTCCGTCTTCCTCTTCCGTCTTCCGTCTTGCGTCTTCCGTCTTCCTCTTCCATCTTCCGTCTTCCTCTTCCGTCTTCCGTCTCGCGTCTTCCTCTTCCGTCTTCCTCTTCCATCTTCCGTCTTGCGTCTTCCATCTTCCTCTTCCGTCTTCCTCTTCCGTCTTGTGTCTTCCTCTTCCGTCTTCCTCATCCGTCTTGCGTCTTCTGTCTTCCTCTTCCGTTTTCCATCTTCCTCTTCCGTCTTCCGTCTTCCTCTTCCGTCTTCCTCTTCCGTCTTCCGTCTTGCGTCTTCCGTCTTCCTCTTCCATCTTCCGTCTTCCTCTTCCGTCTTCCGTCTCGCGTCTTCCTCTTCCGTCTTCCTCTTCCATCTTCCGTCTTGCGTCTTCCATCTTCCTCTTCCGTCTTCCTCTTCCGTCTTGTGTCTTCCTCTTCCGTCTTCCTCATCCGTCTTGCGTCTTCTGTCTTCCTCTTCCGTCTTGCGTCTTCCTCTTCCGTCTTGCGTCTTCCTCTTCCGTCTTCCTCTTCCGTCTTGCGTCTTCCTCTTCCGTCTTCCGTCTTCCTCTTCCGTCTTGCGTCTTCCTCTTCCGTCTTCCTCTTCCGTCTTGCGTCTTCCGTCTTCCTCTTCCGTCTTGCGTCTTCCTCTTCCGTCTTCCGTCTTGCGTCTTCCGTCTTCCTCTTCGGTCTTGTGTCTCCAGTCTTGCGTCTTCCTCTTCCGTCTTCCTCTTCCGTCATCCGTCTTGCGTCTTCCGTCTTCCTCTTCCATCTTGCGTCTTCCGTCTTCCTCTTCCGTCTCGCGTCTTCCTCTTCCGTCTTCCTCTTCCATCTTCCGTCTTGCGTCTTCCATCTTGCGTCTTGCTCTTCCGTCTTCCTCTTCCGTCTTCCGTCTTGCGTCTTCCTCTTCTGTCTTCCGTCTTGCATCTTGCATCTTCCTCTTCCGTCTTCCGTCTTCCATCTTCCTCTTCAGTCTTGCGTCTTCCGTCTTGCGTCTTCCGTCTTCCTCTTCCGTCTTCCTCTTCCGTCTTCCGTCTTGCGTCTTCCTCTTCTGTCTTCCTCTTCCGTCTTGCGTCTTCTTCTTCCGTCTTGCGTCTTCCTCTTCCGTCTTGCGTCTTCCTCTTCCCTCTTGCGTCTTCCTCTTCTGTCTTCTTTATTCCTCTTCCGCCTTGCGTCTTCCGTCTTCCATCTTCCGTATTCCTCTTCCGTCTTCCGTCTTCCTCTTCCGTCTTCCTATTCCGTCTTGCGTCTTGCGTCTTCCTCTTCCGTCTTGCGTCTTCCGTCTTCCTCTTCCGTCTTCCGTCTTGCGTCTTCCGTCTTCCTCTTCCATCTTCCGTCTTCCTCTTCCGTCTTCCGTCTCGCGTCTTCCTCTTCCGTCTTCCTCTTCCATCTTCCGTCTTGCGTCTTCCATCTTCCTCTTCCGTCTTCCTCTTCCGTCTTGTGTCTTCCTCTTCCGTCTTCCTCATCCGTCTTGCGTCTTCTGTCTTCCTCTTCCGTCTTGCGTCTTCCTCTTCCGTCTTGCGTCTTCCTCTTCCGTCTTCCTCTTCCGTCTTGCGTCTTCCTCTTCCGTCTTCCGTCTTCCTCTTCCGTCTTGCGTCTTCCTCTTCCGTCTTCCTCTTCCGTCTTGCGTCTTCCGTCTTCCTCTTCCGTCTTGCGTCTTCCTCTTCCGTCTTCCGTCTTGCGTCTTCCGTCTTCCTCTTCGGTCTTGTGTCTCCAGTCTTGCGTCTTCCTCTTCCGTCTTCCTCTTCCGTCATCCGTCTTGCGTCTTCCGTCTTCCTCTTCCATCTTGCGTCTTCCGTCTTCCTCTTCCGTCTCGCGTCTTCCTCTTCCGTCTTCCTCTTCCATCTTCCGTCTTGCGTCTTCCATCTTGCGTCTTGCTCTTCCGTCTTCCTCTTCCGTCTTCCGTCTTGCGTCTTCCTCTTCTGTCTTCCGTCTTGCATCTTGCATCTTCCTCTTCCGTCTTCCGTCTTCCACTTCCGTCTTCCGTCTTCCTTTTCCGTCTTCCGTCTTCCTCTTCCGTCTTCCATCTTCCTCTTCAGTCTTGCGTCTTCCGTCTTGCGTCTTCCGTCTTCCTCTTCCGTCTTCCTCTTCCGTCTTCCGTCTTGCGTCTTCCTCTTCCGTCTTCCTCTTCCGTCTTGCGTCTTCCGTCTTCCACTTCCATCTTCCGTATTCCTCTTCCGTCTTCCATCTTGCGTCTTCCGTCTTCCTCTTCCGTCTTCCTATTCCGTCTTGTGTTTCCCGTCTTGCGTCTTGCATCTTCCTCTTCCGTCTTCCTCTTCCGTCTTGCGTCTTCCGTCTTCCTCTTCCGTCTCGCGTCTTTCTCTTCCGTCTTCCTCTTCCATCTTCCGTCTTGCGTCTTCCTCTTCCGTCTTCCGTCTTGCGTCTTCCTCTTCTGTCTTCCGTCTTGCATCTTGCATCTTCCTCTTCCGTCTTCCGTCTTCCACTTCCGTCTTCCGTCTTCCTTTTCCGTCTTCCGTCTTCCTCTTCCGTCTTCCATCTTCCTCTTCAGTCTTGCGTCTTCCGTCTTGCGTCTTCCGTCTTCCTCTTCCGTCTTCCGTCTTGCGTCTTCCTCTTCCGTCTTCCTCTTCCGTCTTGCGTCTTCCGTCTTCCTCTTCCATCTTCCGTATTCCTCTTCCGTCTTCCATCTTGCGTCTTCCGTCTTCCTCTTCCGTCTTCCTATTCCGTCTTGTGTTTCCCGTCTTGCGTCTTGCATCTTCCTCTTCCGTCTTCCTCTTCCGTCTTCCTCTTCCATCTTGCGTCTTCCGTCTTCCTCTTCCGTCTTCCGTCTCGCGTCTTCCTCTTCCGTCTTCCTCTTCCATCTTCCGTCTTGCGTCTTCCTCTTCCGTCTTCCTCTACCGTCTTCCGTCTTGCATCTTCCTCTTCTGTCTTCCATCTTCCGTCTTGCATCTTGCGTCTTCCTCTTCCGTTTTCCTCTTTCGTCTTCCTCTTCCGTCTTCCTCTTCAGTCGTGCGTCTTCCGTCTTGCGTCTTCTGTCTTCCTCTTCCGTCTTGCGTCTTCCTCTTCTGTCTTCCGTCTTCCGTCTTGCATCTTGCGTCTTCCTCTTCCGTCTTCCTCTTTCGTCTTCCGTCTTCCTCTTCCGTCTTCCGTCTTGCGTCTTCCTCTTCCATCTTCCTCTTCCGTCTTGTGTCTTCCGTCTTCCTCTTCCGTCTTCCATCTTCCTCTTCCATCTTGTGTCTTCCGTCTTCCTCTTTCGTCTTCCGTCTTCCTCTTCCGTCTTCCTCTTCAGTCTTTCGTCTTCCTCTTCCGTCTTCCTCTTCCGTCTTCCGTCTTGCGTCTTCCTCTTCCGTCTTCCTCTTCCGTCTTGCGTCTTCTGTCTTCGTATTCCATCTTGCGTCTTCCGTCTTGCGTCTTACGTCTTGCGTCTTCCATCTTGCGTCTTCCTCTTCCGTCTTGCGTCTTCCGTCTTGCGTCTTCCATCTTCCTCTTCCGTCTTCCGTCTTCCGTCTTCCTCTTCCGTCTTCCGTCTTGCGTCTTCCTCTTCCGTCTTCCTCTTCCGTCTTGCGTCTTCCGTCTTCCTCTTCCGTCTTGCGTCTTCCTCTTCCGTCTTGCGTCTTCCGTCTTCCGTCTTCCTCTTCCGTCTTCCTCTTCCATCTTCCGTATTCCTCTTCCGTCTTCCGTCTTGCGTCTTCCGTCTTCCTCTTTCGTCTTCCTATTCCGTCTTGTGTCTCCCATCTTGCGTCTTCCGTCTTCCTCTTCCGTCTTCCTCTTCCATCTTGCGTCTTCTGTCTTCCTCTTCCGTCTTCCTCTTCCATCTCGCGTCTTCCTCTTCCATCTCGCGTCTTCCTCTTCCATCTTCCTCTTCCATCTTCCGTCTTGCATCTTGCGCTTCCATCTTGCATCTTCCTCTTCCGTCTTCCTCTTCCGTCTTGCGTCTTCTGTCTTCGTATTCCATCTTGTGTCTTCCGTCTTCCTCTTTCGTCTTCCGTCTTCCTCTTCCGTCTTCCTCTTCAGTCTTTCGTCTTCCTCTTCCGTCTTCCTCTTCCGTCTTCCGTCTTGCATCTTCCTCTTCCGTCTTCCTCTTCCGTCTTGCGTCTTCTGTCTTCGTATTCCATCTTGCGTCTTCCGTCTTGCGTCTTACGTCTTGCGTCTTCCATCTTGCGTCTTCCTCTTCCGTCATCCGTCTTGCGTCTTCCGTCTTCCTCTTCCGTCTTGCGTCTTCCTCTTCCCTCTTGCGTCTTCCTCTTCTGTCTTCTTTATTCCTCTTCCGCCTTGCGTCTTCCGTCTTCCATCTTCCGTATTCCTCTTCCGTCTTCCGTCTTCCTCTTCCGTCTTCCTATTCCGTCTTGCGTCTTGCGTCTTCCTCTTCCGTCTTGCGTCTTCCGTCTTCCTCTTCCGTCTTCCGTCTTGCGTCTTCCGTCTTCCTCTTCCATCTTCCGTCTTCCGTCTTCCGTCTCGCGTCTTCCTCTTCCGTCTTCCTCTTCCATCTTCCGTCTTGCGTCTTCCATCTTCCTCTTCCGTCTTCCTCTTCCGTCTTGTGTCTTCCTCTTCCGTCTTCCTCATCCGTCTTGCGTCTTCTGTCTTCCTCTTCCGTCTTGCGTCTTCCTCTTCCGTCTTGCGTCTTCCTCTTCCGTCTTCCTCTTCCGTCTTGCGTCTTCCGTCTTCCTCTTCCGTCTTGCGTCTTCCTCTTCCGACTTCCGTCTTGCGTCTTCCGTCTTCCTCTTCGGTCTTGTGTCTCCAGTCTTGCGTCTTCCTCTTCCGTCTTCCTCTTCCGTCATCCGTCTTGCGTCTTCCGTCTTCCTCTTCCATCTTGCGTCTTCCGTCTTCCTCTTCCGTCTCGCGTCTTCCTCTTCCGTCTTCCTCTTCCATCTTCCGTCTTGCGTCTTCCATCTTGCGTCTTGCTCTTCCGTCTTCCTCTTCCGTCTTCCGTCTTGCGTCTTCCTCTTCTGTCTTCCGTCTTGCATCTTGCATCTTCCTCTTCCGTCTTCCGTCTTCCACTTCCGTCTTCCGTCTTCCTTTTCCGTCTTCCGTCTTCCTCTTCCGTCTTCCATCTTCCTCTTCAGTCTTGCGTCTTCCGTCTTGCGTCTTCCGTCTTCCTCTTCCGTCTTCCTCTTCCGTCTTCCGTCTTGCGTCTTCCTCTTCCGTCTTCCTCTTCCGTCTTGCGTCTTCTTCTTCCGTCTTGCGTCTTCCTCTTCCGTCTTGCGTCTTCCTCTTCCCTCTTGCGTCTTCCTCTTCTGTCTTCTTTATTCCTCTTCCGCCTTGCGTCTTCCGTCTTCCATCTTCCGTATTCCTTTTCCGTCTTCCGTCTTCCGTCTTCCTCTTCCGTCTTCCTATTCCGTCTTGCGTCTTCCTCTTCCGTCTTGCGTCTTCCGTCTTCCTCTTCCGTCTTCCGTCTTGCGTCTTCCGTCTTCCTCTTCCATCTTCCGTCTTCCTCTTCCGTCTTCCGTCTCGCGTCTTCCTCTTCCGTCTTCCTCTTCCGTCTTCCTCTTCCATCTTCCGTCTTGCGTCTTCCATCTTCCTCTTCCGTCTTCCTCTTCCGTCTTGTGTCTTCCTCTTCCGTCTTCCTCATCCGTCTTGCGTCTTCTGTCTTCCTCTTCCGTCTTGCGTCTTCCTCTTCCGTCTTGCGTCTTCCTCTTCCGTCTTCCTCTTCCGTCTTGCGTCTTCCTCTTCCGTCTTCCGTCTTCCTCTTCCGTCTTGCGTCTTCCTCTTCCGTCTTCCTCTTCCGTCTTGCGTCTTCCGTCTTCCTCTTCCGTCTTGCGTCTTCCTCTTCCGTCTTCCGTCTTGCGTCTTCCGTCTTCCTCTTCGGTCTTGTGTCTCCAGTCTTGCGTCTTCCTCTTCCGTCTTCCTCTTCCGTCATCCGTCTTGCGTCTTCCGTCTTCCTCTTCCATCTTGCGTCTTCCGTCTTCCTCTTCCGTCTCGCGTCTTCCTCTTCCGTCTTCCTCTTCCATCTTCCGTCTTGCGTCTTCCATCTTGCGTCTTGCTCTTCCGTCTTCCTCTTCCGTCTTCCGTCTTGCGTCTTCCTCTTCTGTCTTCCGTCTTGCATCTTGCATCTTCCTCTTCCGTCTTCCACTTCCGTCTTCCGTCTTCCTTTTCCGTCTTCCGTCTTCCTCTTCCGTCTTCCATCTTCCTCTTCAGTCTTGCGTCTTCCGTCTTGCGTCTTCCGTCTTCCTCTTCCGTCTTCCTCTTCCGTCTTCCGTCTTGCGTCTTCCTCTTCCGTCTTCCTCTTCCGTCTTGCGTCTTCCGTCTTCCACTTCCATCTTCCGTATTCCTCTTCCGTCTTCCATCTTGCGTCTTCCGTCTTCCTCTTCCGTCTTCCTATTCCGTCTTGTGTTTCCCGTCTTGCGTCTTGCATCTTCCTCTTCCGTCTTCCTCTTCCGTCTTCCTCTTCCATCTTGCGTCTTCCGTCTTCCTCTTCCGTCTTCCGTCTCGCGTCTTTCTCTTCCGTCTTCCTCTTCCATCTTCCGTCTTGCGTCTTCCTCTTCCGTCTTCCGTCTTGCGTCTTCCTCTTCTGTCTTCCGTCTTGCATCTTGCATCTTCCTCTTCCGTCTTCCGTCTTCCACTTCCGTCTTCCTTTTCCGTCTTCCGTCTTCCTCTTCCGTCTTCCATCTTCCTCTTCAGTCTTGCGTCTTCCGTCTTGCGTCTTCCGTCTTCCTCTTCCGTCTTCCGTCTTGCGTCTTCCTCTTCCGTCTTCCTCTTCCGTCTTGCGTCTTCCGTCTTCCTCTTCCATCTTCCGTATTCCTCTTCCGTCTTCCATCTTGCGTCTTCCGTCTTCCTCTTCCGTCTTCCTATTCCGTCTTGTGTTTCCCGTCTTGCGTCTTGCATCTTCCTCTTCCGTCTTCCTCTTCCGTCTTCCTCTTCCATCTTGCGTCTTCCTCTTCCGTCTTCCGTCTCGCGTCTTCCTCTTCCGTCTTCCTCTTCCATCTTCCGTCTTGCGTCTTCCTCTTCCGTCTTCCTCTACCGTCTTCCGTCTTGCATCTTCCTCTTCTGTCTTCCATCTTCCGTCTTGCATCTTGCGTCTTCCTCTTCCGTTTTCCTCTTTCGTCTTCCTCTTCCGTCTTCCTCTTCAGTCGTGCGTCTTCCGTCTTGCGTCTTCTGTCTTCCTCTTCCGTCTTGCGTCTTCCTCTTCTGTCTTCCGTCTTCCGTCTTGCATCTTGCGTCTTCCTCTTCCGTCTTCCTCTTTCGTCTTCCGTCTTCCTCTTCCGTCTTCCGTCTTGCGTCTTCCTCTTCCATCTTCCTCTTCCGTCTTGTGTCTTCCGTCTTCCTCTTCCGTCTTCCATCTTCCTCTTCCATCTTGTGTCTTCCGTCTTCCTCTTTCGTCTTCCGTCTTCCTCTGCCGTCTTCCTCTTCAGTCTTTCGTCTTCCTCTTCCGTCTTCCTCTTCCGTCTTCCGTCTTGCGTCTTCCTCTTCCGTCTTCCTCTTCCGTCTTGCGTCTTCTGTCTTCGTATTCCATCTTGCGTCTTCCGTCTTGCGTCTTACGTCTTGCGTCTTCCATCTTGCGTCTTCCTCTTCCGTCTTCCGTCTTGCGTCTTCCGTCTTGCGTCTTCCATCTTCCTCTTCCGTCTTCCGTCTTCCGTCTTCCTCTTCCGTCTTCCGTCTTGCGTCTTCCTCTTCCGTCTTCCTCTTCCGTCTTGCGTCTTCCGTCTTCCTCTTCCGTCTTGCGTCTTCCTCTTCCGTCTTGCGTCTTGCGTCTTCCGTCTTCCTCTTCCGTCTTCCGTCTTCCTCTTCCATCTTCCGTATTCCTCTTCCGTCTTCCGTCTTGCGTCTTCCGTCTTCCTCTTTCGTCTTCCTATTCCGTCTTGTGTCTCCCATCTTGCGTCTTCCGTCTTCCTCTTCCGTCTTCCTCTTCCATCTTGCGTCTTCTGTCTTCCTCTTCCGTCTTCCTCTTCCATCTCGCGTCTTCCTCTTCCATCTCGCGTCTTCCTCTTCCATCTTCCTCTTCCATCTTCCGTCTTGCATCTTGCTCTTCCATCTTGCATCTTCCTCTTCCGTCTTCCTCTTCCGTCTTGCGTCTTCTGTCTTCGTATTCCATCTTGTGTCTTCCGTCTTCCTCTTTCGTCTTCCGTCTTCCTCTTCCGTCTTCCTCTTCAGTCTTTCGTCTTCCTCTTCCGTCTTCCTCTTCCGTCTTCCGTCTTGCGTCTTCCTCTTCCGTCTTCCTCTTCCGTCTTGCGTCTTCTGTCTTCGTATTCCATCTTGCGTCTTCCGTCTTGCGTCTTACGTCTTGCGTCTTCCATCTTGCGTCTTCCTCTTCCGTCTTGCGTCTTCCGTCTTGCGTCTTCCATCTTCATCTTCCGTCTTGCGTCTTCCGTCTTCCTCTTCCGTCTTCCGTCTTGCGTCCTCCTCTTCCGTCTTCCTCTTCCATCTTGCGTCTTCCGTCTTCCTCTTCCGTCTTGCGTCTTCCTCTTCCGTCTTGCGTCTTCCTCTTCCGTCTTCCGTCTTCCTCTTCCGTCTTGCGTCTTCCGTCTTCCTCTTCCATCTTCCGTATTCCTCTTCCGTCTTCCGTCTTGCGTCTTCCGTCTTCCTCTTTCGTCTTCCTTTTCCGTCTTCCGTCTTCCTCTTGCATCTTCCGTCTTCCTCTTCCGTCTTCCTCTTCCATCTTCCTCTTCAGTCTTGCGTCTTCCGTCTTGCGTCTTCCTCTTCCGTCTTGCGTCTTCCGTCTTGCGTCCTCTGTCTTCGTATTCCATCTTGCGTCTTCCGTCTTCCTCTTCCGTCTTGCGTCTTACTCTTCCGTCTTGCGTCTTCCTCTTCCGTCTTCCTCTTCCATCTTGCGTCTTCCGTCTTCCTCTTCCGTCTTCCGTCTACCTCTTCCGTCTTCCGTCTTCCGTCTTCCTCTTCTGTCTTCCTCTTCCGTCTTGCGTCTTCCGTCTTCTGTCTTCCTCTTCCGTCTTGCGTCTTCTGTCTTCCTCTTCCGTCTTGTGTCTTCCTCTTCCGTCTTCCGTCTTGCGTCTTCCGTCTTGCGTCTTCCTCTTCCGTCTTCCGTCTTGCGTCTTCCTCTTCCGTCTTCCGCTTCCGTCTTGCGTCTTCCTCTTCCGTCTTCCGTCTTGCGTCTTCCGTCTTGCGTCTTTCTCTTCCGTCTTCCTCTTCTGTCTTGCGTCTTGCGTCTTGCGTCTTCCGTCTTCCGTCTTGCGTCTTCCGTCTTCCTCTTCCGTCTTCCGTCTTGCGTCTTCCTCTTCCGTCTTCCGCTTCCGTCTTGCGTCTTCCTCTTCCATCTTCCGTCTTCCGCTTCCGTCTTGCGTCTTCCGTCTTCCTCTTCCGTCTTCCGCTTCCGTCTTGCGTCTTCCGTCTTGCGTCTTCCGTCTTCCTCTTCCGTCTTCCGTCTTCCTCTTCCGACTTCCGTCTTGCGTCTTCCGTCTTGCGTCTTGCGTCTTCCTCTTCCGTCTTCCTCTTCCGTCTTCCTCTTCCGTCTTCCGTCTTGCGTCTTCTGTCTTGCGTCTTTCGTCTTCCTCTTCCGTCTTCCTCCTTCCTCTTCCGTCTTCCTCTTCCGTCTTCTGTCTTGCGTCTTTCGTCTTCCTCTTCCATCTTCCTCTTCCGTCTTCCATCTTCCTCTTCTGTCTTCCGTCTTGTGTCTTCCGTCTTGCTCTTCCGTCTTCCATCTTCCTCTTCCGTCTTGTGTCTTCCGTCATCCTCTTCCGTCTTGCGTCTTCCGTCTTTCTCTTCCGTCTTCCGTGTTCCGTCTTCCGTCTTCCTCTTCCGTCTTCATCTTCCTCTTCCGTCTTCCGTCTTTCTCTTCCGTCTTCCGTCTTTCTCTTCTGTCTTCCGTCTTCCTCTTCCGTCTTCCGTCTTCCTCTTCCATCTTCCTCTTCCGTCTTGCGCCTTCCTCTTCTGTCTTGCGTCTTCCTCTTCCGTCTTCCTCCTTCCTCTTCCGTCTTCCTCTTCCGTCTTGTGTCTTTCGTCTTCCGTCTCTCGTCTTCCGTCTTCCTCTTCCGTCTTCCATCTTCCTCTTCCGTCTTGCGTCTTCCTCTTCCGTCTTCCTCTTCCGTCTTCCTCTTCCGTCTTGTGTCTTCTGTCTTCCTCTTCCATCTTCCTCTTCTGCCTTGCATCTTCCTCTTCCCTCTTGCATCTTCCTCGTCCTTCTTCCTCTTTCGTCTTCCGTCTTGCGTCTTCCGTCTTCCTCTTCCATCTTCCTCTTTCGTCTTCCTCTTCCGTCTCCCTCTTGTGTCTTCCGTATTCCTCTTCCGTCTTCCGTCTTCCGTCTTCCTCTTCCGTCTTCCTCTTGTGTCTTCCGTATTCCTCTTCCGTCTTCCGTCTTCCGTCTTCCTCTTCCGTCTTCCTCTTCCATCTTCCGTCTTGCGTCTTCCGTCTTCCTCTTCCGTCTTCCTCTTCTGTCTTCTGTCTTGCGTCTTTCGTCTTCCGTCTTCCTCCTTCCTCTTCCGTCTTCCTCCTTCCTCTTCCGTCTTCCTCTCCGTCTTCTGTCTTGCGTCTTTCGTCTTCCTCTTCCGTCTTCCTCCTTCCTCTTCCGTCTTGCGTCTTCCGTCTTCCGTCTTGCGTCTTCCTCTTCCATCTTCCGTCTTCCTCTTCCATCTTCCTCTTCCGTCTTGCGTCTTCCTCTTCCATCTTCCTCTTCTGCCTTGCGTCTTCCTCTTCCATCTTGCCTCTTCCGTCTTCCTCTTCTGTCTTCCGTCTTGCGTCTTCCGGCTTCCTCTTCCGTCTGGCGTCTTCCGTCTTTCTCTTCTGTCTTCCATCTTCTGTCTTCCGTCTTGCATCTTCCGTCTTGCGTCTTCCTCTTCCGTCTTCCTCTTCCGTCTTCCTCTTCCGTCTTCCATCTTCCTCTTCTGTCTTCCGTCTTGTGTCTTCCATCTTCCTCTTCCGTCTTCCTCTTCCGTCTTCTGTCTTGCGTCTTTCATCTTCCTCCTCCGTCTTCCTCCTTCCTCTTCCGTCTTCTGTCTTGCGTCTTCCTCCTTCCTCTTCCGTCTTCCTCTTCCGTCTTCCTCTTCCGTCTTCCTCTTCCATCTTCCTCTTCCGTCTTCCATCTTCCTCTTCTGTCTTCCGTCTTGTGTCTTCCATCTTCCTCTTCCGTCTTCTGTCTTGCGTCTTTCGTCTTCCTCCTCCGTCTTCCTCCTTCCTCTTCCGTCTTCTGTCTTGCGTCTTTCGTCTTCCTCTTCCGTCTTCCTCCTTCCTATTCCGTCTTTCTCTTCCGTCTTGCGTCTTTCGTCTTGCGTCTTCCGTCTTCCATCTTCCGTCTTGCGTCTTCCTCTTCCATCTTCCTCTTCTGCCTTGCGTCTTCCTCTTCCGTCTTGCCTCTTCCGTCTTCCTCTTCTGTCTTCTGTCTTGCGTCTTTCGTCTTCCTCTTCCGTCTTCCTCCTTCCTCTTCCGTCTTCCTCCTTCCTCTTCCGTCTTCCTCCTTCCTCTTCCGTCTTCCTCTTCCGTCTTCTGTCTTGCGTCTTTCGTCTTCCTCTTCCGTCTTCCTCCTTCCTCTTCCGTCTTGCGTCTTCCGTCTTGCGTCTTCCGTCTTGCGTCTTCCGTCTTGCGTCTTCCTCTTCCATCTTCCATCTTCCGTCTTCCTCTTCCATCTTCCTCTTCCGTCTTGCGTCTTCCTCTTCCATCTTCCTCTTCTGCCTTGCGTCTTCCTCTTCCATCTTGCCTCTTCCGTCTTCCTCTTCTGTCTTCCGTCTTGCGTCTTCCGGCTTCCTCTTCCGTCTGGCGTCTTCCGTCTTTCTCTTCTGTCTTCCGTCTTCCATCTTCTGTCTTCCGTCTTGCATCTTCCGTCTTGCGTCTTCCTCTTCCGTCTTCCTCTTCCGTCTTCCTCTTCCGTCTTCTGTCTTGCGTCTTTCGTCTTCCGTCTTCCTCCTTCCTCTTCCGTCTTCCTCTTCTGTCTTCTGTCTTGCGTCTTTCGTCTTCCTCTTCCGTCTTCCTCCTTCCTCTTCCGTCTTCCTCCTTCCTCTTCCGTCTTCCTCTTCCGTCTTCTGTCTTGCGTCTTTCGTCTTCCTCTTCCGTCTTCCTCCTTCCTCTTCCGTCTTCCATCTTCTGTCTTCCGTCTTGCATCTTCCGTCTTGCGTCTTCCTCTTCCGTCTTCCTCTTCCGTCTTCCATCTTCCTCTTCTGTCTTCCGTCTTGTGTCTTCCATCTTCCTCTTCCGTCTTCCTCTTCCGTCTTCTGTCTTGCGTCTTTCATCTTCCTCCTCCGTCTTCCTCCTTCCTCTTCCGTCTTCCTCTTCCGTCTTCTGTCTTGCGTCTTCCTCCTTCCTCTTCCGTCTTCCTCCTTCCTCTTCCGTCTTCCTCTTCCGTCTTCCTCTTCCATCTTCCTCTTCCGTCTTCCATCTTCCTCTTCTGTCTTCCGTCTTGTGTCTTCCATCTTCCTCTTCCGTCTTCCTCTTCCGTCTTCTGTCTTGCGTCTTTCGTCTTCCTCCTCCGTCTTCCTCCTTCCTCTTCCGTCTTCTGTCTTGCGTCTTTCGTCTTCCTCTTCCGTCTTCCTTCTTCCTATTCCGTCTTTCTCTTCCGTCTTGCGTCTTTCGTCTTCCGTCTTGCGTCTTCCGTCTTCCATCTTCCGTCTTGCGTCTTCCTCTTCCGTCTTCCTCCTTCCTATTCCGTCTTTCTCTTCCGTCTTGCGTCTTTCGTCTTCCGTCTTGCGTCTTCCGTCTTCCATCTTCCGTCTTGCGTCTTCCTCTTCCATCTTCCTCTTCTGCCTTGCGTCTTCCTCTTCCGTCTTGCCTCTTCCGTCTTCCTCTTCTGTCTTCTGTCTTGCGTCTTTCGTCTTCCTCTTCCGTCTTCCTCCTTCCTCTTCCGTCTTCCTCCTTCCTCTTCCGTCTTCCTCTTCCGTCTTCTGTCTTGCGTCTTTCGTCTTCCTCTTCCGTCTTCCTCCTTCCTCTTCCGTCTTCCGTCTTCCGTCTTCCGTCTTGCGTCTTGCGTCTTCCGTCTTGCGTCTTCCGTCTTGCGTCTTCCGTCTTCCATCTTCCGTCTTGCGTCTTCCTCTTCCGTCTTCCTCCTTCCTATTCCGTCTTTCTCTTCCGTCTTGCGTCTTTCGTCTTCCGTCTTGCGTCTTCCGTCTTCCATCTTCCGTCTTGCGTCTTCCTCTTCCATCTTCCTCTTCTGCCTTGCGTCTTCCTCTTCCGTCTTGCCTCTTCCGTCTTCCTCTTCTGTCTTCTGTCTTGCGTCTTTCGTCTTCCTCTTCCGTCTTCCTCCTTCCTCTTCCGTCTTCCTCCTTCCTCTTCCGTCTTCCTCTTCCGTCTTCTGTCTTGCGTCTTTCGTCTTCCTCTTCCGTCTTCCTCCTTCCTCTTCCGTCTTCCGTCTTCCGTCTTCCGTCTTCCGTCTTGCGTCTTCCGTCTTGCGTCTTCCGTCTTGCGTCTTCCTCTTCCATCTTCCGTCTTCCTCTTCCATCTTCCTCTTCCGTCTTGCGTCTTCCTCTTCCATCTTCCTCTTCTGCCTTGCGTCTTCCTCTTCCATCTTGCCTCTTCCGTCTTCCTCTTCTGTCTTCCGTCTTGCGTCTTCCGGCTTCCTCTTCCGTCTGGCGTCTTCCGTCTTTCTCTTCTGTCTTCCGTCTTCCATCTTCTGTCTTCCGTCTTGCATCTTCCGTCTTGCGTCTTCCTCTTCCGTCTGCCTCTTCCGTCTTCCTCTTCCGTCTTCCATCTTCCTCTTCTGTCTTCCGTCTTGTGTCTTCCATCTTCCTCTTCCGTCTTCCTCTTCCGTCTTCTGTCTTGCGTCTTTCATCTTCCTCCTCCGTCTTCCTCCTTCCTCTTCCGTCTTCCTCTTCCGTCTTCTGTCTTGCGTCTTTCGTCTTCCTCTTCCTCCTTCCTCTTCCGTCTTCCTCTTCCGTCTTCTGTCTTTCGTCTTCCTCTTCCGTCTTCCTCCTTCCTCTTCCGTCTTCCTCTTCCGTCTTCCTCTTCCGTCTTCCTCTTCCATCTTCCTCTTCCGTCTTCCTCTTCTGTCTTCCGTCTTGTGTCTTCCATCTTCCTCTTCCGTCTTCCTCTTCCGTCTTCTGTCTTGCGTCTTTCGTCTTCCTCCTCCGTCTTCCTCCTTCCTCTTCCGTCTTCTGTCTTGCGTCTTTCGTCTTCCTCTTCCGTCTTCCTCCTTCCTATTCCGTCTTCCTCTTCCGTCTTGCGTCTTTCGTCTTCCGTCTTGCGTCTTCCATCTTCCATCTTGCGTCTTCCTCTTCCATCTTCCTCTTCTGCCTTGCGTCTTCCTCTTCCGTCTTGCCTCTTCTGTCTTCCTCTTCTGTCTTCTGTCTTGCGTCTTTCGTCTTCCTCTTCCGTCTTCCTCCTTCCTCTTCCGTCTTCCGTCTTGCGTCTTCCGTCTTGCGTCTTCCGTCTTGCGTCTTCCGTCTTGCGTCTTCCTCTTCCATCTTCCGTCTTCCTCTTCCATCTTCCTCTTCCGTCTTGCATCTTCCTCTTCCATCTTCCGTCTTCCTCTTCCATCTTCCTCTTCCGTCTTCCTCTTCCATCTTCCTCTTCCATCTTCCTCTTCCATCTTCCTCTTCTGCCTTGCGTCTTCCTCTTCCATCTTGCCTCTTCCGTCTTCCTCTTCTGTCTTCCGTCTTGTGTCTTCCGGCTTCCTCTTCCGTCTGGCGTCTTCCGTCTTTCTCTTCTGTCTTCCGTCTTCCATCTTCTGTCTTCCGTCTTGCATCTTCTGTCTTGCGTCTTCCGTCTTGCGTCTTCCTCTTCCGTCTTCCTCTTCCGTCTTTCTCTTCCGTCTTCCTCTTCCGTCTTCCATCTTCCTCTTCTGTCTTCCGTCTTGTGTCTTCCATCTTCCTCTTCCGTCTTCCTCTTCCGTCTTCTGTCTTGCGTCTTTCATCTTCCTCCTCCGTCTTCCTCCTTCCTCTTCCGTCTTCCTCTTCCGTCTTCTGTCTTGCGTCTTTCGTCTTCCTCTTCCGTCTTCCTCCTTCCTCTTCCGTCTTCCTCTTCCGTCTTCTGTCTTTCGTCTTCCTCTTCCGTCTTCCTCCTTCCTCTTCCGTCTTCCTCTTCCGTCTTCCTCTTCCATCTTCCTCTTCCGTCTTCCTCTTCTGTCTTCCGTCTTGTGTCTTCCATCTTCCTCTTCCGTCTTCCTCTTCCGTCTTCTGTCTTGCGTCTTTCGTCTTCCTCCTCCGTCTTCCTCCTTCCTCTTCCGTCTTCTGTCTTGCGTCTTTCGTCTTCCTCTTCCGTCTTCCTCCTTCCTATTCCGTCTTCCTCTTCCATCTTGCGTCTTTCGTCTTCCTCTTCCGTCTTCCTCCTTCCTATTCCGTCTTCCTCTTCCATCTTGCGTCTTTCGTCTTCCGTCTTGCGTCTTCCGTCTTCCATCTTCCGTCTTGCGTCTTCCTCTTCCATCTTCCTCTTCTGCCTTGCGTCTTCCTCTTCCGTCTTGCCTCTTCTGTCTTCCTCTTCTGTCTTCTGTCTTGCGTCTTTCGTCTTCGTCTTCCGTCTTCCTCCTTCCTCTTCCGTCTTCCTCCTTCCTCTTCCGTCTTCCTCCTTCCTCTTCCGTCTTCCTCTTCCGTCTTCTGTCTTGCGTCTTTCGTCTTCCTCTTCCTCTTCCGTCTTCCGTCTTGCGTCTTCCGTCTTGCGTCTTCCGTCTTGCGTCTTCCTCTTCCATCTTCCATCTTCCTCTTCCGTCTTGCGTCTTCCTCTTCCATCTTCCTCTTCTGCCTTGCGTCTTCCTCTTCCATCTTGCCTCTTCCGTCTTCCTCTTCTGTCTTCCGTCTTGCGTCTTCCGGCTTCCTCTTCCGTCTGGCGTCTTCCGTCTTTCTCTTCTGTCTTCCGTCTTCCGTCTTCCTCTTCCGTCTTCCTCTTCCGTCTTCCTCTTCCGTTTTCCTCTTCCGTCTTGCGTCTTCCGTCTTGCGTCTTCCTCTTCCGTCCTGCGTCTTCCGTCTTCCTCTTCCGTCTTCCATCTTGCGTCTTCTATCTTGCGTCTTCCTCTTCCGTCTTGCATCTTCCGTCTTCCTCTTCCGTCTTCCGTCTTGCGTCTTCCTCTTCCGTCTTGCGTCTTCCGTCTTCCTCTTCCGTCTTCCTCTTCCATCTTCCTCTTCCATCTTCCTCTTCCATCTTCCTCTTCCATCTTCCTCTTCCATCTTCCGTCTTCCATCTTGCGTCTTCCTCTTCTGTCTTGCGTCTTCTTCTTCCGTCTTGCGTCTTCCTCTTTCGTCTTACTCCTCCGTCTTGCATCTTGCAAGACGCATCTTCCGTCTTCCTCTTCCGTCTTCCTCTTCTGTCTTCCGTCTTGCGCCTTCCTCTTCCGTCTTGCGTCTTCTGTCTTCCTCCTCTGTCTTCCGTCTTCCTCTTCCGTCTTCCGTCTTTCTCTTCAGTCTTCCTCTTCTGTCTTGCGTCTTCCTCTTCTGTCTTGCGTCTTCCGTCTTCCTCTTCCGTCTTCTGTCTTTCTCTTCCATCTTCCGTCGTCCTCTTCCGTCTAACGTCTTGTGTCTTCCGTCTTGCATCTTCCTCTTCCATCTTCCGTCTTCCTCTTCCGTCTTGCGTCTTCCGTCTTCCTCATTTGTCTTCCTCTTCCTCTTCCGTCCTCCTCTTCCGTCTTCCATCTTGCGTCTTCCTCTTCCGTCTTCCGGCTGCCTCATCCGTCTTGCGCCTTCCTTCTTTCTCTTCTGTCTTCCTCTTCCGTCTTCCGTCTTGCGTCTTCCGTCTTCCGTTTTCCTCTTCCGTCTTCTGTCTTCCTCTTCCGTCTTGCGTCTTCCGTCTTCCTCTTCCGTCTTCCGTCTTTCTCTTCCGTCTTGCGGCTTCCTCTTCCGTCTTCTGTCTTCCTCTTCCGTCTTGCGTCTTGCGTCTTCCTCTTCCGTCTTGCGTCTTCTTCTTCCGTCTTGCGTCTTCCTCTTCCATCTTGTGTCTTCCTCTTCCGTCTTGCATCTTGCGTCATGCATCTTCCTTCTTCCTCTTCCGTCTTCCGTCTTGCGTTCTTGCGTCTTCCGCCTTCAGTCTTCCGCCTTTCATCTTCCGCCTTCCGTCTTGCGTCTTCCGCCTTCTGTCTTGCGTCTTCCGCTTTCCGTCTTGCCTCTTCTGCCTTCAGTCTTCCGTCTAGCGTCTTCCGCCTTCAGTCTTCCGTCTAGCGTCTTCCGTCTTGCGTCTTCCGTCTTCCTCTTCCGTCTTCTTCTTTTGTCTTGCGTCTTCCTCTTGCGTCTTCCGTCTTGCGTCTTCCGTCTTGCGTCTTCCGTCTTGCGGCTTCCTCTTCCGTCTTCTGTCTTCCTCTTCCGTCTTGCGTCTTTCGTCTTTCTCTTCCGTCTTCCTCTTCCGTCTTCCGTCTTGCGTCTTCCTCTTCCGTCTTCTTCTTCCGTCTTGCGTCTTCTTCTTCCGTCTTGCGTCTTCCTCTTCCATCTTGTGTCTTCCTCTTCCGTCTTGCATCTTGCGTCATGCATCTTCCTTCTTCCTCTTCCGTCTTGCGTCTTCCGTTTTGCGTTCTTGCGTCTTCCGCCTTCAGTCTTCCGCCTTTCATCTTTTGTCTTCCGTCTTGCGTCTTCCGCCTTCCGTCTTGCGTCTTCCGCCTTCCGTCTTGCGTCTTCCGTCTTGCGTCTTCCGCCTTCAGTCTTCCGTCTAGCGTCTTCCGCCTTCAGTCTTCCGTCTTCAGTCTTCCGTCTAGCGTCTTCCGTCTTGCGTCTTCCGCCTTCAGCCTTCTGTCTTCCGCCTTTAGTCTTCTGTCTTCCGTCTTGCGTCTTCCGCCTTCAGTTTTCCATCCTCCGTCTTCTGTCTTGCATCTTCCGCCTTCAGTCTTCCGTCTTGCGTCTTCCGCCTTCAGTCTTCCGTCTTGCGTCTTCCATCTTGTGTCTTCCGCCTTCAGTCGTCCGTCTTGCATCTTGCGTCTTCCGCCTTCCGTCTTGCGTCTTCCATCTTGCATCTTCCGTCTTGCGTCTTCCGCCTTCAGTCTTACATCTTGCGTCTTCCATCTTTTGTCTTCCATCTTCCGCCTTCTGTCTTCCACCTTCAGTCTTCTGTCTTCCGCCTTCAGCCTTCTTTGTTTTGTCTTCTTTCTTCCGTCTTTCGATTTCAGCCTTCTGTCTTGCGCTCTATTAATCAAAACTTGTAATCTTCCTTAAAGAGACTCTTAACCTATTCCCGACCGCGTCACGGTGAGGGGCGTGGCCATGGCGGCAACCCCAGGACCGCCTAACGCCGATTTTTCGTTAAGTCCTGGGGCTGTGTCTTGCAGGAGATCGCGCGCAGGCTGCACGCGCATCTCCTGCTCAGCTTCATACAAACGTGGTAGGCGTGATCCCGGGCGAGGAGGACACGGAGACCGAGCGTGCGGCGGTCAGGAATCCTTAGCTGTGAAGGGACGTGCATGCCAGCCGGCCAACAAAACCCGTCTTCCATCTTGCATCTTCCATCTTCCTCTTCCGTCTTCCTCTTCTGTATTCCTCTTCCGTCTTCTGTCTTCCATCTTCCCCTTCCGTTTTCCTCTTCCATCTTCCTCTTCCATCTTGCGTCTTCCGGCTTCCTTTTCCGTCTTCCGGCTTCCTTTTCCGTCTTCCGTCTTGCGTCTTCTTCTTCCGTCTTGCGTCTTCCTCTTCCATCTTGTGTCTTCCTCTTCCGTCTTGCATCTTGCGTCATGCATCCTCCTTCTTCCTCTTTCGTCTTGCTTCTTCCATCTTGCGTTCTTGCGTCTTCCGCCTTCAGTCTTCCGCCTTTCATCTTCTGTCTTCCGTCTTGCGTCTTCCACCTTCCGTCTTGCGTCTTCCGCCTTCAGTCTTCCGTCTAGCGTCTTCTGCCCTCAGTCTTCCGTCTAGCGTCTTCCGTCTTCCGCCTTCAGCCTTCTGTCTTCCGCCTTTATTCTTCTGTCTTCCGTCTTCCGCCTTCAGTTTTCCATCCAGGACACGGAGACCGAGCGCGCGGCGGTCAGGAATCCTTAGCTGTGAAGGGACGTGCATGCCAGCCGGCCAACAAAACCCGTCTTCCATCTTGCATCTTCCATCTTCCTCTTCCGTCTTCCTCTTCTGTATTCCTCTTCCGTCTTCTGTCTTCCATCTTCCCCTTCCGTTTTCCTCTTCCATCTTCCTCTTCCATCTTGCGTCTTCCGGCTTCCTTTTCCGTCTTCCGGCTTCCTTTTCCGTCTTCCGTCTTCTTCTTCCGTCTTGCGTCTTCCTCTTCCATCTTGTGTCTTCCTCTTCCGTCTTGCATCTTGCGTCATGCATCCTCCTTCTTCCTCTTTCGTCTTGCGTCTTCCATCTTGCGTTCTTGCGTCTTCCGCCTTCAGTCTTCCGCCTTTCATCTTCTGTCTTCCGTCTTGCGTCTTCCACCTTCCGTCTTGCGTCTTCCGCCTTCAGTCTTCCGTCTAGCGTCTTCTGCCCTCAGTCTTCCGTCTAGCGTCTTCCGTCTTCCGCCTTCAGCCTTCTGTCTTCCGCCTTTATTCTTCTGTCTTCCGTCTTCCGTCTTCCGCCTTCAGTTTTCCATCCAGGACACGGAGACCGAGCGCGCGGCGGTCAGGAATCCTTAGCTGTGAAGGGACGTGCATGCCAGCCGGCCAACAATACGGTGGGGAGCCCGTGTGGAAAAACTCCGTGCCATAGACATATCAAGAAGATTGTAAGTGCAATTGTGTTTTATACGGTTTTATTAAAAATACAGTATTACGCTATGTTGAGGCGTTTTTATTGAGGTGCATATAAAGAAGAATTGGAACACCGGAAGTGAAGGGGATTCGATCGTGAGTGGTGGGGGACGACCTGTAACGGTCCCAAAGGCGGCATCTGACCTGACAGTGGGTCTTAGCACACGGTGAGTGTTATCTCACTGGGGTGTGGTGATGGCTATCTCTATCTATGTGCCTGATGTGATTCCTGGTGGAGCAGGAAGAAGTCCAGTGTAGATGTGAATAAGAGACTTTTTTCATCCAGAGGAACTGTGTGGACTTTAATGTAGTGAATTACTTCATGCATATTGCTTATTGTGTATTATTCATATAGGGGAACACATTGAGTATTCAGCTGTGTACTGTGAAAGATCGTGAGCGCCAGCCTCTTATTTAATATAATTCAATTTTTTTTAAAGAGGTGGCGAACCGGCAAAACAGTTAGTGGAAGAGTGTGATTTGAACCAACCCCATATCACTGCGAAGTGTGTTTTTAAGTAAGATATTATTGTATCGCCCAGGAGGTTAAAAGGAAATAAATAAATATAGCAGCCTCCATTTCCCTCTTACTGCAGTTTTCCTTTCATTAGGCTGCATGATGTCCCCCAAGAACCTGAATTGAGAGGTATAGGCTGCCATATTTATTTCCTTTTAAACAATAACAGTTGCCTAGCAGTCCTCTTGATCCTGTGTCTTTAATACAGTAAGGCATAGACCCTGAACAAGCATGCAGCAGATCAGATACTCTGATTCAGCTGACTCAGGTTTTACTGAATTAGCCATATGCTTGTTCCAGGGTTTTGACTCAGACACCAGCCCTGCTCTCCACGGATTAATCACGAGTAACCACGGTGGTTACGCGTGATTCAAATTAGCTCTAATTACAGCAGCTGAGCGGCTAGATGCGGCAGGGTTAATTACCTCTAATGCCGCTCTTCGTTCAGCGTTTCAATGAGGTGCAAGCATCCGAATGGACGCATTGCAAGCCTCGCTATGGAGCAATTTCCTCTTCCATAGAGAGGCTTGCAATGCATCCAATAGTGTAATAGTGTGGCAGCGGGCTCAGGGGCCCTCAGCTTTCCCATATGGAAATGCCGGCTCTGGGTTTGTGAGGCTGAACCTGAACTTTGCAGAAGCTAAACAGATATTGGAGCTGTAGAGTGACACTGCCGGCAGATAATGCATCTTAATTGATCAGTTGTTCTGCGCTCTTGTTAGCAACCCTTAGTTGCTGTGCATTTTCATGCACATTTGTATGTACTGGGCCATAAAAAATACATGCAGTAGCTTGTGAAAAGCTTTTATTTAAAGGGACTCTGAGCAGTCGTTAAAAAATGATGGTGGATGGGCTTCCTTCAGCCCACCATAGGCTGCGAGGTCCCCTGGCTCCTCTCCCGGTCTCGCTGGTGGCTCCGTTAGCGGCGACTTTCGGGCTGAAAGTAGTCCGTATACTTCCAGGAAGTAGACACTCTGTGTCATCACACCGGCTGGCGTTTCAGTCCTGCGCATGCGAAGCTAAGAGTTAGAAACCGCGCATGCATAGGACTGTCATGCTGGCCATCGTGATGACGCGGAGTGTGGACTTCCTGGAAGTATACGGACCACTTACAGCCCAAAAGTCGCCGTTAATGGAGCTGCCAGCAGGACCGGGAGAGGAGCCAGGAGGGCGCCGGGGGACCTCGCAGCCTACGCTGGGCTGGTGGAAGCCCCACTTAAGTACCAATTTCATTTTTAATGACTGTTCAGGGTCCCTGGTTTGCACAGAATCCGCTGCTTTCAGCTATATCGCAATGTACAGCTGATGTCCAGCGCAGGTGAAGGTATTTTCCATCTTTCCCTAAAGCCCGGTAAACACTTTCAATTTTGATTGGCCAATCACTGACCAAATTTATTACCTCCATGTAGTATGAGTTTCAACAGATATTGAATTCTATGAACAGATTGCATAGGTAATCTCTCATTTCTACACCGAGATGGTAAAATTGGTCAGTGATTGACCAATCATAATTGAAAGTGTGTACCTGGCTTAAAGGGAACCTGAACTGAGTAAAATTATTTAAAATAAACACATGATGTAGCTGCAAATGAATATTACATACTTACCTCACCGTCAGTTCCTCTCAGAAGCTCACCATTTTCTTCTTACAGTGATCCCTTCCAGTTCTGACAAGATTAAGTCAGAAATAAAATATACCAGTTGCTGTCAATTATATATCAGCTGCTGTCAGTTACAACTAAATGTGCAAGGTAATGTCCATGTTTCCCTATGGCTCAAGTGGGCAATATAACAGTTTAACAGTGTGCTGACGAGGAAGCTGTTATGGGGTAATGGCCATTTTCAAAATGGAGGACGGAGAATTCCATCGATCACAGTGGACAAACAGGACGTCACGCAGGAGAGGAGAAAGAGATTGATGAGTAGACCTCATGGGAGGTACTGTAAGTATGACCTGTGTATGTTTATAATGACTTTTTATTTTCAGTTCAGGTTCTCTTTAGGCTAAGTTCACAGTGGGACGTTAAAGTTGCGCGTTAAAACAGCATTTAACACAGAATAACTCACTGCAATGAAAAAACAATGCCCTGTTCACAGTGCACACGTTGCGTTGGTGTCTAACTCTGCACGTTAAGTAAAAGTACTGCATGCAGTGCGTTATACACGTTATTAGCTGCGTTGGACTGTTTGCACATGCTCAGTAATGACTTGGAAGCATACTTTTCATTGCCTGTATTTTTTACTGTATCTGCTGTATGCGACGGTAACGCTGCGTTGCCACTTTTTGGGCGCGTTGCGTTGTAAGCTTGCGGTGCGACTTTAACGTGGCATCAAAACGCAACGTCCCACTGTGAATCTAGCCTTAAGGTTTAGCTTAACTGCTGCATGCAATGTATTTGTCCATACAAAAGTGCATGAAAATGCACAGCATCTGGAAGAGAGAGCACAGAACAACTGATTACAGTTAAAGCGTGTCAATTGTATTCAGGTGCCAGTGTAAACCCAGCCATAAAGTGACCCTAAGGGCTGGGACCCGCTATGGCATTTTTGGCAGTGTTTTGGGATCATTGACAATTGCCAGCGATTTCCCAAAACTTTGCCAATGTATCTAAATAGGGCTGAACCCACTACTGCGATTGTGATTAGGGTTAAACGCAATCGCAGGGCATGCAGCATTTTGAGTGTGTTTGCGTTCAACGCTAAGTATAGAAACACTGCAAAATCGCTTTGAAAGTCAATTTTGTAGAGATTTGGGGGCGAGCATTTGTAAATTTAAATGAAAGGTTTTTGTCCAGAGCCCTGCCCCCTAATGGAAGAGGTCATAGGTGTTTCTCTAGGACCAATCAGAGAAGCTTCTGTGACCTCTTCTGCTAGGGGGCGGAGCTATGGGCAGAAGCCGGACATCGAGACACCCGGTAAGTATAATTAGCTTTATTTAAAATTCAAAACGCTCAGCCCCCAAATCACTGCAAAATTGCTTTTTGAAAACGGTTTCTATACATGGCATTGGGTGCCCAAAATGCTGCATGTCATGCGATTGTGATTAACCCAAATCGCAATCGCACTAGTGGGTTCCCCACTATTTAAATACATTGGCAAAGATTTTTTTCTTTTAAATCGCCGGCGATCCAAAAACATTGCCAAAATCCGAGCTTTGTGCACACACCTAATTTTCAATTAACCATTCACCCTCTAATAGGATTAGCACTGTCCAAAGATCTCATTGAGGGTTGGGAACACACTAGGCGATGAGTGACAGGTTGCGTTTTGCTGCATATGTGTTAATGCGTTTTATTATCATTTTGAGTGTTTTATTTGCATTAGCGTTTACATTTTGCACGTGAGTTTTTCTTTCATTTTACTTTGCTTGCATAGAAAAGTGCGTAACTTGAACTGCAGGTGGTCCTGTGAAGTAGTGTTACCGCGATACTTCACTTGCGGCCGCTACTATGTTCATTTACATAGTTGTAACTATGTAAGTTAACATAGTAGCAGCTGCAAGTGAAGTATCGCGATAACGTTACTCCACAGGACCACCTGCAGTTAGTTATGCGCGGTAGGCAAAGCGGGCGCTCCTTCACATTAAGTTGCGCTGCTAAGGAGCACAGCTTGATGAATCAGGCCCAAGGGTACACAGAGCTTGTGCCAAAGTAAGTGCTTAGCTTCTGATGGGAGGAAGCTAGCGGAGGTGGGGAGAGCCTGTAATGGAGGAGAATGATCATTGACAAGCTACAGGAAAATGCAGGTCCTATTAAGATTTAATAATTCTGCCTCGGGTTCTCTTTAAAAATGGATTTTGAAAATGTAGTTCCACTTTCATGCTTTCCCCTGCACTGACTGATATAAGTGACGCGGTTGCTATAGGCAGCATCTCTGCACTGACTGATATAACTGATGCGGTTGCTATGGGCAGCATCTCTGCACTAGCACTGAGTGATGCGGTTGCTATGGGCACCATCTCTGCACTGGCACTGACTGATACTACGCCACCCACATGCATCATGTTACCATATAGTAGATTAGATAAAGTAGTACCAGTATGAGCTGCTGGCTGGTGGGGAGAGCACACCTGTCTGCTCAGTGGGAGGGCCCTGCAGCCATACTACAGAGGCAGTACAGGAAGCTTGGGAGGCTCCTATCACCTGTAGTGTCGGGGTTGGTATGAGCAGCACAGGCAGCCTGCTGTGGACAGTACTTCTTCCACGCAGCGACCCACCCCACCAACACAGGCCTTCCCTGCAGTCACTGATGTACCCAGCAGTCACCTTGCTTTGATGAGTAAACCCCCTATTGCACTGTGTTTACCTAAGCAGCCTGCCATGTGCAGCAGCAGCGCCCCTGATCACGTGCAGCTCAGTCTGCAGCCACTTGTATCCATTTACAGCAGCCCTGTCCCTTCTAGCAGCCTTGTCCCTTCCAGCAGCCTAACTATGACATTACAGAGACCACCAATATACACACACACACAGGTTCTCGCAGCCCTCCCTCCCATAGAACTGGCTCCTAACCGCTAGTGTTGTCCGGATCATGAACGATTCGGATCTTTGATCCGAATCTATTTTGTGAGTCGAATCATGTGAATCATCAAAATGAGTGATTCGGATCGCAAAAGGGGCGGGGCCAGGAGCGACACGCCCCCTCTCAGCGGACAGCGGGGTCCTGGAAGCAGAGCAGAGATGGATCGCTCTGTTGGATGGGAGGCAGCCTTGCAGGGAGACAGGTAGATGAGAGAGAGGCAGGGGCGTAGCAATAGGGGGTGCAGAGGTAGCGACCGCATCGGGGCCCTTGGGCCAGAGGGGCCCCGAAGGGTCCACCCTCTATCACAGTATTAGCTCTCTATTGGTCCTGTGCTGGTAATAATCACTTCTATAGATGCTTTGAATAGTAGTAATCCTTAACAAGCTGTTCCCCATCCCCTTCTTGCACCTCTGACACTGTAGTTGCCATTGGCAGGTTATGGTGCGCCGTATCAATTGTTATGTATAGAGTGCTTGGGGGGGCCCCATGTAAAACTTGCATCGGGGCCCACAGCTCTTTAGCTACGCCACTGGAGAGAGGGGACATGGGTGCCACTGCCAGATGTGTGTAGAGCACACATACTGGCTATAACGTGCTGCTCATTATAGGCTGTCTGTTCCGTAGTTGTGCACAGTGAACACATTGGAAGCTTTTGGCTCAGCACAGCTCAGACAGTAACTTTGCAGGCACTGTGATTGCAGCGCAATATGATCCCCCTGCACTGCTCTAAACAGCTGCACTTTACTTCTGGGAATGCTTTCTTTCACTGTGCGACGTTTGCATTCAGAGTACACAGATGAGCATATAGGTGAAATATATGTAAAGCATATGATTGCAGCATGTGGGTATTACGTGCAAACAAACATTTCTGCTCCCTGCTCGTCCCTCCTCCCTTCTGTCCACTCCCTGCCCTCTGTCCATCTTCTCCCCTTCTCTGTGTGTCCACCCCCCTCCCCTTCTCCTGTCCACAGCAGGGAAAGACCTGTCCTGCTGTTCATTTCACCCCCGAATGCTTCGGTAGTAAAATGATCCGAGATTCGGATCAAAGATCCGGATCTTTTCAATGATCCGATTCCAATCATCCAGATCATTGAAAAGATCCGAACTTCCCATCTCTACTAACTGCATCTATTTACATCAAGACATTCTATAGCGGCCACACGGGGGAGCTCCACACACAAGTTCCATGGACATTTTACAGTACCGGCCACAAGAGGGAGCTCCGAAAACAATGCTGCCGGCTTACATACGGGCTCCTGGATCCTGGCTGCTCAGTGTGATGCCTCCAGAGAGCGGACTCTCTTCCTCCTCAGCTGTGCAGAGCGGAGACTCCTCCTTCTCCTCCGGCTGGGAATCGCTCGAGCGTGCTGTGTCCGCGGAGGTCTGTGTCCCGTGCCGCTGCTGCTGTAGATGCCTCGCGCTGGTGACGTAGAGTTGTGAATCTCGCTCTCCTATATGTAATGTATACAATAACATTGCGTACTACAGTATACTGTGATCGATGTTATATACTAGGCATATCATACTGTATATTGCCTGTCTGTGTAAATGGGAAGCACAGCTTTTTATTTGTTTCTGCAACTAGGTGTACAATACGTTTATGCTGTTACTGGGGACTTCTCATTCTGCTGGACTAGCCTTACACTGATAACACAGTCCACTGCAGCTTATAGGAGGGCTATCTAACTCTGAGCTCACCTCCATCTCTACTGGGCTTTTATTTTCCCTGTTCCCCAGTTATCAATGCTGGTTCAGCTGTACCACAATGCAGCCCTCAGATCCCATTTGTATAGCTGCTGAGCCATAAGGTATCAGCAATTCTTCTTAGCAAGGCTTGATATGCTGGGGACAGGGGCGTCTCTAGCCATTTTGTCACTCCAGGCGAGAAAACCTGTGGTGCCCCCCCCAATCTTTCACCATAAAATAATCATAACGCAGCAATGATTCACCAGAAAATAATCGTCTGTGGCCAGTGTTCACCAGAAAATAATCGTAATGTGGCCAGTGTTCACCAGAAAATAATCGTAATGTGGCCAGCGTTCACCAGAAAATAATCGTAATGTGGCCAGCGTTCACCAGAAAATAATCATAATGTGGCCAGCGTTCACCAGAAAATAATCGTCTGTGGCCAGCGTTCACCAGAAAATAACCGTAATGTGGCTAGCGTTCACCAGAAAATAATCGTAATGTGGCCAGCGTTCACCAGAAAATTATCCTAATGTGGGCAGCGTTTCACTAAAAATGTATAATTACCTGTAAAAAGAAAAGCATTTACTCACCTGTAGAAGACTCCTCTCCCTGGGCGAAGCTCCCCCGACTATCTTCCTGCAGCAGCGCAGCCAGCCTCCGAAGCCCTGTACTGGAGACACAAATAGTCTCCAGTACATGGCTTCAGACGCCATCTTCCCGTAGCCCTGCTCTGCCTCCCGGAAGAAGACTATGCAGGCTGTAACAGTGAGCTGCGGGGATGAACTGGTGCGGAGTCTAGTAGACGCCGCAGCCAGTTCACCACAGGGGTCGCACAGTCTGGGGGGGAAGGTGGGCACTTCCCCTCGTCCCCCCACCCGGCGCTCCAGGCCACTGTTTGCCCTTGCCTGGTGGCTGGGACGCCTCTGGCTGGGGATATTCTGTTTAAAGAATACCAGAGCCCAAGAGAAGATGAGAAACAGGGAGGGGGATGGAAGCTGGCGAGTTTGGTGAAATTGGATGTGTGTATGCACCCTTATTAGGCCTGTTTTTCACAGGCGGCTGAAGTTCTCATTTGTCGCACAGTTCAGCCTCCTGGCTGCTGGACACAAGTGCCATTTGGTTGCAGTTACATGCAGCTGGATGGAAGCGTTTGTGAACGCCACACACGTGTCACATTTGACATGCGATGGTGTTACCTGTCAGCCAAAATCCATCTCATTTCACCACCACCACCATGCTTATATGTGACTCCATGGGGTGCACCTCGACATGCAGCAGGTGGCACAGAGGGGGACACTGTGGTTAAAGGGGGCACAGGGGACAGAGGGGGAACAGTGTTTCGACTTAAGTAGGGGTTCAGGTTAAAAATGAATGTGTGGGTCCTAATAAAGCACATAGCTGGAAATATTCTTATAAATCTTCTTCTATAAATAAATCTTCAATGTAGACTAGTGCTACGTACACACATGCGACAATGATCGTTCGTTGAGAACGACGAACAAACTTTTAATTGATGAAAGAACGACCTAAGTAAAGTTAGTTTTAAAAGGTGTGTAACGATCTGATCGTTAGAACGAACGTTACATCACGTAAACCAACTATTGCGCCTGCGCATAAAAATGAGAAGTTTCAGGGAGAAATAGTGAAATGCGCATGTCAAGCCTAGTACAAACGACCGTTTCCAACAATGTACTACTTTTGCAAACGATCGTCGTTGGTTAAAATCCGCCGAGACAGAACTTCCTCCCTTCGTCCTCCAGGACGGCCCCTCCTGAGATTGTGTAAGTCCCCCCTCCCAAATCGGAAACACCTTAAAGGGGAACTTCAGCCTAAACAAACATACTGTCATTAAGTTACATTAGTTATGTTAATTAGAATAGATAGGTAATATAATTTTTTACCCACCCTGTTTTAAAAGAACAGGCAAATGTTTGTGATTCATGGGGGCTGCCATCTTTGTCATGGGGGCAGCCATCTTTTTGGTTGAAAGGAGGTGACAAGGAGCAGGAGACACAGTTCCAACTGTCCTGTGACCTGATAACCCCTCCCAGCTGCACACGCTAGGCTTCAAATCTCAAATTCAAAATGTAAAAAAAAAAAAAAATGTTCACCAAAACAGCAGAACAAGAGCAACAACATCACAAATCCCATCATGCTTTGCACAGCATCAGGGGAAAAAAGCCCGGGCAGTTTTCTTCTGTGCAGTTAAAAATGAGGCTTGGATAAGAGAAACAAAGTTCTGATGCTGTGAAACTGTTAAAGAAACACCAGGCCTTTTCAGTGCTGCTGAGTCGATTTTTAGTCCGGAGGTTCACTTTAAGAGAATTAAAATAATTAATTGATGCAGTATAAATCCCACCTCCTCACAATCTCCCACAGTTTTTTGTTTGTTTCCCAGACCTCACCACGGAAGCACCAGGGAAGGTTGTTCCTTTCAGTAGGGGAGCCTGTTGGCACCTGCTGCACCATTTTTATTGTTTTTTCTTTGTTTTTTTATTTTTTTGTAAAGTATAATTTAGGCTTGTTACTGGTGTGCGGCCTAGAATAGGAAGCTAAGCAGGAGGTTACCTGTTTTTTTCCTATTTTGAATGAAGGGGACTGGAGAGGTTCCCTCTCTTCATTATACTTTCTGCGGGCATAGCGGCGGTAAGCAGAGATGCCGGATTTTCCGCATGCCCGAATATGACGCATGTTTTGCATGATAGGTTGCATGTATGCATCATTGGATACGCGTGAGCGCGTGGTGCGTACTGCGTCATGCATAAAACGTCATGCGTACTGATCGTGTTAGACGGCTGAAAGTGCGAGTTTTGTAAACCGCCATGGCCATGCTATACACGCAGACGCTACAGCTCTGAGGGGGTCATGGTGCAGTCAAGTGGGCCCACCACAGAAGCTCAGGAGAGTGCTGCAACTGGTGAGACTGAGCAGTCAGGTCACATCCACCGGTAAGCAAACACATTGCAGTGTTTATTGCAGACTCCTGTCATATTGTTAATGGGTACATGTTAGTAAGACTCTTGGTGTTTGAGTTGTTTTGTACTACAGAAACTCAAAAGCACTTCAAAGTCTAGCTGATGTACTAAATGTGGTTGCAAGTTGCCTGAAGGAACCTCTAAGACTTTGTTTGGTCTGTTATATCAAGTCTAAGTCTTATGCTCCTAGACCTGAAAGTACCACCGTAGCTTTATTTGACCTGATAAAACCCATGAAACAGGAAATGGCTACAACTTTCTCAGCTTTCAGGGCAGCTTTACCCTCTTGCCCTATGCAGGCTACACCTTTTTGTTCTGGCAATTCCCTCGAATTCAAGCGTTCATACCACAGGGAAGCAGCCATATACATAATCAATTGCTTAATTGTTGGAATCATTTAAATCTGGGTCTCAAAGTAGATTTTTCCACAATCAGGGATTGTGCATTTTGATTGAAGCATGGCTGATTACAATGAATGGCTGTGGTGCGGATTATGCAAATACATGCATACATATTTTGGTTGGCCATAATATTCTGAAAGCAGTTATACTTTCATGTAATGATTTGTGCACAAATGTTATAACAAGTTTGGGTTTTCTGTTAATGATTTGTGTGCATACATTTTCAGACAATTATATGCATGCTTACTTTATCTGCCAGCAGGTGTGCTTTACAGATCCTGAATGCAATGCTACTTATCAGATAAGAATTATGTTCAGGGTTTAGCACATGGATATTCTGAATGCAATGGTGCATTTCAGATAGGAGTTATGTTCAGGGATTGGCAAATGTTCTGAATGCAATGCAGAATTACATGCAAAAAATATGCACAGAAACCTTCAGTTTGCAAAGCTAATTTTCAGATAACAATGGTGTGTAATAATTATACACAGACATTCTGTTTGCAATAGCAAGTGCTCTTTTCAGATAGTGATGCTGGTAGCAGGTGTGCTTTCAGAAGATAATTTTGTGCAGGGAATATGCACAGGAGTCAAGCTATTAGCAGATGTGTTTTTACTTATGTGCAGGGATTCTGCACATAGACATTTGAATTGCAACACTGGTTTTTTTTGCATATAAATAGATGCAAGGTTGATGCATAAGTTATTCTGATGGCAAGTTTGTTTAAAAAAAAAAATAAAAAAAAAAATTTAAAGGGACAGTGGCCAGTGTGGTGGTTAAGGGCTCTACCTCTGACACTGGGGACTGGGATTAGTACCTTAGCTCTCCCTGTTCAGAAAGCCTACACCTGTCCGGTAAGGAGTCCTTGGGCGAGGCTCTTTGGAACTGCTACTGCCTACTGAGCGTACCTTAATGGCTGCAGCTCAGACGCCTTCCGTCCGTCGGGACAGAAGCGCAACATAAATGCTGAGGCAGCAATTCAGGATTCAATCCCAAGTCTTTTTCATTTGCAGTCCTGAGTACTTCCTTGATGGGTTACAAGTGTTCCCAGGATCTTTATGAAAGAACATGATTTTAATAGCAGCAATCTGAGTATACAGAAGATATTTTCTAGCTTTACCTAGCTGTGAAAATGAAGGAAGACCTAAGATAATATGCAGGTTATTTTACAACTGTAGAGTATTTAGGATGGATCTGCAGAAAGGATTGGATCAAAAACACTCTGATAGTTTTTCAGAGCAAAGGTGGTCACAGACAAGCTATGTCTTTCATTTTGCCTGTATTCCAGTTGTTGCTTATGCACAAACTGTCTACAAAATATTTAAAACAGCAATTCTATGTCAGTGGTTGGATAGAGAAATCGATCTGGATGTCAGATCCAGTGACTCTCCCTAAAAATGGACTTCTCAACCAAATCTGCAATTGAATGGATTATAAAATCCATTCGTTATTACGACAGATGCAAGACTATGGAGTTGTACAGGGCATCGGAATCTCAATTAAATGCATGACAGGTATGCTTCACTGGAGAAAATATTCTCTTTAATCTACTGGCAGTCTGGAGTACTCTGCAGAAATGAGAGAATCGGTTGGAAAACAGATTCGTGAATCTTCACACTGGGAATTACACTTGTGACTCAATTTAAACTAACAAGTGGGACTTATAGGCGTCAATTCACCAGAGAGGATTTACTAAGAGAAAAAAGGTAGGTAGTTTATCTCATGAGGTATTTTAACACTCTGGAGTCAATTCACCAGTGCGAGAGGACAGAGAGAAAAATGTTAGATAGCAGGGGATAATGGAGAGATATGCATGAGGAAAGTGTGAGAAAGCAGAGAGTTAGGTAATCGGTATTAATGATTTACATGGGATACTTTTCCTCTCTGTAAGCTTGAAAGTGAAGCATTGTGGGTAGGAGGCGGAGTTTTACCACTACCTGACCAGAGTATTCCCGCCTTTTACTGCCGGATCATATCATAAATCATATCACGAGTGAGTCTGAACTTCTTCACCACCTCTGTCTCAGTAAAATTATCAAGAACTGTTCTCTCACGAAAAATACGAGGGGTGATTAAACAGACCCTCCTCCTGCGCCTTCGTCTCCTCATAATAGAAGCAAGCTCTAATGCCTAGTGCACACCAGAGCGGTTCGGCTGCGTTTTGCGATCCGCTTGCGGCTGCGGATACGCTTGGGTAATGTATTTCAATGGGCTGGTGCACACCAGAGCGGGAGGCGTTTTGCAGAAATGCATACTCCCGGGCTGCTGCAGATTTTGGATTGCGGAGGCGTTTCTGCCTCAATGTTAAGTATAGGAAAAACGCAAACCGCTCTGAAAAACAGCACTTCAGAGCGGTTTGCCAGGCGGTTTTTGTTACAGTAGCTGTTCAGTAACAGCTTTACTGTAACAATACATGAAATCTACTACACCAAAAACGCTTCACAAAACCGCAAAATGCTAGGTGAAACGCTACAGAAAAAGAAGAAAAAGCATTTCAAAATCTGCTAGCATTTTGCGGATCTGCTAGCGGTTCTTGGTGTGCACCGGGCCTAACAGAGTAAGCTCAAAAGGCTCCATCTTCCACAGCAGCAGCTGCTGTGTGAAAACCACGATATCTCCAGGTTCATTCAGGGGATAAAGAGATGAAAAAATAACGAATGGCCACACCCCCTTTCTTCCCTGGTGAATTGTGATTTGGAGAAAAACTAACTACTAACTATCACTTATTTATCTCATAGTTATCTCACATTTATCTCTTGCATTTCTCTCTGTCGATATTTTCCCCTATACTTCTGGAGAATTGCTATTTGGAGATATCACAGGAGGTAAATTACCTCCCAAGAGATAAATAGGTTGGTAACCTCTGGTGAATTGACGCCATAGTCCACCCATAATCTTAAACTTCCTATGCTCAGACATTCTGCTGGGCAGTGAACAAGGTGCTTCCTTGAGATCAGCTTATCTCAAAGGAAGGGATATTATTCTAGCATGTAGGTTGAGTTGCAAACAACCATCTCAGAACTGGCGTCCGAACAAATATGTTTGACAATTTGCAGCTACCTGGTTTCTGCTTGGAACAATGTTGTTCGTTTTTTCTCCAGAGAGTGTGAACACTTTTGTTGCGGCACTGGGGGGAGCATACGTTTGTTTTTTCCCCCTTGAAGGGTACTTCGAAAAGGGATGTAGGATCAGACCACAGGTATTCTTTTTGCATCAGACTGACCAAAACAGGTTTGGCACCTGCTGTAGCCCTACCTTTGGTAAAGGTGCCATTGTTCTTGCAGATCTTGGATGATCTTTGTGAGCATGGTCAGGCCATTTTATAGTGGCCTCTCGATATCTGAAGGCATGGTCTGTGTAAGAATTTATATGCTGGTTGCCATTGGCAACAGCACCACACACCTTTTGCTCCGGCACCAGAAACTCATCAGCATACAGGGGATAGAGCGGAGACGGCCTTCTTCACCTTTCAAAGGGCTTTATTAAGCATTCTTGTGTTGGCATGGGCATGTGACCCACCTCATTAATAAGCCATTGCTTTATAACCTAGTTACAAAGAATGCAATGTTTTGTAAATATAGGCTTTGTTTATGGTGTCCGTCTAACTGTCGGGGGCAGTTAGACCTGATAACCCATTATGTGGCCTTCCAAGAGGGACATGTTCCTGGTACATGACTGTATCATTTCTCTCCGAGAAACTCTGCTTAAAGAGACCCTGTATCTCAAGTCTTTACTAGACTTCAGTACCTGAGACTAGAATTCAAGTATACTTACATTCCAACAGTCTGCTCATCCTAAAGTGAGGCTGCCATTCGTCTGAATTAGTAAGGTTATCACTATACAGACTTAGTCCTTAGATGTTTGTTGGTGGTGACAGCGGTGGCCAGGTGTATTGGAGAAATACAGGCCCTATACATTTAACCACCATCCATGTCTGTCCTGAAGAATAGAATTGATTTCAGGTTACCGCTCTTATTTCTACGAAACTTAGGTCTGATTTCCACAAGGATCAGAGAATCTTTATCTTTTCCTTAAGTGCTAATTTCTCAATTAAAATAGAGGTAAATTAAGCTCACTGGATATGAGGGTGAAGCTACCGCATGGGCCTCTTATGTCACATTCATAAAGCTCTATCGTTTTGGATCTACCAAGAAATCAATCCTTGGAGTGGTCCTATCCTGAGAAGAGGTTCTATTCTAACTCTCATTGGTCACCTATGGTGGAGGCAAGCAGAAGCCAAAAAGTATGGTTACCGGTAATTAGTTTTCCACGTAGCCTCCACAACAAATGGATATACCCACCTAAATCCATTGCTAAATCTCCTACTGATTCAAGGTAATATTCAATGCACTCAGGATAGGTAGAATGAGGTGGTACTTATATTGCATCTTAGACTTCATGTCCCATTGGGAAGAACCAAGGACTGGAGAAATTCAGCTAACCTTCTGATAGCTTTCGGAGGTTCTAGAACAGGAGTTCAGGTTTCTAGAGCTACGGTGTCTAGATGGATTAAGGAGGTTATTACTCTTGCTTACTCAGAAGCTCAGGTAATAGCACCTGCTCATATTACAGCACACTCGACCAGATCTTTATCGACGTCATGGGCAGAAAGGTCAGGAGTCTCTTTGGAACAGATTGTCGGGCTGCGACATGGTCCAGGCATTCGACATTCGTTAAGCATTACGGAGTTAAACTCCTCTCCATTCAAGACCAATCTTTTGGTCGTAAAGTTCTGCAAGCAGTCATCCCACCCTAGGGTAAATTTCTCGCTAAATCTCAGGAGGGGCCGTCCTGGAGGACGAAGGGAGGAAGTGCCGGCTGCTTACCTGGTAGCAGTGTTCCGGCGAGTCCTCCAGGACGGCCGCCTAGTTCCCAACCCTGACTTTTAACTTTTATTTATAAGGGGAGTGTGGTTCGTTATTCTTCTCTTTGCATAAACTGTGGGAGATTGTGAGGAGGTGGGATTTATACTGCATCAATTAATTATTTTAATTCTCTTAAGGTGTTTCCGATTTGGGAGGGGGGACTTACACAATCTCAGGAGGGGCCGTCCTCGAGGACTCGCCGGAACACTGCTACCAGGTAAGCAGCCGGCACTTTCTTTTGTAGCGATTTGGCTCGTTCGTCGTTTGCCTTAATAGTCGGTGGTTCGTTTTTTGTAACGATCGTCGTTGGTAAAGATCGGGGAACGATCGTTACAAACGACTATAGTCGCATGTGTGTACGCACCTTAGGGATGGTTAATGAGGTGCAATAATTGCTAGTTGATGTAGGCTTATGCAATGTGTGAATCAATTGTAAATATATGCAGCTTGAAAATGGGCCAATCCAATCTCATGAAGGTGGAATTTGATTGGTCCACTTTCAAGGACCATGCACCTGCCCTGCCAGCACATTCATCCTTCTCCTGTCCAGTCACTGCACCATGGCAATGCTCCCAGAATGCACCTGCCTTGCCAGCGCATTCATCTTTCTTCCTGTCCAGTCACTGCACCAAGGCAATGCTGCCAGCATGTAACATTGCTTGCAACATGCCAATGGGAAATAATTATGTTGTGTCATCTCATTACAGCTGGAAATATTGGGAGGCTCAAACACATGACTGAACAAGTCCAGCACACTTCGCCTGCTGTTTACTTTGCAATGACTGGAAGAACTTCATTCTCAAGGGGCAAATGACTTCTTACTTCTAAGGCACGTGACTACCGAACTCGGCTACTTAGATGTGGTATCAGGTGGGTATGTGAATACCTAAATACTGCATCTGGGGCACATAGTTCCTTCATTCTGATACCTGGGGGCACATGGCTAGTTAATTTTGGTGTCTGGGGAAACAAAGCTGCTCAATTGTAATGTCTGGGATGTATGGCTGCTGTATTATGGTATTGTGGGGTGTATAGCTGCCTCATTCTAGTCAGCACATGGCTGCATATATTGTGAAAAAGAGAAAAACACTGTTTACTTTGCGGGCTGCTTTCCTTTTTTTTTTTTTTTTCTTTTCCTGCTGCATAGTTAATACTAAGGCAACTTTCCCACCAAGGAGTTGCGTTTTAGGGGACGTTAAGGTCGCATAACCTGCCCCTAACGCAACGCGTGGTGGTGTTGAAGTTGGACGTCAGATTGAGCCGCGTTATGTGGCTCTCAAAGCAGCCGCTCCAGGATAGTGATGGGAAGTCCAGATCTTTTTAAGGATTCGGATCATTCAAATCGAATCATTGAAAAGATCCAGATCTTTGAACCGAATCATTTTACTAGGGAAGCAGACTGGGGGTGAAATGACTAGCAGGACAGGACTTTCCCTGCACTGTACATTCTGTATGTTCCTGTTTCTTCCAGACAGACATCCACTGTGAACCGAATCTTTCATTGTAATGATCCGGATGATTCGACTCACAAAAAAAGATCCGGATCAAATGAACTATTCGTTCATGATCCGGACAACACTACAAGTCCCACCAGGAGTCACCACAGTGCAGTGAATATTAATTAGCCATGTGGCTAGTCACTGATCATGTGCAAGCAGTCTAACGGGTATAATGTACAGCATGCTGTACTTTCATTTAATGTGCAGCGGTATGCCCTAACGCAAGGTGTGCACTTAAACAGCACATTGATTTTATAGTGCTGTGAGTAAGGCTGCGTTACTGGCTGCTGTAACATGGGAATTTAACGTCCCATTGTGAAACCAGCCTAAACATTCGTTAAAGAGAACCCGAGGTGGGTTTGAAGAATATTATCTGCATACAGAGGATGGATCTGCCTATACAGCCCAGCCTCTGTTGCTATCCCAAATCCCCCTAAGGTCAGAACCCCCCAGAATCAGAATCAGAATCCGAATCAGCTTTATTCGCCAGGTATGCCAGAGACATACCCGGAATTGTTTTTGGAGCACATGGCCTGGCGTTTATACATACATACATAAGGCCTACATACATACGGCGTAGGTGGGCTACATAAACATGACATAGTAAGAGGAGTTCATGACATGACATAGTAAGAGGGCAGTCAATCGAGTAAAAAAGCATGAAGGAACACAAGCTGTCAGTTCAGTTGTTCAGTTGGAGTACCGCTTGGGGGAAGAAGGTGCTCCAGCGTCTGGTGGTTCTGGTGGGGACAGCCCTGTAGCGGCGGCCCAGTGGGAGGAGATTAAAGAACCGACTGCCCGGGTGGGAGGGGTCGGTCGAGATCTTGGTGGCCCGCGTCCTCATTCTGGCCATGTAGAGGAGATCGAGGGGTGGCAGTGGCTGACCGATGATCTTTTCAGCCGTGCTGATTACTCTGTGGAGTTTGTACTTCTCGCTAGCAGAAGCCGCTGCGTACCAGACGGTGAGGGATGAGCAGAGGATGGACTCCACAGTGGCAGTGTAAAAGCTCCTGAGCAACTCGCGAGGGATGCCAATTTTTTTCAGTTGGCGCAGGAAGAATAACCTCTGCTGTGCCTTTTTCTGGGTTATGGTGGTGTTCTGCCCCCATTTTAGGTCCTTCGTGATAGTAGTGCCGAGGAACCGAACTCTTGGGACCCTGGAGACTTCGTTATCTCTTATGAGGATTGGGTGGAGAGGGGGTGGGCGTCTCCTATAGTCCACAACTAGTTCCACTGTCTTTGCTGCATTGAGGACTAAATTGTTATCTGTGCACCAGTTGCAGATCCTGTCTATCTCGCTGCGGTAAGCATCCTCCTTGTTGCCACTGATGAGTCCAATGATTGTGGTGTCGTCCGCAAACTTGATGACCTTGACAGAGTCATCAGTTGAGGTACAGCTGTTGGTGTACAGGGAGAACAGGAGCGGGGACAGGTCCCCCTGCACTCTGCAATTCCTCATAAATCACAGCCACGCTGCTGACAAACAGCTTGTCAGAGCTGGCTGTGTTTATCTCTATAGTGTCAGTCTGCTGCTCTCCCCGCCTCCTGCAGAACTCCAGTCCCTGCCTGCATCCCTTCCCTCCCTGCTGATTGGAGGGAAGGGACGGGGGCAGGGACCGGAGCTATGCAGGAGGCGGGGGAGCAGCTGAGACTGACACTACAGATGTAAACACAGCCTCACAGCACGGCTGTGATTTATGAGGGATTGCAGAGTGCAGGGGGACCTTAGGGGGGTTTGGGATAGCAACAGAGGCTGGGCTGTATAGGCAGATCCAGCCTCTATATGCAGATAACATTCTTTGAACACACCTCGGGTTCTCTTTAAAACTGTGCATTCAGGAACATCTCCAATATTACATATAGTTTTGGTTTTCAGCACTGGAACAATTAAATGAAAAAAGATATATTTACTAGGAGTACTCCATAATTGTGAAATAATACTTTTCTATCATTCTCCCAGTCTAAAGCCTCATACACACGGGCTACAACTGTCGCCGCAACCACGTGGCACACACGTGTTGCGGCAGCAGGTCGCCCGTGTGTATGAGGCGCGCACCATGAACCGTCGCTTGTCGTAGCTTTCGCCAGGCGATTGACTTGGCCAATCGCCTGGCGACCTCTGTCGCCGCAACTTCGACGCAACTGTTGCCAGTCCGCCGTGTGTATGTGGACTAGCGACAGCAACTCCATACACAATGTATGGAGCTTCCGGCGGGGGGACGGCAGGGAGGAGGAACCTTCGGCGACAGCTTCCGCTGAATCTGTGTCCCTCTGTGCGCCGTGTGTACGGCTGTTGCACAGAGGGACCAGGCGACGAGCTGTCGCTGGCTTTTTTTTTATTATTATTATTATTATGGCTCTTGCCACAGCGGTGGCTCGTGTGTATGAGCCATAAGACTGTTTCTGGCATTGCTTGATGATTTTTAATTCACAATAATACTTGTTCAGATGTATTTGTATATTATCATTTTTAAGCCTCACAAATTCTTATACTGTACACCCGGTGGTACACGTACCATGTGTTCAGAACCTAACAGCTATTGGGTTCTTAAAAGTTCTGCAACATTTATCTGGGTCATATCAGATCACAGTAAGTATTGCTAAAGGATGAATGAAATGGCGTGTGTGCAGTTGCTGCAGCATACTGTACATGTAATGGCATCACCGACACTTTATAAAAATGTACTGCAGTACTGTAGCAGTTACAAGACTGCTATATGACAAAACATCACTGCAACCTCAACCATTATTATAATTTCTGATTATCTTCCACCCTTATTTTTTGCTCAAATAGGAAAACAAAATGCCTAGCACCACTAGAGATGCTAAGTAGGGCCCTGCCCAGCCATGATGGATAGAGGCCAGCAGGAATAGTGACCTGTGAGAGGGATTACCCCCCCCCCCCCCCCCCATCCCAACCTCCTCACTAACCAATCCACATGGGTATGATTCTGGGAATGATGAGGTGCTTTGCAAGAGACGCTAGGAAAATCTACCCCTTCCTTGAGCACGACTTACATACTTACAAAAATACACAAACGCATGAAAATTTGCAAACGCATACGAATTAGCATCTGCATGCAAATTCATTTATGCATTTTTCGCAAAGAAATCGCACCGCACTAGTGGAAACGGGCCCTAAAGGACAAGATGATCCTAAAAAGTACCGCACCACTCACGAATATCTAATTAGAACATGAATCGGTCTTTATTAATACAAACAAAAGCACATAAACACTTAAAAGCCAGGTACATGAAAAGTAGTACTGAAAACGAGTATCAACAAATAATGATAATATTGATCATTCCAATAAATACAGATAAATGTGACACATGGTCCTATGACTCCATGGTAGCCAACATATGGTTCAAACCCTATTGAAAGTACAATGCAATGGGCAGCACTGTGGCGTAGTGGTTAGCGTTCTTGCCTTGCAGCACTGGGTCCCTGGTTTTAATCCCAGCCAGGTCAACATCTGCAAGGAGCTTGTATGTTCTCCCCGTGTCTGTGTGGGTTTCCTCCGGGAACTCAGTTTTCCTTCCACATCCCGAAAAATACAGATAAGATAATTGGCTTCCCCCTAAATTGGTCCTAGACTACAATACATACACTACATACATAGACCTATGTCTATGGTAGGGACTAGATTGTGAGCTCCTCCTAGGGACAGTTAATGACACACACACACTGACACACACACACACACACTGACACACACACACACACACTGACACACGCGCACACACACACACTGACACACTCTTCTTTACTATGTACAGCGATGCGGAAGATGTCGGCGCTATATAAATACTAAATAATAATAATACTGTATATGCATAATTTATGCCAGCAACTTCCATATAAAGTGCAATGTGCTAAGAATATATAGGATGAGAATGAATCCCACAAGTATAAGTGAAATATAAATGGCAAGAAAACAAACCAAGGATCCAAAAGGGACATGAATAGTGAAGAGTGTGGGCAGCAGTGAGGGAAGTGAAGGAAACAAGGCGCACACAAGCACCGTGAGAGCAGAGCACAGGCACCGCAACCAGATGTAGAAAAGGGAAGGTAGAAGCTGGCTGGAGGTGTGAGGGAGCTTATTGAGGAGAGCTGGGCGAGGCTCCTGACCGCCACACAAGGGCAATGTAAGTCTATAGGGACTTGCACACTATAGCGACACGATGCAGTGCGACAGAAGTAGCTAAATCGACACAAGGCTGCCGCAAACTCTGCAGTGCATTGCCGCGTGATCCGTGCTTACCGCATGGATTACGCAACAGTGCAAGTCTATGGTAACGTAAGTGTGAATCTGATTGCAGCAGCGGTGCGGCACATAGGCAGAGCGATGACATTTCAGTGACGTACTTCCTGTCCAGCAGGAAGTACATCACTGCGCGGGGGAAGCACTACACATATTACCCTGTTGGTGCACTTTGCCGCAGTGTAATGTACCTGGGGAAATGGTGCACCCTGAGCTCTCCTGCTGCAGGATGACTGCACTGCACAATGGCCTTGATTCACTAAAGCTACTGCCCACAAACAGCGCGGGTTATTAGCACACAGGTGCTACGCGCAGTCCTGTCAGCAAAGCGTGTGCGCTTAACTTACGCGAGATGCTTCTAACTGCCGCGCGATGTGCTTGTAGTGCGACTGCGATACTCTGCTAGTGCGGCTGCTACAGTGGATTATGGCGGTTGTGCTACAAGCACATCGTGCAGAAGTTAAAAGCATTGCACATAAGTTGAGAACGCATGCTACGCTGACGGGACCTCGTGCTAATATTAACTGGGACTGTTTGTCCGCGGTAGCTTTAGTGAATCAAGGCCTGTATGTCAAATTGGCCTTTAAGGGTCCCTGAGATGGGGGATAGAAGAAATTCATACATACCTGGGGCCTTCTCCAGCCCCCTTCGGCCTGATCCGTCCCTCGCTGCCATCCTCCGCCTTCTGGATTTACCGTGAAGGCTCCCATAAGTTTGGCCACGCACACACCCCTATTGCGCTCATATAGCTGGGAGCGTTCTGTGCCTGTGCAGTACTATGCAGTCGCAGAACACTCTCAGCCACGAGAGTGCAATGGGGAAGCATGCGCAACCGCACCTCACATGCGCAACTGGCCGTACTTACGGAAGCTCTTACAGAGGATCCAGAAGACGTAGGATGGCGGAGAGGGAGCAATCACGTTTAAGAGGGCTGGAGGAAGCCCCAGGTATGTATGAATGTTCTCTATCCCCGGTCTCAGGTACGCTTTAAGGAACTATCTTCTAAACTGTACAGTTTCAATACTGTGTAAGTACTCAGTGGGCCTGATTTGTCAAGACCAGCACAAGGAAAACTGATGCAAAAGTGTTGCAGTTGTCCTGAGCAATCAGTCAGAATTTCTATTTTATTTGACAGTTAATCCCTGATTGGTTACTCTCGGCGGCATAATTACTCTACTTTATATTGCATTTGTGTAATAAATTAGCCGCAATACAGTCCTACACAGCACTTCATAAGTCAGGTGCATACAGTTCATTAAGCAGTAGAAGTAGACATCCGAGCCTATAAGAAGGTGCCCTGGTGTATTATAGCTTTGGCTATGCCACCAGTCATGTAGGTATAGGAGTATTATGTTACAATGTAATGCACTGCAAGTCTCAGTGGGAACCAGCCCTTAGGTAGCATCTCCTAGGTAGCACCACGGAATATGCTGGCGCTTTATAAATCAATAACCCTGCAAGTCTCAGTGTGAACCAGCCCTTAGGTAGCATCTCCTAGGTAGCACCACGGAATATGCTGGCGCTTTATAAATCAATAACCCTGGACGTGTTTAAATCCAGACTGAAAGCCACACCTGTTCAGTTTGGTATTTGCAGAAATATAACTTTTGTTGTGTGAATACTTCATCCTACTTCCAATTACTGAATCTGAGAGAGCCTAAGCGCTTTGAGTCCTATGGGAGAAAAGCGCTATGGAAATGTTATTATATTGTATTATACGTTACCTGTCCTGTAGCAGCCTCTGCGCGGTGTCCGTAACCTTCCATGTGGCCTCTGTCAGACGCTATGCACCAGTTGTGTGTATGGAGAGCCTCCCGGGGGTTACAGACATCGCACGGAGGCTGCTACAGGACAGGTAATGTATAAATGCTCACACGGGGGGGGGGTACACTTATATATTAGGGGGGCAGCGGAGGGCACAGAAGATTCCCTTAAAAGGACTACTGTAGGGGACATAAAGATGAACTTACCTGGGGCTTCTAATGGTCCCCCGCAGACATCCTGTGACTGCACAGCCACTCACCGATGCTCCGGTCCCCGCCGCCGGTTCACTTCCAGAATTTGCAACTTTAAAGTCAGAAAGCCACTGCGCCTGTGTGGCCGCATCCTCGCTCCTGCTGACATCACCGGGAGTGTAATGCGGAGGCCCAGTACTGTCTGCATCTGTGCAGTGCACTCTCGGTGGCGGAAGCCAGGACGGGACTGCGCAGGCACAGTGGTTTTCCGACTTTAAAGTGGTAAATTCTGGAAGTGAACCGGAGGCGGGGCCCAGAGCATCGGTGAGTGGCTGCGCGGGCACAGGATGTCTGCGGGGGACCATCAGAAGCCCCAGGTAAGTTCAACTCTCTGCCTACTCCCCTACAGTAGTCCTTTAAATTTCATGCTGAAATCGGACGGGAATTGGCCTGCAGTATATGGGCAGCTTCAATGAACAGACACATTTATCTCTAATCAGATTTGATTAGAGTTAAATTTGTCTTTGTCGAATCTGCCCATGATCTCCTGATGTATGGGAACCTTAACAGGTTTTTTTCCAGTCAGGACCCAGTGAGATTACTGATAAGGAATTACAGCCATAAGCTACTTTACTCTAGGAAGCCCAGTTCTCTGCCAGGAGAGGATAGCTATAAAAAAGGGCAATAGTTCATATGCTGTATTCTAGAACTCTGAAGGTGCGTACACATTCACTACCAACGGTAACGACAGGTCCGCCGGACCCTCCCGCAGGGCGGTCGTTCCAGCGACAGTAGTGCGTGTGTACAGTCTTTCAGGCAGACTGATGAGGCTGTTCCTGAACGATACTGTCGGGTGAACATCCGCCCAGCGGGAGGATCCGGCGGACCCGTCGTTGCCAGCGGTAGTGCGTATGTACACACCTTGAGACACAGAGACAGACTGTTACAGTCAGCTGAGACAAAACAATAATTCTGCTTTTTTAAAGTTTTTAAAATTAAAACTGGGATATCGAAGTCATTTTTTTAGGAGTAGGAGGATATATACATTTGTTTACCTCTTCACTTAAAGAGGAACTCCAGTGAAAATAATGTAATAAAAAAAAGTGCTTCATTTTTACAATAATTATGTATAAATATCAGTCAGTCATTCAGTGTTTGCCCATCGTAAAATCTTTCCTCTCCCTGATTCACATTCTGACATTTTATCACATGGTGACATTTTTACTGCTGGCAGGTGATGTCACTGGGAGTAGCTGCTGTTTGTTTTTTTTGGCAGTTGGAAACAGCTGTAAACAGGTATTTACCACAATGCAGCCAGGTTCACAGACAGGAAACTGCCAGGACCATGGTCCTCAGTTTCCTGTGGGAGGGGTTTCATCACAATATCAGCCATACAGAGCCCACTGATGATCCGCTTGTGAAAAGGAAAAGATTTCTCATGGGAAAGGGGGTATCAGCTACTGATTGGGATGATGTTAAATTTTTGGTCACAGTTTCTCCTTAAAGGGATACTTAAGTCAAAAATAAAAAATGATTTTTACTCACCTGGGGCATCCCTCAGCCCCCTGAACTGTATGGTGCCCTCGCAGCCTCGCTCTGATCCTCCTGTCCACGCCATCGGCTACTTCCGTGTTCGGCGACAGCCGCCGACAGGCTGGGAACGCGAGTGATTCTCCGCGTTCCCAGCCGCTATATCACCCTCTATACTGCTATAGCGTATATGTTATACGCTATAGCAGCATAGAGGGTGATATAGCGGCTGGGAACGCGGAAAATCACTCGTGGTCCCCGCCTGTCGGCGGCTGTCGCCGAGCCCGGAAGTAGCCGCCGGCGGGGACAGGAGGATCGGAGTGAGGCTGCGAGGGCACCATACAGCTTCAGGGGGATGAGAGATTCCCCAGGTGAGTAAAAATCATTTTTTATTTTTGACTTAAGTATCCTTTTAAGTGTCACTTTAAATGACAGGCAGCATGTCCCCTGAATAACATCAGTATGTCTTCCAAATCAGGTGATTAAAAACATTTAACGACCGCCTAACGCCCATAGGCGTCGGCGGTTCGTTAGTGGTATAGCATGGACGGCCTTTCCATGCCAGTTCACGGAGACTGCCTCCGTGAACAGTGTGCGAGCCGCCGATCGCGGCTCGCACGCCAAATGTAAACACGCGGGGAAGAAATCCCCGCTGTTTACACCACACGGCGCTGCTGCGCAGCAGCGCCGTGACGTAGATCGGCGATCCCCGGCCTCTGATTGGCCAGGGATCGCCGGCAGAAGCCTATCCTATCAGGCGCAGGACGGATATCCGTCCTGCGCCGCACATAGAAGGGAGAGGGAGGGAAAGCAGGGGAGCCCGGAAAACACTGCGGAGGGGGGCTTTGAGGAGCCCCCCCCCCCGCAAATCAAAAGTAGCCGGCGCGGCGATCAGACCCCCCCTGCAGGACATCCCCCTAGTGGGGAAAACGGGGGGGGGGGGGGGGGGGGGGAGTCTGATCGCCCTGCCACATTACTGATCGGTGCTGCGGGCTGTAGAGCCCACGCAGCACCGATCATTGCAAAATCCCCTGGTCCTTAACCTCCCTGGCGTTCTATTAAAATTGCCAGGGAGGCTGCGGGAGGGTTTTTTTTTTATTAAAAAAAAACTATTTCATGCAGCCAACTGAAAGTTGGCTGCATGAAAGCCCACTAGATGGCGCTCCTGAGGCGTTCTTCCGATCGCCTCCGGCGCCCAGAATACACAAGGAAGGCCGCAATGAGCGGCCTTCCTTGTTTTGCTTCCCTCGTCGCCATAGCGACGAGCGGAGTGACGTCATGGACGTCAGCCGACGTCCTGACGTCAGCCGCCTCCGATCCAGCCCTTAGTGCTGGCCGGAACTATTTGTTCCGGCTGCGCAGGGCTCGGGCGGCTGGGGGGACCCTCTTTCGCCGCTGCTCGTGGCGATCAGGCAGCACACGCGGCTGGCAAAGTGCCGGCTGCGTGTGCTGCTTTTTTATTTGGTGCAAATCGGCCCAGCAGGGCCTGAGCGGCGACCTCCGACGGTAATGGACGTGTGTACTCGTCCATACCGCCAAGGAGGTTAAGTGGTTAAAGCGGACCTGAACCCAGAAGTCCTCTCTGCTCTAAAAGATACACAACAGCATAATAACCTTTAAACATAAAAACATTTTTCTTACAGCTGATACAAATCTTAGAATAAATCTGCATTGTTTCTACTTCCTGATTCATGGAGGCAGACATATTGTTAAGCCCCATACGCACGCTCAACAGCGTGTTTGTTTTTTTATGCAGTGCTGCATAAAAGTCCACTGTTCAGCATGTGTATGGGGCTTTAACATCCAGGGCTTTCAAATGGGCTTATCTGCAATCTCTGCTAATAGGCAGTCATGTGAGACAGGGTAGAGATCAGATTACATCTTGTGATTATACACAAATGAGGGGGAATTAGACAGGCTAAACTCTCTAAATACATACAGGGTGCATTTCTCTCCGTTTTCCTTCTGTCCTGTGCAAGAGTTCAGGGCCCATTTAAGGGCCCTTTTCTACGAGCAGCTGATAGGCTGTGAAAAGGCTGTCAAACTCTCACAACTGCATGCCACTGTGTGCTGCTGCCTGGCAACTGCTTACTAGCTGCTTGGTAACTGCTCACTGCTGCTGGGTAACTACTTACTGAGCGCACAGTTCAACCGCCTGTGGAAAAGGGCCCTAAAGAAAACCTAAGGCAAAAAAACAGTTTCACTTCCCTGGGGCTTCAGTCAGCCCCTGCAGCTGTCCTGTGCTCATGTTGTGATCCTGCCATGCTCCAGTCACCCACAGCCCCCTCTTTCAGCTGGATGCACAGCCCCGGTCTACGCACCTCCTTATCGCACCCCCGTGGACGGGAACTCTCTGCACATGTGTAGTGCAGGAAAATCTATACTTATGCACAGAACGCTCCTGGCAACGGAGCGCTATCGAGGGTGTGAGCGGCCGGCACAGGGCATGCGCAGGGGCCACTGACTCGCTAGGTTGTCTGACTGAAAGAGGTGCATGCGGGTGACTGGAGCATCGTACAATCACAGTGCGGGCACACGGCGGCTGCAGGGGGCCGGATGAAGCCCCAGGTAAGTTAAACTTTTTTTTATTTTCGCTTTAGGTTTACTTTAAACAGCTATATTATGTAACTATATTCTCAAAATAAAAATTTGCAATTACGTGATCACAAATGACATCACTCGGCAACATGTCCACAAATAACCTAAATAACCACCTTAGCGGTATGTATGAGCTGAGCTCGTCCATGACCGGCGCGGTGGATGGCTCAGGCCCACCAGCCATCCACCGCGCCGGTCATGGACGATTTTTCACACGGTTTGCTTTGTTACACGCAGCTAGCACTTTTGCTAGCTGCGTGTACAAGCCAATCGCCGCCGCTCCGTGCCGCGTTAGAGGGCGACACCCCCCCCCCGAGACCCCTTGCGCAGCCTGGCCGATCAACGCCAGGCTGCGCTATGGGGTGGATCGGGACTCCCCCAGACGCCATGACTTCATCCCGATCGTCGCCATGGCGACGGGGGAAGCCAAACAGGAAATCCCGTTCTGAACGGGATTTCCCGTTTGCTCTGATCGCCGGGGGCGATCGGAAGGGGTGGGGGGATGCCACTGCACAGCGGCTGCCATGTAGCGCTAGGCTAGCTACATGATTTAAAAAACATTTTTTTAAAAAGTGCTGCACCGCCACCCTGGCGGATTTAATAGAACGCCAGGGTGGTTAAAGGACAACCTAAGTGAGGGATTTAGAGGCTGGCTCATTTGGGTCCAGTCTGGGTCTTCTGTGCATGCGCGGACCTCCCATACATGCGTAGTAGACCCGGACTGACCCGACTGAGACAGTTACCGGGGCTGATAGCTGCTGAATGGCAGACCGCGGGAGGATGGCAAGGGCCTCAGACGACCTTATGGGGCTGGAGAAAGCCCTGGGTAAGTATCTAATCTTTAGAATGTGACGTCTCTGCTTTAAACACTCTCTCTCAAAACTCACTTTTTCCGTCAAGCACATGCTCTACCTTAGGCCATTTCACCTTTTGTACTTCCTACAAGATAACCTAAACACACTGCCTCTAGGTATGATTATTGTATACTACACATCTCTTGATCCCCCCCCCCCCCTATTCCTTTAGATTATAAGCTTGGAAGGGCAGGGCTCTCTCACCCTTTTGGATTTTGTTACTCATTTATTCAGATTAATATTGTCACTGTAATTACCAATTCTGTACTTTGTACCAACTCTGTACTTTGTATATTGGTGTACACCATTGTCTGTAGTATTTTGTACCCCGTTTGTTTCTTACTTTGTACAGCGCCACTGAATATGTTGGCGCTTTATAAATCAATAATAGTGTAACAACTGGGACGCTATAGATTTTACACTTTTCTGTGCTAATTTATCCAACTGTTGTACTTGAAACTGTACTTCAATAAAAACATAAAACAAGAAAAATGATGTGTCATGTGTATTCAAAATCAAGCCTAAACTAGGGCTTTAATAACTTTATTTGTGAACTTAAGAGACCCTTTATGTACTGCATGTTTAATAGATTAAGAACCGTTCAGATTGGAAAAAAAATGTACATTAAGAACAGGCAAATACTTTCACAGCACGATGTATAAAAGATAACTATACTGAGGAGGAAACAGCACATATAATAGTCTTATTAAAATGTAAATTGGTCTTTTACTGTCCATGTGATTGATGTAATCATTTTGTGACAAGTGGAGCAGATGCTCTTTATTTTGTCTGTTCAATACTTATGCACACCGGATTTGAAAGTGATGTGTCATGATTCAATCTTTTCTGTAAACACTGCACATGGGAGGAGTACTTCACATACAGTAAGAGGCTCGATTCTCTAAAGCATAACTGCTATCACAGCAGTTATCACGCGAGCCGCCAGGTGCAAGCTTTACTTTGCGTGATAAGCAAAGGTTTGCGTGCAATCACATGCGCTTTTCACGTGAAAAGCGCACGTGATAGCGCGCAAACCTTTGCTTATCACGCGAAGTAATGGTGTTCGCGTGCAAACCTTTGTGCACGGCAGCTCGCGTGATAACTGCTGTGATAGCTGTTATCACGCTTTAGAGCAGTGTTTTTCAACCAGTGTTCCGCGGCACGTTGCCTGGTATGCCGTCCTCTTCTCCCCCTCCCGCACGTCCCCGCGGCCGCCGCTGTTATTACCTTAACAGCTGCAGCGCTCCCCTCTCCGGCGCATGTGTTTATTCTAGCAGCGTATCTCCGGCTGCTCTGTGTGATGCGGAAGGAGGCAGGGCTCGGTTACCATAGTAACGGCAATACATATCGCTGTTACAGGAAGCCGCTGCCCTGCTTCCTTCCGCATCACACAGAGCAGCCGGAGATACGCTGCTAGAATAAACACATGCGCCGGAGAGGGGAGAGCTGCAGCTGTTAAGGTAATAACAGCGGCGGCCGCGGGGACGGGCGGGAGGGCACTATACTGGGGCACTATTCTGGCTATACTGGGGCACTATACTAGCTATACTGGGACACGATACTGGGGCACTATACTGGCTATACTGAGGCACTATACTGGCTATACTGGGGCACTATACTAGCTATACTGGGGCACTATACTAGCTATACTGGGGCTCTATACTGGCTATACTGGGGCACTATACTGGCTATACTGGGGCACTATTCTGGCTATACTGGGGCACTATTCTGGCTATACTGGGGCACTATACTGGCTATACTGGGGCACTATACTAGCTATACTGGGGGGCTATACTGGGGCACTATACTAGCTATACTGGGGGGCTATACTGGGGCACTATGCTGGCTATACTGGGGCACTATGCTGGCTATACTGGGGCACTATGCTGGCTATACTGGGGCACTATGCTGGCTATACTGGGGCACTATGCTGGCTATACTGGGGCACTATGCTGGCTATACTGGGGCACTATGCTGGCTATACTGGGGCACTATGCTGGCTATACTGGGGCACTATACTGGCTATACTGGGGCACTATACTGGCTATACTGGGGCACTATACTGGCTATACTGGGGCACTATACTGGCTATACTGGGGCACTATACTAGCTATACTGGGGCACTATTCTGGCTATACTGGTGCACTATACTAGCTATACTGGGGGGCTATACTGGGGCATTATACTGGGGGGCTATACTGGGGCACTATGCTGGCTATACTGGTGCGCTATACTGGGGCACTATTCTGGCTATACTGGGGCACTATTCTGGCTATACTGGTGCACTATACTGGGGCACTATACTAGCTATACTGGGGGGCTATACTGGGGCACTATACTAGCTATACTGGGGCACTATTCTGGCTATACTGGCGCACCCCCCCCCCCCCCATAGCCTGCTGCGCACGGCACTGTCCACTAGGTCGCGCAAACAACCGGGGGCCGCGTCCACCCCCCCCCCCCCCCTCCGGCGCATGTGTTTTTTCTAGCAGCGTATCTCCGGCTGCTCTGTGTGATGCGGAAGGAGGCAGGGCTCGGTTACCATAGTAACGGCGATATATATCGCCGTTACAGGAAGCCGCTGCCCTGCTTCCTTCCGCATCACACAGAGCAGCCGGAGATACGCTGCTAGAATAAACACATGCGCCGGAGAGGGGAGAGCTGCAGCATTTAAGGTAATAACAGCGGCGGCCGCGGGGACGGGCGGGAGGGCACTATACTGGCTATACTGGGGCACTATACTAGCTATACTGGGGCACTATACTGGCTATACTGGGGCACTATACTAGCTATACTGGGGGGCTATACTGGGGCACTATGCTGGCTATACTGGGGCACTATGCTGGCTATACTGGGGCACTATGCTGGCTGTACTGGGGCACTATGCTGGCTGTACTGGGGCACTATACTGGGGCACTATACTGGCTATACTGGGGCACTATACTGGCTATACTGGGGCACTATTCTGGCTATACTGGGGCACTATTCTGGCTATACTGGGGCACTATTCTGGCTATACTGGGGCACTATACTAGCTATACTGGGGCACTATGCTGGCTATACTGGGGCACTATGCTGGCTATACTGGGGCACTATACTGGCTATACTGGGGCACTATACTAGCTATACTGGGGGGCTATACTGGGGCACTATACTAGCTATACTGGGGGGCTATACTGGGGCACTATGCTGGCTATACTGGGGCACTATGCTGGCTATACTGGGGCACTATACTGGCTATACTGGGGCACTATACTGGCTATACTGGGGCACTATACTGGCTATACTGGGGCACTATACTGGCTATACTGGGGCACTATTCTGGCTATACTGGCTAATACTGGGGCACTATACTGGGGGGCTATACTGGGGCACTATTCTAGCTATACTGGGGGGCTATACTGGGGCACTATACTAGCTATACTGGGGCACTATACTAGCTATACTGGGGCACTATTCTGGCTATACTGGGGCACTATTCTGGCTATACTGGGGCACTATACTGGCTATACTGGGGAACTATACTGGGGAACTATACTGGCTATACTGGGGCACTATACTAGCTATACTGGGGCACTATACTGGCTATACTGGGGCACTATTCTGGCTATACTGCCGCACCCCAGCGCCCCCCCCCCCCCCCCCCATAGCCTGCTGCGCACGGCACTGTCCACTAGGTCGCGCAAACAACCGGGGTCCGCGTCCGCCGTTCCCCGGAGAAAAATTTGGTCAGACAGTGTTCCACGGGCTGGAAAAGGTTGGGAACCACTGCTTTAGAGAATCGATCCCAATAAATGCCCTGCATTGGTCAAAATGCTGTACCAGATTTACAGTATGGTTGTATGCTCACTGATGACATTTAACCTGATTCTTTATTTAAATTCTCAATTTCACTTATTTGACACAGTTGCATAAAACTAAAGCATTTAAATACGAACGGCTCAAATACCGTAGCCCAGATCACTTTTGTATACTACTTTGACTTATGTTGAATAGCTAATTAGGACCATTAGCGCATTACTACACATTAGGGCCGGTGGTTGCTTTCCGCCCGCTGTACATCCGCTTGCAACAAATTTCCTTGTCCGCTCCTTCATCAATCAAGTGCCGCTCACCTGTCCCGAAGCCAATCGGTCCATCCATATTCGGTCTGGTGGCCGGCAGGAGTATGGGGCTCTCCATAGGCTGCATTAGGCCAATTCTCCCTAGCAACAGAGAATTTTCAGTGGTCCTCCATGAACCAATGAGAGTTCTCTCTGTTGCTTAGGATTCCCATTGGTCTTCTACAGCGCGATGAAGATTCCCATGCTTATGCCGGCCACCAGGCTGTATAGGAGGGACCAAGCGGTGGCGGGACCAGAGTATTACGCAGGGCAGTCATCAGGGGGGGGACAACTGACACTGCAGTGAGGGGCCCAGGGCTTCTGGGGGCTCTGCAACACCCCCCCCCTCCCAAAGCGCTGGAAGGGCCGCATGTGCTGGCTGCGGGCCTGTGGCTAACTAACCAGCACACCGCGTTCCAGAACTGAGAGAAGAGTGGCATCAGCGCTTAAACGTGGGGAGCAGATGAGTGAGCCCGCTACAGCAAACTTTCTATACTGGGGAACCACCTATATCTGGCTACAGGCTACCTATACTGGGCTGGAACCACCTATACCTAGCTATCTATACTGGGACACCCCCTATACCTGGCTACCTATACTTGGGGAACCACCTATACTTAGCTACCTATACTGTGGCACCTAAAGCTTCCTACTTATACTGAGGGCACCTGTACCTGGCTAACCTATACTGGTGCACCACCCATACCAGGCTACCTATACTGGGGCACTATGCTGGCTATACTGGGGCACTATGCTGGCTATACTGGGGCACTATACTGGCTATACTGGGGCACTATACTAGCTATACTGGGGGGCTATACTGGGGCACTATACTAGCTATACTGGGGGGCTATACTGGGGCACTATGCTGGCTATACTGGGGCACTATGCTGGCTATACTGGGGCACTATACTGGGGCACTATACTGGCTATACTGGGGCACTATACTAGCTATACTGGGGCACTATTCTGGCTATACTGGCTAATACTGGGGCACTATACTGGGGCACTATTCTAGCTATACTGGGGGGCTATACTGGGGCACTATACTAGCTATACTGGGGCACTATACTAGCTATACTGGGGCACTATTCTGGCTATACTGGGGCACTATTCTGGCTATACTGGGGCACTATTCTGGCTATACTGGGGCACTATACTGGCTATACTGGGGAACTATACTGGCTATACTGGGGCACTATACTAGCTATACTGGGGCACTATACTGGCTATACTGGGGCACTATTCTGGCTATACTGCCGCACCCCAGCGCCCCCCCCCCCCCCCCCCCATAGCCTGCTGCGCACGGCACTGTCCACTAGGTCGCGCAAACAACCGGGGTCCGCGTCCGCCGTTCCCCGGAGAAAAATTTGGTCAGACAGTGTTCCACGGGCTGGAAAAGGTTGGGAACCACTGCTTTAGAGAATCGATCCCAATAATAAATGCCCTGCATTGGTCAAAATGCTGTACCAGATTTACAGTATGGTTGTATGCTCACTGATGACATTTAACCTGATTCTTTATTTAAATTCTCAATTTCACTTATTTGACACAGTTGCATAAAACTAAAGCATTTAAATACGAACGGCTCAAATACCGTAGCCCAGATCACTTTTGTATACTACTTTGACTTATGTTGAATAGCTAATTAGGACCATTAGCGCATTACTACACATTAGGGCCGGTGGTTGCTTTCCGCCCGCTGTACATCCGCTTGCAACAAATTTCCTTGTCCGCTCCTTCATCAATCAAGTGCCGCTCACCTGTCCCGAAGCCAATCGGTCCATCCATATTCGGTCTGGTGGCCGGCAGGAGTATGGGGCTCTCCATAGGCTGCATTAGGCCAATTCTCCCTAGCAACAGAGAATTTTCAGTGGTCCTCCATGAACCAATGAGAGTTCTCTCTGTTGCTTAGGATTCCCATTGGTCTTCTACAGCGCGATGAAGATTCCCATGCTTATGCCGGCCACCAGGCTGTATAGGAGGGACCAAGCGGTGGCGGGACCAGAGTATTACGCAGGGCAGTCATCAGGGGGGGGACAACTGACACTGCAGTGAGGGGCCCAGGGCTTCTGGGGGCTCTGCAACACCCCCCCCCCTCCCAAAGCGCTGGAAGGGCCGCATGTGCTGGCTGCGGGCCTGTGGCTAACTAACCAGCACACCGCGTTCCAGCACTGAGAGAAGAGTGGCATCAGCGCTTAAACGTGGGGAGCAGATGAGTGAGCCCGCTACAGCAAACTTTCTATACTGGGGAACCACCTATATCTGGCTACAGGCTACCTATACTGGGCTGGAACCACCTATACCTAGCTATCTATACTGGGACACCCCCTATACCTGGCTACCTATACTTGGGGAACCACCTATACTTAGCTACCTATACTGTGGCACCTAAAGCTTCCTACTTATACTGAGGGCACCTGTACCTGGCTAACCTATACTGGTGCACCACCCATACCAGGCTACCTATACTGGGGCAACTACACCAGGCTATCTATACCGGGGCATCACTTATAGTTGAATACATATACTGGGGCACCTGTATCTTGCTGGCCTATGCTGGGGCCCCAGCTATACCAGTCTACCTACACCGGGGGCGTCAACACGAGACTACCTATACTGGGGCACCACCTATAGCTGGCTACTTATACTCGGGGAACATATACCTGGCTACCTATATTGGGGGCACCAATGCCTGGATACCTATACTGGGGGAACCTATACCTGGCAACCTATACTGGGGCACCACCTATAGCTGGCTACCTATACTGGGGGCACCAATGCCTGGATACCTATACTGGGGGAACCTATACCTGGCTACCTATACTGGGGCACCACCTATAGCTGGCTACTTATACTGGGGACACCTATGCCTGGATACCTATAGTGGGGGCACCTATATATGGGTAGGGCAGGGGGACGAGCTGAGGCAGAAGGAGACTAGAGGTAACACGGGGATAAAAGAGGCACAGGGGGAACAGAGGCGGACAAAAGAGGCACAGGGAGAAAAGAGGGGGACAAAAGAGAATGGATAAAGGATAAGACCGGAGCTGCAAGTCCCTATCTCCTTTATTAACTGGAGACTTTCTGTATTTTGCTAGTATTTGGCTCCACCCACAACATCCCATGGCCATGCCCACTTTTTGCCACATCACGCTGTGCATGCCGCTTTCTTCAGTGTCGGAGCCATGCACATTTTTCGCAACAGTGCACTTCTCGCACGGACACGGGGGTGGGGTGGCTAGTGGGCAGGCACAGCAACCAGTGGGTAGCCCAGGGAGGGGGGGCCCAGGCCTGATGATGTGTGAGGGGGCCCAAAATTTGTGATGGCGCCCCTGGTATTACGAAATGGGTAAAGTGGACACAGCAGCTAGCCTAGTAAGATAGGCTTTCATTGTAGGGTTGCCGCAGTATACTGGTATGACGGTTTGATTGTGCATGGTAATCCTATCCTGCACAATCGTGGTTTACCGTTGTTTTGGGGGTGGGGCGATGTTGTAGTGGAGATGCGACGTTAGTGGCGGGCATATAAACAAACGGGCACATACTACTCACTTGCCGGCCGGGTCCTGCACACGTGTACTGTTTTTTTCTTCCTGTTCTTGGGTCCCATTTTCCTGAAACAGCGCCCCCTGGGCGCTGTTACAAGGAGCTGAAACGCAAGAACAGGAAGTAGTATGAAACCAGTACATGTGTGCAGGACCCGCAAGTAAGTATTTGTACCCCCGCCGCTGCGACCCCCCCCAACTCTATACTGCGGGCACCTATCCTGGCTACCTTATGCTGCGGCCACCTAATGGCTACACCTATCCCTGGCTACCTATGCTGCAGCCACCTACTACTGGCTACACCTATCCCTTGTTACCTATGCTGCAGCCACGTACTACTGGCTACACCTATCCCTAGCTACCTATGCTGCGGCCATCTACTACTGGCTACACCTATCCCTGGCTACCTATGCTGCGGCCACCTACTACTGGATACAACTATCCCTGGCTATCTATGCTGCGGCCACCTACTACTGGCTACCTATGCTGCGGCCACCTATTACTGGCTACACCTATCCCTGGCTACCTATGCTGCGGCCACCTACTACTGGCTACAACTATCCCTGGCTATCTATGCTGCGGCCACCTACTACTGGCTACCTATGCTGCGGCCACCTATTACTGGCTACACCTATCCCTGGCTACCTATGCTGTGGCCACCTATTACTGGCTACCTATGCTGCGGCCACCTACTGCTGACTACACCTATCCCTGGCTACCTATGCTGTGGCCACCTATTACTGGCTACACCTATCCCTGGCTACCTATGCTGCGGCCACCTACTACTGGCTACCTATGCTGAGGCCACCTATTACTGGCTACACCTATCTCTAACATCACCAGGACTTTTGCAGGAGCAGGGTGAGCCTTTTTACAGTTTTAACCGGTGCCCCAAATCTCCCGGCAGCTTAATCATATGTATGCCGAGGGAGGGGGGCACCCCACACTGGGGTGGAGGGGCCCTGGGTCCAAATAATTGTATAATACCCTAATACAGTGGCAATTTTTTAGACGGTTATCATACCATGGAATTTCCTACCATTTCAACCCAATTTCATAGCATACATTTTCCTGTCCAGTTAAATGTGCCAAGTTCGGACTCTGCGTTCCTCTTAGCCCAGTGATCTGCAAACTTGGCTCTCCTGCTGTTGAGGTACAAGTCCAACAATGCATTTGCCTTTATGAATCATGACTGTGGCTGTCAGACTTCTGCAATGCATTGTGGGATTTGTAGTTCCTTAAACTACAACTACAGGAGAACTGTAGTTGAAGGTATATAGAAGCTGCCATATTTACTTACTTTAAATAAATTCTAGTTGCCTGGCTTCCCTGCTGATCCTCTGCCTCTAATACTTTTAGCCATAGACCCTGAACAAGCATGCAGCAGATCAGTTGTTTCTGTCAAACCTGACAAGATTAGCTGCATGCTTGTTTCTGGCCCAATTTAAACATGACTGCAGCCAAATAGAGCAGCAGAGTTGCCAGGAAACTGGTATTGTTTAAAAGGAAATAAATAAGGCAGCCTCCATATACCTCTCACTACAGTTGCCCTTTAACAGCTGGTGAGCCAAGTTTGCAGATCACTGGCTTAGTACAACAAGCAAAACGGATACGTTTAACAAGTTGAGACGGATCCTGTTTTTATCATTAGGATCCGTGCCCTGCGCCAAGCGGAGCTTAAAAAAAAATGTTCCAAATAGGTACGTTTAAGTAAGTGTAAACCAACCAACCCTTACTTTAATGTAAATAAATATGGCATTCTTCATATCCGTAGCGCTACAGGGTCACTAATAATTTAGGAATAGATGTAAATCATGCAAAGCTTAAAGGGAACCAGAGACGCCAGGAAAAAGATTTTATACATACCTGGGGCTTCCTCTAGCCCCATACGCACGGATCGCTCCCACGCCGCCGTCCTCCGCTTCCTGTATCAGCCAGTTCCGGGTCCCGTAGTTTCCGTCAGTCGACCAGTCGGCGTCAGCACGCGGCCAATTGTCCGCATCACCGGGGCTCCCAGCATACCATTACACGTGCGGCTGCATACTGCTCAGCCACACGCGTAAGGGTATGCTGGGAGCCCCTGTGATGCAGACAATTGGCCACGTCCGCCGGAAGTGACGGGACCCGGTTAATGGCGGATCCAGGAAGCGGAGGATGGCGGCGTGGAAGCGATCCAGGCTTATGAGGCTGGAAGAAGCCCCAGGTATGTATGAAATCTTTATTTCATTTTCTAAGTGCGGCGTCTCTGGTTCCCTTTAAAGGGAAGGTTCACGCAGGAGCTAAAAAAAAAAGTAAAAATCCAAATCCACTTACCTGGGGCTTCCTCCAGCCCATGGCAGGCAGGACGTGCCCTCGCCGCGGCTCCGCAGGCTCCCGGTCTTCGGTGGTGCACCCAACCTGGGCAGGCCCGGCTGCGAGGTCGGGCTCTTCTGCGCTCCAACGTGCGTGTCACTGGTGCGCGCTGATGTCATCGGACGTCCTCTGGGCTGTGCTGCACAGGCGCAGTAGGTCTGCGCCTGCTCAGTACAGCCTGGAGGACGTCTGACGTCAGCGCGCCCCCGTGAAGCGCATTTTGGAGCGCAGAAGAGCCTGACCTGGCAACCGGGCAAGGCCAGGTTGGGTGCGCCACCGGAGAAGACTGGGAGCCGCGGCGAGGGCGCGTCCTGCCTACCACGGGCTGGAGGAAGCCCCAGGTAAGTGAATGTGGATTTTTATTTTTTTAGCTCCTGCGTGAACCTTCCCTTTAAAAGGACAACTGAAGTGAGAAGAATATGGAGGATTCCATATTATTATTTTTTAAATACCAGTTGCCTGGCAGCCCTTATGATCTGTTTGACTGCAGTAGTCAAACACTTCAGCACTGACTCTTGAGATCCTCCACCAAAAACACCACCAAGATCATAGATACGTTTACCAGAAATCCATAGACCTTAATTACAGGGTCTATATATAGCTTCTATGGGCCTGCAGCTGGCATCCCTCCTGCTGGCCTCCCTCTTGCCACACCATATCCACCTTCACTCAGAATGATAGATTCACCATAGATTTGAAGTTTAAAATAGATAGAGAATAGTATAGCTCCCAACTGTCCAGGCGAGGACTGGCCAGGGGGAAGGGGGGCGATTGCCCCCCAGACCGCCTTTCATTCAGTCATTTAGGGCCGGTCCAATGCCTGGTGTATTCAGGTTTGTTGTTGTAAGGTAATGTGAAACAACATACACATGGGCTACAACTGTCGCCGCAACCACGTGGAACGCGCGAGTTGCGGCGACAGGTCGTCCGTGTGTATGGTGCGCGCGCCCCGAACCGTCGCTACTCAGAGCTGTCGCCGGGCGATTGGCGCCACCGCCGCAACTTTGCCGCTAGTCCGCGTGTGTATGCGGACAAGTGACAGCAACCCGTAGGCAATACACGGAGCTTCCGGCTGGGGGGGGGGGGGGGTTAGAGGAACGTCGGCGACAGCTTCCGTCGCATCACTAATCCCTCTTCCGCCGTGTGTATGCGGAGGGACCTGGCGACGAGCTGTCGCCGATCTGTCGTGCACACGCTCCCATGTGCTAGCGACCAGCTACATTTCTAGCTTGTGTGTACCCACCATAGAGACTAGCTGATAAAAGTGCAATTAGAGGCCAGGCAAGCTGGTAAATATACACAGCATGATGCAGAGCTTGCCTGGAGGGTCCATGGTCAAAAATCTGTCTGGTCTCTCCCCATTGTTATGACTGCATGTGTGGATAAGGTGTTAAACAAGTTGAAAAGTTTTTGACAGTCCCTAGACTCCAGGAGGGCTGCTTTCTGACTTGCGTGTGAGACTGGCAGGGACAGGAGTCCTATTACAGGCAAGTAGTCTGTCTGATGTGGGACTGCAATACAGATAGGGCTTGATTCACAAAAGAGTGGTAACTGTTAGCACGGCCGTTTGCGCGCGATCGTGAATTTTTGCTTGCAAACACGAATTTTCACGTAAAATCATTATCGTTTCCACGTGCAAACGATTACGATTTCGCGGGAAAATGGGCGTGCTAACAGTTAGCACTCTTTTGTGAATCAAAATTCTTGCAGGGGGGCCCGGGGACTTCTAGTTACGCCCCTGATATGCGCATTTGTGAGTGATTTTACAGCAATTGCAATTTTACCATGATTTTAATGTAAATCAATGGGAGCGTTTTTAAAAAAGCTAAAAGTGCTCAGAAAAGCGCATATAGTGTATCTGAGCCCTTAGTATTTGTACGCTGCGGTGAGTTGGGCACCGGGAGCGTCGAATGACGGCTCTTCCTGTTGCCACTAAACTCACTGGTGCTGCTCCCTAGCGTTCTGGACGAGCTGAGCTCGTCCAGAGACGCCGGAGGTCACCGCTCAGGCCCAGCTGGGCCGATTTGAATAATTATTGTTTTTTTTAAACACGCAGCAAACACTTTGCTTGCTGCGTGTCCTACCCACTTGCCGCCAATCCGCTGCGATGCAGGCCCCGCCCCCCCAAGACCCCGTGCGCTGCTTGGTCAATCAGTGCCAGGCAGCGCTGAGGGTTGGATCGGGACTCCTTGTGATGTCACAACGTCGATGACGTCACTCCGTTCGTCGCCATGGCGACGGGGGAAGCCCTGAAGGAAATCCCGTTCAGAACGGGATTTCCGGACGGGTCTTCGTGGCGGCGGCGATCGGAGGGGTGGGAGGGAGGAAGCAGGGAGAAGGGAATCATGTAGCTAGCGCTAGACTAGCTACATGATCAAAAAAAAAATATGCACAGAAAAACGTTCGGGCCACGGGAATCAGAACACCAGGCAGGTTAAATACTATTCCCCCTCTGAGTCATTGTAACTCGGAAGGAGGTGTAATTTGGGGTACGCTGATCACCTGAGCCCCGAATTACCCTTACGTGCCCCGCGCAGCTTATTATTGCTGCTATGGGGCTCCTGGTTTGGGTAACCGGTGCTGAGCGCCGTGCACCAAAACCACCTGCTTTGCCTTCTCTTTGTATTCTTGTTATTAGAAACCATAACCTAAAGCTGGCCATACATACATCAATTGTTACTAACAGATTCTTTCACTATGATCGAATCATAATGACTTTTCCACCTGTCAGTACGGAGTATGGATGTGGCCTGAAGGGTTTTATACTATAGTGAAGTGGGTCGTGGGCAGGCAGAGATGCACTACACTGACCACCAATATAAAGCAGGTAAGCAAGGCATGAATGTTGTGGGGGGGGGGGGGGGGGGAGGAGAGGAGAGGAGTGAAAAAAAAGTGATGGAAGGAGGGGTACTGAAACTTTTTGGAAAGTAGCATTAGCGAGGCAGGGAACATGGTGCCAGGAGGGAGGTCAGTAAAGATGTTACCTGACTGAGGGAGATGGTGGTCTGGTAAAGGGGGAGGGGACATCCGAGATGGAAGAGGGGCTTGTTTGAGGGATTAGTAGAGATTTTGGTGAGAGGAAGTACATAAGTGTGGGGGGGAGGGAGGAATGAGCCTTGGGGAATTAAATAGGCCATACATCTGTTGACTTTGAGGATCAACTGTTTGATATTATCGAATCGGAAAAAAAAAAGTTGGTGAAAATTGGTTGAATGTATCGATCTGATATGTTGGGAAATTTTGGGCCAATGTGGTTGTCAGGTACGATAATCACGGCGTGCGATAACCACGAATCTTAGACACGACGTAAGCCCTGGCCGTTGTTCCTCAAAATGTATTATGTGCCCCCGGTGCCTGTACTTTACCCATCACACTGTCCCTAGAGTGTCCTTGCTGTATTTCCGCATTGGCGCTCCACGTGACTACTGGCATATACGACGTGGGGTGCGTGTGTGACGTCATTTGGGCTGGCCTCCTCTGAAGCGGGTTGAGCCCGCGTGGTGCACTAAGGCTGCCTGACGGGTCTTCTCTTCTCTCCCTCTTCTGGCGCTGGTCCGCTGCTCCTGGCCTCTCTCACCTTCACGTAAGTTACCCATTTTTCCACTTTGGGCATTGTGCAATTATTCCCTCATGTTACAGGTAGTTACTCTACCTCCTCACTCCCTCCCTACTACACGCAATTCATATTATTTGCACTTTGCACCTTATTATTATAGGCTCCAATGCACATACACATCCTATTTCAGCATATTGTTAACCTTTACACATAGTGTCATTTTCACCCATCCTTGTGGGGTCATATTATTCGGTACTATATAGTTTATACACATTGAGGCTAATACTGTGCCAGTTTCCAGTTGATGTTATTTTAATAAAAAATATATGTTATTTCCTACTATTGAATGGGATTGAGAGAACCCGGTTGGTCATTTGTATATGACCTTTTTTAATTGTTTTTAGTACTGTTGATGGTCTTTTGGTACATAATAAAGTTTGTTATACAATTTCATTCTATTAGTCTGGTGCTGTATATGGGGATGTCTCTCTCTGTTTTTCATTGTCATTTGGGCTGGGGCTGCCATGATAATGGGCCTCTAGTTTGTTTTTCCCCCAGGCCAATAGGTCCCAGTCCTCCCCTGCAACTGTGCCTCTTTGGGAGCCCTGTCCCTCGGTCCCTCTTTCTACCTCATTTGTCCCTCTTTCAGGACTTTGTCCCTCTTTCCATGTACATATACATATTTCTTTACTAAAAAATGTGTTTGACTGACTCTAAACTTTATTCCCATTCTTTAAATTGATATATTACTAAATTTAAAATGGTAATATGAAGGTAAATGAACCGGCAGTGTTTGCGGCAGTGGTGAGCAGGCGTTGGCTCGGTAGCACACCTCCTTAAACACGTGGCCGGAAGCGATCTGCGAATTTACTCTACGTAGTCATGACTAGAGATGGCCCGAACGGTTCGACAAGGAACTTATTCACGCGAACTTGGGTGGTTCGCGGTCGCTGCGAACCGTGAACTTTATGCGAGTTTGACCCGCCCCCTATACTACATCATTAGGCTCAACTTTGACCCTCAACATCACAGTCAGCAGACACAGGGCAGCCAATAAGGCTACACTCCTTCCTGGAGCCCCCCTTATATAAGGCAGCTGCGTTGGCCATTATTTCACTCGGCGTGGCTGCAGTAATTAGTAGGGAGAGGAACCTGCTGTAGACATAGAGAAAGCTTAGTTAGGCTGTTGTTAGGCTTGTTAGCTTGCTCCTTGCTGATACTTATTGCTAAGAAGCACCCCAAAACAGCTCTTTTGAGAGCTAATGTTCTTTTGATGTGTTTTTTTTTTGTGTGTGTGGCCCACTGACACTTACATGTACAGCCCTGTCAGTCGCAGCTGACCCTTGGTAATTGCTATTAGGGTTGCCGCGATATACCGGTATTACGATATATCGCAGTATGATTGTGCACGGTAACCATACCGTGCACAATCTCATTTTACCAGTTTTAGGGGGCGGGGATGCGACGCAGCGACAAGTGCACGAATAGCGGCAGGGATACAAATACTCACTTGCGAGAAGCTAGCTCCGTCCTTCACGATGTACCCGGGCTTCATTGTACTTCCTGTTCTTGCATCACATTTCCTTGAAACAGCGCCCCCTGTGTGCTATTACAAGATGATGCAAGAACATGAAGTACAATGAAAGCCCGTACATCGGTGAAAGACCTGGCTGCCGGCAAGTGAGTATTTATCCCTGCTGCTGCGTCCCCTCTCCCTCCCCCCGGCTCTCTGTGCTGCAGCCACCTGTTTCTGACTACACCTATCTCTGGCTACCTATGCTGCAAACACCTTCTACTGACTACACCCATCCTGGCTACCTATGCTGCGAGCACCTAGTCCTGGCTACACTTAACCCTGGCTACCTATCCTGCAAGCACCTACTACTGACTACACCTGTCCCTGGCTACCTATCCTGCGAGCACCTACTACTAGCTACACCTAACCCTGGCTACCTATCCTGCGAGCACCTACTACTGGCTACACCTGTCCCTGGCTACCTATCCTGCGAGCACCTACTACTGACTACACCTGTCCCTGGCTACCTATCCTGCGAGCACCTACTACTGACTACACCTGTCCCTGGCTACCTATACTGCGAGCACCTACTACTGGCTACACCTAACCCTGGCTACCCATCCTGCGAGCACCTACTACTGACTACACCTGTCCCTGGCTACCTATCCTGCGAGCACCTACTACTGGCTACACCCTGTCCCTGGCTACCTATCCTGCGAGCACCTACTACTGACTACACTTATCTCTGGCTACCTATGCTGCGAGCACCTACTACTGGCTACACTTAACCCTGGCTACCTATCCTGCGAGCACCTACTACTGACTACACCTGTCCCTGGCTACCTATCCTGCTAGCACCTACTACTAGCTACATCTAACCCTGGCTACCTATCCTGCGAGCACCTACTACTGGCTACACCCTGTCCCTGGCTACCTATCCTGCGAGCACCTACTACTGACTACACCTGTCCCTGGCTACCTATCCTGCGAGTACCTACTACTGGCTACACCTAACCCTGGCTACCTATGCTGCAAGCACCTACTACTGGCTACACCTGTCACTGGCTACCTATGCTGCGGCCACTTATCGCTGGCTACCTATACTGCGGTTACCTATTACTGGCTACACCTATCCCTGGCTACCTATGCTGCGGCCAGCTACTACTATCTACATCTATCCCTGGCTACCTATGCTGCGGCCACCTACTACTGGCTACAGGGTGAGGGGGGCCCGGGTCCAAATAATTGTACAATACCGTATACCGTGGTATTTTTTTTTTACGGTTATCATACCGTGGAATTTCATACTGTTGCAACCTGCAAGGCCCAGCACATTCAGTGACTACCTTTTCACTGCACCTGTGTGGGACAGCTGCATATTTGTAATACCAGTCACTGCATAACTGTTCATGTTTACAGCACCTGAGTGGCAGCACGCAGTGTTATATATACCAGCCACTGCATACCTGTTCATGTTTACTGCACCTGCGTGACAGCAGCACGCAGTGTTATATATACCAGTCACTGCATACCTGTTCATGGTACCTGTGTGTGTGACAGCTGCACATTTGTAATACTAGTCACTGCATACCTGTTCACGGTACCTATGTATGTGTGACAGCTGCACATTTGTAATACTAGTCACTGCATTCCTGTTCAAGGTACCTGTGTGTGTGACAGCTGCACATTTGTAATACTAGGTTCGGTAGGGTTAAGAGGTGCCCGGTCAAGGTGATGATATAAATACACTCTATATTACCCCACGCTCCTCTATACTACAATACTAGTCCAGCCCGGCCCCCCTCCCAGATCCTTCCCCTCTGTGAACCCAAATACCCACCCCCCCTTATATTACCCACCCCACACTCACAGCATAGGAGACAATCTTTCTCCTCTCTCTGCCAACATACTGCAGGAGAAAGATAATCAGATGTATCCCCTATTTTACACATTGGCAATATACCATCAGGAAGATCTATGTGCATAATTAACTCTATGCCCACCCGGGTACACACACACTTGTGTGTGCATATACAGTGGTTTGCAAAAGTATTCGGCCCCCTTGAAGTTTTCCACATTTTGTCATATTACTGCCACAAACGTGAATCAATTTTATTGGAATTCCACGTGAAAACACAAAGTGGTGTACACGTGAGAAGTGGAACAAAAATCATACAGTACATAATTCCAAACATTTTTTACAGATAAATGACTGCAAAGTGGGGTGTGCGTAATTATTTAGCAGCCCTTCCTGCTGGAAGGTGAACCTCTGCCCCAGTCTCAAGTCTTTTGCAGACTCCAAGAGGTTTTCTTCCAAGATTGCCCTGTATTTGGCTCCATCCATCTTCCCATCAACTCGGACCAGCTTCCCTGTCCCTGCTGAAGAGAAGCACCCCCAGATCATGATACTGCCACCACCATATTTGACAGTGGGGATGGTGTGTTCAGAGTGATGTGCAGTGTTAGTTTTCCGCCACACATAAATTGGCTATCATTCATAAAGGAGCTGTCGGTAAGGGGAATCAATGCGGGAAAACACAGCTGCCGGTATTTTAGACTTCTGGGTGGGCATTCATAAAAATGTATCCATGTGCGGTAGCAGTGCGGAAATTCCCCGAACTAGGCTGGCGGTAGGCTTGCTGAGACACGGAAGCTGACGAGTTGATACATTTCTCCGTGTTCCGCTCTGCTGCAGCTGCCTGGGAGGTCTGTGTGTCTCCATTCACTTACATTGTTATCGCCACATCAGAGTTAGCGGTACTTCCCGACCTCACACCGCTTGCGGTGATCTTCATGAATTAAAATTTTGCTACATTTGTTCCGGTAATCACCGCACAAGGTGGTGATTTATCACTCTGCTCGGTAGTGTCATTTTTTTCATGCGGAAAGAGCCTTTATGAATGCTGACTTTGCCGAGTGTTCGGTAAAGTCAGCTGTTTTAAGCATTTCCGCATGCGGAAATGCTTTATGTATGATAGCCATGAAGTTTTGCATTCTGGCCAAAAAGTTACATTTTGGTCTCATCTGACCAGAGCACATTCTTCCACATGTTTGCTGTGTCCCCCACATGGCTTGTGGAAAACTGCAAACGGGACATCTTATGCTTTTCTGTTAACAATGGCTTTCTTCTTGCCAGGTTCAACACTGGGATCGCAAAAGGCAAATTACAATCGCCTATGGAATGTGATTGCATTTTTACCAAGCAAATGTGGCTCCATGTTGCAGTGATTGCATTTTTCGAGTCTCATTCCAGAGAATGAGAATTGCACTCTAACTGCCACCAACATGTTGCATGCAGTGCACCTTTGCTACATATGCACACCGCAGCGCAGGCACTGCAAGGATTTACCACAGTGCTTTGTTGAATACCGGCTATCAGCAAAGAGCAAAAACGCGCCCCAACAAAAGCACACCAAGTGTGAACTGGCCCTAGAGAGAATTTCATTAGGGATTACAAATTGTTGCAACCTGCAGTGTAGAACTCGGGGGCATATTTAAAATGATTTAAATATACCCCCAATTTCTACTTATGGCCTCCTCCTCCCCACGGCCATACCAATCCTCACCAAAAAGTTACAAAGCATAGAAGCGCAAATAAAACAAAAAAAGATGCAGGCCAAAAATCGTAATTCTGGAAAATACCAATTGCACTAGCAAAAACCCGGCAATGCAATTTACATGTTCATCGCCGTGCTGTTGCTATTGGCAAAATGGGCACGATACAATTTTTGAATCGTAACGTGCCTAATACAAAAGGCCTCTAATTAGTTGATCTCCCTCTAAGATGGTTTATTATATTTTTTTGGGGCAGAGTACTCTGGCTAATCCAATGGGCTAAAAGTAAATCGCATTTTGGCCAATAGGATTGTAAGCCGGCCCACCATGGCAAGGTAGACTCTTAGGGCAGGTTGGGGTAAGGGAGTAAGAGAGGTATAGGGGATGGCAGTTTTGAAGAGGGATAAGGGGGATAGATGGTCATCATGGGTACCACTCTTTCACCTTCAAGTGTAAAGTCTGGAAACACGACGACCACCTGATAAATAATTGGGATCCAGTTGGTCCCCCTTAGGCCTGGTTCAACATTGGGATCGCAAAAGGCAAACCACAATCGCCTATGGAGTGTGATTGCATTTTTACCAAGCAATTGTGGCTCCATGTTGCAGTGATTGCGTTTTTCGAGTCTCATTCCAGAGAATGAGAATGGCATCGTAAATGCCACCGAAATGTTGCATGCAGTGCACCTTTGCGACATATGCACACTGCAGGCACTGCAAGGATTTACCACATTGCTTTGCTGAATACCGGTTATCAGCAAAGAGCAGAAACACTCCCCACCAAAAGCACTCCAAGCACCAACAAATGACTGTGCACGATACAAAGTAAGTAAAAACATGGGGTGTATTGTAATACCGAAAAATGTATATACCAAATATAAACGCACTGGCTCAAAATTCAGACTTGGTAGACAAAGTAATTACAGTGACAAATGTTACATGATGAATAAAACGTATAACACATTTCAAGACGCAACATGTTGAGAGAGCCTTGTCCTCGTGAGCTTACAATCTATGGGAATTGGGGGGATGGGGTAGTAAACAACATGTATACCAAGAGGTGATGTGGTTTTTGGTTTCCTAGTGAGGAGCACAACTTGGCCAGAGGCTGATGTGGGAGTGGCCTGAGTTGGAGTGTGTTTGCTTGTTGGAAAATGTATCTATCAAGTGTGATGATTTTTAAGGACCATATACTAGCACAGAGTAATAATTCATAGCAGCAATTCATAGCTGTTGCATGAACTGGAGAATTGTTGCCACCCTGTCATCCTATAAATTCTAACACCAGATTACTATCAAGTGTGACCATGTTTCAGGGCGGTATACAGTCACGCTCTGTCAGTCAGTTGTAAATGGTGGTGAGAAATGACTTTTGGGTACCTCTCCCATTTGTAGAGCTGCAGGACTGTCTTACAGGATGTATTCTCTGCAGAATCCGGCACCCGGCCTCCAGTACTGCAGAGTGGCCAGGATCTGCTTTCCTTTCCGTCCTCTTCCCCAATGTGCATCCATACTAGAACAGCAGAGAAAAGCACCACCTGAGAGGGCGTGTGCCAGAGGCTCCCAGCATCCTCTCTCTATACCCAGCTGAGTATTGTGAGGTCATCAGGTCATCCTGACCAGGGCTGTTTCTAGGCAAAAATACACCCAGGGCAGGGGGTGTGAAAAGTGCCCCCCCTCCACGTGGAGCCAGGTATAGGTGCTCGCAGTATAGGTTAGCAAGGTCTAGTTGCACTCAGTATAGGTAGCCAGCTATAAGTCCCCCCAGTATAGGTAGCCAGGCATAGGTGCCCCAGTATAGGTAGCCAGCTATAGGTCCCTACAGTATAGGTATGCAGTATAGTTGTCCCGGCATAGGTTAGATAGGCAGGTGTTGCCGCTATAGGTTAGATAGGTAGGTTCCCCCAGTACAGGTTCGCTAGGTGGGTGGCTCCAATATAGGTAGCCAGAATAGTTGCCCCCAGTATAGGCTAGCTAGGTAGGTGCCGCCAGTATAGGCTAGATAGGTAGGTGCCGCCAGTATAGGCTAGATAGGTAGGTGCCCACAGTATAGGCTAGATAGGTAGCTGCCCCCAGTAAAGGCTAGATAGGTAGGTGCCTCCAGTATAGGTTAGATAGGTAGGAGCCCCCCCTCCACGTGGAGCCAGGTATAGGTGCCCGCAGTATAGGTTAGCAAGGTCTAGTTACACTCAGTATAGGTAGCCACCTATAAGTCCCTCCAGTATAAGTAGCCAGGCATAGGTGCCCCAGTATAGGTAGCCAGCTATAGGTCCCTACAGTATAGGTTAGCCAGGTAGGTGCCTCCAGTATAGGTATGCAGTATAGTTGTCCCGGCATAGGTTAGATAGGCAGGTGTTGCCGCTATAGGTTAGATAGGTAGGTGCCCCCAGTACAGGTTAGCTAGGTGGGTGGCGCCAATATAGGTAGCCAGAAGTAGGTGCCCACAGTATAGGCTAGATAGGTAGCTGCCCCCAGTAAAGGCTAGATAGGTAGGTGCCCCCAGTATAGGCTAGCTAGGTAGGTGCCGCCAGTATAGGCTAGATAGGTAGGTGCCGCCAGTATAGGCTAGATAGGTAGGTGCCCACAGTATAGGCTAGATAGGTAGGTGTCCCCAGTATAGGTTAGATAGGTTGGTGCCCCCAATATAGGTTAGATAGGTCGGTGCCCCCAATATAGGTTAGATAGGTAGCTGCCCCCAGTAAAGACTAGATAGGTAGGTGCCTCCAGTATAGGTTAGATAAGTAGGAGCCCCCAGTACAGGTTAGATGGGTAACTGCCCCCCGTATAGGTTAGATAGTAGATAGGTAGGTATGACAAAAAGGTTAGTCAGGAGCCTCATATACAACATATCAAGAAAATATTTTTTATTCCAAAAGCATAGTGTGAACAACCCCTCCCCCCTCCCCATTCAAAACCATAAAAATAGCTGCAGTTCCCATAGAGGATGTTAGGCCTAGCGCTAGATGAATTTGTAGTGCACTCCTATTATTCAAGCATAAGCAACAGCTACCAATTGCGTATTTGTTCGGGGCCCCCTTTATGTAAACTCAGGATGCTATTAATCCTTGTGATGTTCTCTATAGGTGTCCGGGTCATGTGCCATATGTCTTGGACAGCATATGATGAATAGACTTCAGCCTCTTATTTTAGCTCCACTTTTTATATGCAGAACATACCCAGCAATTTTTCTAAGCAGACCGGCACTCGCCGGGACTCACCTGTCCTTTTGTATAAGCGTATTACGCTATAATGGTGTGTACTTCCGGCATTAGCAACGTCCATATGCAGGTTCCCTTGCGTGCCACTCGTCTGCCGCCGTCCGTTTATGTGCTACTTCTGCCGTTTTGAAGCAGGAACCAGGATGCTGGGGGGAGAGAGCGAGGCCGTACACAGATCCGTCACATGATCGCAGCCTCACGTGACGCGTTTCACCCGTCGTCTGGCTTCTTCAGACAGGTAGGTACCTGCAATATAGGTTAGATAGGTAGCTGCCCCCAGTATAGGTTAGATAGGTAGGTACCTGCAATATAGGTTAGATAGGTAGTAGAGATGGACCGAACGGTTCGCCGGCAAATGGTTCCAGGCGAACTTTCGGTGGTTCGCGTTTGCCAGCAAAGGCGGACTTTTGCGGAAGTTCAGTTCGCCCCCATAGTGCGCTATTAGGGTCAACTTTGACCTTCTACATCACAGTCAGCAGGCACATTGTAGCCAATTAGGCTACACTCTCCTGGAGCCACTCTCCACCTTATAAAAGGCAGGCAGCGCTGGCTATTACGCTCACTCGTGTACCTGCAGTAATTAGTGAAGGGACAGCTGCTGGCAGACTCTCATAGGGAAAGATTAGTTAGGCTCTTGTAGGCTTGTTAACTTGCTCCTGGCTGATAGTTATTGCTAAAATAGCACCCCTCAACAGCTCTTTTGAGAGCTAATGTTCTCCTGATGTGTTTTTTTTTGTGTGTGTTGCCCACTGACACTGCATTATACAGCCCTATCTGTTGCAGCTGGACCTTGGTAATTGCTATTACTGTGCCAGCCAGGCCCTGCCTAACTATACTGGGACACCTACCTATGCCTACCTAACTACTGGGGCACCTACTTACCTATATGGGGACACCTACCTATGCCTACCAACCTACCTATACTAGGGCACCTACCTATGCCTACCTACCTATACTGGGACACCAACCTATGCCTACCTACCTATACTGGGACTCCTACCTATGCCTAGCTAACTACTGGGGCACCTACCTATGCCTACCTACCTATACTGGGACACCTACCTATGCCTACCTACCTATACTGGGACTCCTACCTATGCCTAGCTAACTACTGGGGCACCTACCTATCTATACTGGGACACCTACCTATGCCTACCTACCTATACTGGGGCTCCTACCTATGCCTACCTACATACAAGAAGATAATAAGGTGGTTCCTTCATTGTGGACAGACCAATTTGATCAGCTGGACAGTCACTGTTGTTCTATCATTGAGCTACCACAGCCCGGCGACCATATGGGCTTGAACACCGCCATGGCCTGCACTTACGCCATGGTGCGCACCAGTCCAGCAAGGCCGTCACTACGCAAACAGCTGTTTGCGGTGCGTTACACAGTGAGTTTGGTGTGTCAGTGTGAAGCAGTACTCTAATTACACTCCCTGATTGATGTATACACATGCAAGATTTAGGCCTGCAATTTAGCATTCAATGTGATTTCTGCCCTTAAAACGCTGCTTTGCGTCAAATCCAGATTTTTACCCTTGACTTTTGGCGTCTATCCCACCCATCCATGCCCCCCTCCAGGTGTTAGACCCCTTGAAACATCTTTTCCGTCACTTTTTTGGCCAGCATAAATGTTTCTAGTTTTCAAAGTTCGCATCCCCATTGAAGTCTATTGCGATTCGCGGTGGTTCGGGCCATCTCTAATAGGTAGCTGCCCCCAGTATAGGTTAGATAGATAGGTATCAGCAATATAGGTTAGATAGGTAGCTGACCCCAGTATAGGTTAGATAGGTAGGTACTCCCAGTATAGGTTAGATAGGTAGGTACTCCCAGTATAGGTTAGATAGGTAGCTGCCCCCAGTATAGGTTAGAGAGGTAGGTGCCCCCAGTATAGGTTAGATAGATAGGTATCAGCAATATAGGTTAGATAGGTAGCTGACCCCAGTATAGGTTAGATAGGTAGGTACCCCCAGTATAGGCTAGATAGGTAGGTACCCCCCAGTAAAGGCTAGATAGGTAGCTGCCCCCAGTATCGGCTAGATAGGTAGGTACCCTCCTCCCCCCCATCATGGAGGAAGGAGTCAGCCGAGGGGAGAGCGACCCGACATCTCCCTTCCTTCCTCTCCCGGGCCGCCCTCCGTGCTCCCCCTCCGATGCAGAGTAAAGCGCAGCAAGGAGCAACAATGTAGAAAGCAACTCACCTGCCTGTGTTGCAATTGCCGGTCACTATCCGCTGGTCTCCTCCCCTGCATAGCCGCTTATACACACTATACTTCCTGCTAAATAGGTACCCCCAAACAGGAAGTATAGTGTGTATAAGCGGCTATGCAGAGGAGGAGACCAGCGGCTAGTGAACGGCGATTAGAACTCAGGCAGGTGAGTTGCTCTCTACATTGCTTCCTGTTGCTCTCTACATTGCTTCCTGCTGAGGGGGAGCATGGAGGGTGGCCCCGGAGAGGAAGGGAGGGAGAGGTTGGGCCGCTCTCCCCACAGCTGCAGCTTCCCCTCCATCACTACGCTTTCCCCACCTCCCTCAGGGCGGCTGCACGGCCCTACAATACAGGCTTGATCCTGACTCTATGGAAGGCGTTAATAAGCCAGAGGTAGAGAATATAACCTTGTTAGTCAATCATAACCATAAAGAAAAAGTAACATTAATAAGCAGATATAAGATGGAACTGTGCCCCATTGTAGAATGGAATCTCCACTTTCACACATATCATACGTGATCAGATAATAATGACTCAGATACTTCCAGCTAGTTGTTATGCCTGGTACATACACACCATGTAATTTCCCGTCAGATAGACGGGTCCAAACGATGATTTCTGACAGGTCCTATCTGATCTGATTTCTGATCATTTTTCTGATGCATTTTTTGTAGAAGTTTTTGGAAAGTTTAATTGGAAAAACGATCTGAAATCAGATCGGATCTGTTGGAAATTATCAATTCGATCCATCTATCTGAAGGAAATTGCATGGTGTGACGCAGGCATAACACCTATAGGATGTAGTCTTCCCAGTGAGTAAATCCTGGTACACACTTTCAATTATGGCCAATCACTAACTAACCTTACCAACAACATGCACTATGGGAGCCAACAGATATTGGATTAAATGAGCAGATAGTGTAGGTAAACAATCACACTACATATAGCTATGTTCACACTCCGTTAACGTATCTGTGGCTCTGTTTTTCAGGCCGGATCAAAACTGGAGCCACAGATACCAGTGTTAAAGATAGCAGTTCGCTTCACCCATAAAAAAGCGGATCTGTCTGCATTCAGGGGACCTGTTTTTAAAAACTGAACGGACGGTCCGGATTTTCAACATTTTCAAGGACCCCCACTAGCTGGAGGGAGAGCGGGGATGAGGGACCCAGGTGAAGGGGGGGGGGGAGGGGGGGGGGGGGGAACGACCGCCCTCCCCGCTGCCGTTTCCATGGACTGGAAACGTTCCCTGTGGCTTTACCATAGCCTCCGTTTTGTTTAGGGAAAAAAAATGATCCGTTTAAAGCTGATTTGATCCTGAACAGACAAGTGTGGACCTAGCCATAGGTGGTATAACTGGTCAGTTATTGGCCAATCATAATGGAAAGTGTGTACCAGGCTACTAAACATGTCAAACGTTCCATCGTTTTGCCATGATTGGCCTGCTTGGTGGTAGTAGTTTTCAGATCATCAAATCTTTATATTTGTGATCTGTTTATATAACTTTCTATTTGGCTACTAATTACCATAGTTTCTGTGTACAGATCACAAATATGATTTGATGATCTGAAAACTACTAACACCAAGCTGGCCAATCATGAATCCACAGTTATGGTTACTAATGCACTTAAAGAGACTCCGTAACAAAAATTGCATCCTGTTTTTTATCATCCTACAAGTTCCAAAAGCTATTCTAATGTGTTCTGGCTTACTGCAGCACTTTGTACTATCACAGTCTCTGTAATAAATCAATGTATCTTTCCCCTGTCAGACTTGTCGGCCTGTGTCTGGAAGGCTGCCAAGTTCTTCAGTGTTGTGGTTCTGCTATGAACTCCCCCTTCCAGGCCCCTCTATGCACACTGCCTGTGTGTTATTTAGATTAGAGCAGCTTCTCTCTTCTCTCTTATCTTTTACAAGCTGGATAAATCGTCCTCTGAGCTAGCTGGGCTTTCACATACTGAAGAATTACAGACAAGGGCAAAGCTGTTTGCAGGAAGAAACGAGCAGCCTGAAACTTCAGTGCATGAGAGATGCAGGGGGAAAGAAACACACAAATGATCTCTTGAGATTCAAAAGGAAGGGTGTTTACAGCCTGCTTGTGTATGGATGTATTTTCTATGTGTGGACATACTGTACATCAACCTACTTCCTTTTTTGGTGGCCATTTTGTTTGTTTATAAACAAACTGTTTAAAACTGTTTTTATCCACTTTTAATGCGGCGGGGAGCGGCGAAATTGTGACAGAGGGTAATAGGAGATGTCCCCTAACGCACTGGTATGTTTACTTTTGTGCGATTTTAACAATACAGATTCTCTTTAAGGGGCCCATACACTGGTTGATTTCAGCGATCAGAAATCGATTCTATCAAATTCCCCATTTGATCTATTTGCGGACGATTATGATCGATTTGATCTATCTGACAGGATGGAAAATTTAGGACGATGGCTGGCAGCAGATCGATGGCGCATTAAGTTGCATTGGATCTAATGGTCCAATAATGCGTTTAGTTAGATTTCCAATAGATTTCATTCTGAAATCTATTGGAAATCTGCTCCTATTGTGTGGCACACATCAGATAGATTCCTGTCAGATTGGACTTGACAGGAATCTGCCAGAAATGTATCTGATGGTCAGATCTGCTGCAAATAACGGAAAATTGTATACTTACCTTCGGTAATTTTCCTTTCCTGTCGAATAGCCATGGCAGCATACTATGGGTTAACCCCCGCCCCTTAACCAATCAGGACTGGTAACTATAAATCTGTCCACCCAATATGGTTCCCTGCTTTTGTAACTATGTCCCCCTTTTGACTGTCTCCTTCTAGGGTGGGTATCCCGTATGCTGCCATGGCTATTCGACAGGAAAGGAAAATTACCGAAGGTAAGTATACAATTTTCCGTTTTCCTGTCAAATCCATGGCAGCATACTATGGGATTTAACTAGACCAAAAAAAGACTAGGGAGGGCAGAGTATGATGCTTATATACATTTAATGTTAATTCGTAATTACAATGATATATATATACATGGTATGTAATTGAGAATTATATTCATTCTCATCTTTCATTTGAAGTTCTGGCTGCCGTTAGTACCGCCCTACCAAATTGGACCGTCGATGAAGCAGCCGGATCTACCCTGTAATGGTTAATAAATGTACTGGCCGATGACCAGTTGGCGGCCCTACATATAACATCTGCTGACACACCTGCTTGTGCGGCCCATGATGATGAGATTGACCTCGTTGAGTGTGCTGTTACTCTCGTTGGGGCCGTATTGCCCATAATGCTGTAGGTTGCACGTATTATTTTAACTAACCAATTGGCTATGGTTCGCACCGAGGCCGCCTGCCCCTTGCGATAACCGTCTGGGATCACAAAGAGTCTATCTGAGTTACGTATGTCCTTTGTCATGTGTACATACTGCCTTAATATTTCAGGAATATTCCATGCTGAGGGTGTTTGTGACCCAGTGTCAATGAAGTTAGGTAAATTCCACTCCTGTGAAAAGTGAAAGCTTCTGGCCACTTTTGGTATAAAATGCGCTATGGGTTTCAGTGTTACCCTATCTGGAAAGAAATGTAAATAGGGTGGTAGCCACCCTAATGCCTGAATTTCCGACACGCGTCTTGCCGACGCTATGGCTACCAGGAACACTGTTTTCAATGTTAAATTAGTTAAATTACACTGCTGTAATGGTTCAAATGGAGGTTTTGCTAGGCCTTCCAGTACTGTGGGTAGATCCCATTGTGGATATAGGTTGTGAACTGACGGTCTTAACTTGCTTAAAGCTTTCGTAAACTGCAGTACTAGAGGATTGGTTGCTAACCGAAGATCTAGAAGCGCTGATAACGCCGAAATCTGAACCTTGATTGTCCGAAGTCCTAACCCCATATCCACCCCTCTTTGTAGGAATTCTAATATTGTGGGTATCCTTGGGTTCATGGGATTCAAGTTTTTCTCCTCTGCAAACTGTATGAATCTATTCCATACCCGGTGGTAAGTCTTATTAGTCGAATGTTTTCTCGCGCTCAATAATGTGTTTGTCACTGACTCTGAACATCCTAAAGCTATTAGTTTGGACCTCTCAGTTTCCATGCCGTTAAAGTCAACAGTTTGGGATCCGGATGGAGTATGTCTCTCTGAGTCAGTAGATCCCAGGGACAAGGTAGGATCCAGGGTGGTTCCACCGCTAATTTCCTCAGCAAGGGAAACCAAGGCCTCCTCGGCCAATATGGAATTACTGCAACCACGACTGTCCTCTCCCTCTCTATACGTCTGAGTAGTCGGTAGACGAGAGGGACTGGTGGGAAGGCATAGGCCAGTTGATACTCCCATCTCGCCGTCAGTGCATCCCATCCTGATGCCTGTGGAAATTTGTACCTGGAGAGGAATGTGGCACATTTGGTGTTGTCCGGGGTTGCCATAAGATCCACCTCTGGGTGTCCCCATCTCTTGCATATCTGGTTGAATATTTCCGTCTTCAACTCCCACTCGTTGTTGCTGAACCAACTCCGACTCAATGTGTCTGCTAGTGTGTTCTTTGCTCCTGGTATGTGTACCGCCCGGAGCGAGGATAACGTCTGCTGCGCAAATTCCATGATTGGGAGTACTTCTTCCAATAGTGTCTGGCTTCGCGTTCCCCCCTGGTTGTTTATATAGGCGACAGCCGTGGAGTTGTCCATTCTGAGAGTCACTTCCCGGCCCCGGATCTCCTTCCTGAAGCTGAGGAGTGCGTTGTGGGCTGCGCGAATCTCCAACGAGTTCGCCTGGACTCCATTGACAGGCTCTTTCCATGTACTCTGTACGTATCTTGTTTCTGAGTGGGCTCCCCATCCCCAGAGGCTTGCATCGGTTGTTATGTAGTATTGGTCCTTGCTCTGTATACTGTGACACCTGCTGAGGTTGTGGTCCTGGAGCCACCACGTTAGTTCTGTTTTCATGCATTGTCGAAGTTGAATTGCTTGGCTCAGGTTCTCTCCGTCCCACTGCTGTAAAAAGTTGTTCTGACATGCTCTCATGTTCCACGCCGCCCACTTCACCATGGGAATCGTCGACGATAGCGTGCCCAAAATTCTCATGCACTGCCTGGCTTCTAGGACCTGGAAACTCATTACTTCCTGTATTCTCTGTTTGACTTGTGACTTCTTCACTTCTGGTAGAGATATAGTGTTGTTTTCTGTATTGATTAGTGCCCCTAGAAATATTAATGTTTGGGTCGGCTCCAGCTGGCTCTTCTTCTGATTCACTATCCAGCCAAACTCTTGTAATGTGTGTATGAGTACCTTCCTGTGTCTCGTTAATTTGTGTTTCGAGTCGGCTATCAACAGAACATCGTCCAGGTAATGGTGCACCCTTAGATCTTGTTCTCTTAGCAGTGCTATTATGGTTACTAATATCTTCGTGAATGTCCTTGGTGCCGTACAAATCCCGAAGGGTAGTACCTGGAATTGAAAGTGTCTGTCTTCGACTGCGAATCTTAAGTATTTTTGAAAGTTTGTATGTATAGGGATATGCAGATATGCATCTTCTAGATCCGCTGAAAGTAACCAATCTCCTACCTGGATAGAGGGAATGATGGTTTGTAGGGATTCCATTTTGAATTTGTCCTGCTGGATTTGTATATTCAATAGTCTTAGATCTAAAACTGGCCGTAAGTCCCCTGATTTTTTGGTTACAAAAAATAGTGGTGAGTAGAAACCGCTGTTCCTCTCTTGTCGGGGGACCTCCTTGATCGCCTCTTTGTATATCAATTCGTCTATGTATTGCTGTAGAATTAGTTTCTTGTCTATCTTGCCTGGTACTCTTGTTGGCACAAAGTGGTTTGGTGGGGGAAGGTCCTTGAAGCGCCATGAATGGCCCCATCGTATCTTATTCAGCACCCAAGGGTCCTGTATTTTGTCCGCCCATACCTGTATGTAGTTTCGTAGTCGTCCTCCAACTACGTCCAGGCGGGCGGGCCTCATCTCAGAATGACTTGGAGTGTTGTGTGCTGCCAGTATTGCGTTGCTTGTTGAATCTAGATAAGTTTTACTGTGCTCCCTGCCATTGTTTGCGAAACCCCTGGTTTGCCTTCTGTGTTCTGTAGCCTCTGTTTCTTGACTGAAAAGGCCTTTTGTCTATTTGTCTTCTGGGAGAGCGCCTATCTTGAGGGAGCAATCCAGACTTACCACCCGTCACCCTTGCGATCGCTGTATCCATCTTGCTTCCAAATAAATTATTGCCATCAAAGGGAATTCTACACCACGCCGTTTTGGAATTGGAATCCGCCGACCAGGGCTTTAACCACATCGCACGCTTCGTCGTAACATCATATAACATACCTCTCGTGGCGCATCTTAATATATCAAACGACGCCTCACCGATGAAATCTGATGCAATACGGAATTCGTCTAGTCCTGCTATTAATGTCTGTTTATCTGCGTCAGCCTGGATTGCCCCCTCAAGATTATCGGCCCATACCTTAATTGCCTTTGCTATAGAAGTTAGTGCTATCGCGGGTTTACATGCCCCTCCGGTACTCAAGTATGCCTTCTTTAAGTCTTGGTCCATTTTTCTGTCCATTGGATCTCTAAATGCCACTGAGTCCTCCAATGGTAGGGTCACATGTCGGGCTAACCTCATTACCGACGCGTCCACTAGGGGCGCGCCCTCTAATTGTGTTGCTAAATCACCCTGGATAGGGTATAATTTAGATAAACGGTTCACAATAGAAGGTTTCTTTTCCAGTTTGGACCATTCATCCTTTACTAACTCCGTGACCTCATCCATAACAGGGAAGGATACTGTTCTTTTCTTTAAATGAGGATAATATTTCATCTTCTTTGCCTGGGGCTCCTGGGGGTCCTCCCACTCAATGGCCTCTCTGACTGATTTTATGAATGGTTCTACCAGTGAGAAATCGAATCCTATCGATAAGTCCTCCTCCCTCTCATCTTCCTCCAATGATGGACAAGTATCTGTCATGCTGGAGGCTCCTCCTATCGGTTTATTATCAGAAATATTTGCTGTATTACGTTCCTGCAAAGACTGCTGCACTATTTCCTTAATTAGTGTGGGTAAATCTTGTTGCTGAGTCTCCTCTTCTATTGGAAAAGTGTAGAAACAATCCATACAGACTAATTTCCCAGGCATTGTCTTTTCACCACATGCCCAGCAATATCTTTTATCCGGCCTCTCAGGAATTCTTTGAGAGTCCTTCTGTGGGGTCTTATTGGCTTTTGATGATGGTTTTTGCCCTGAAGATGAGGAAGTGGACGCTCTGTCTTGTGGGCTGGGAAGAAAAAAATACACATTTGTGTATTAGTTCCACCATGAGTCTTCTGCCTCTATTATATTCCCTAAAATACCTACCTGACTAAGGCCTTACCTATTCTCTGATTGCTGATCTCTATCGCAGGTAGAACCCTGCATTATTTTCTCTGTAAAACTACAAACAAAATAATGATGCACCATGAGTAGGATGAACTGTGTCTAGCATATATACACATAAGCAGAAAAAATAAATACCACAGCAATAATATCATGTTGATACCATTTAAAACAATATGAACATAGTATACCTGCCAATGTAGTCGAGACGTCAAGGAAAAATGCAGTAGCTTAATAGCAGCCCCAGAATTCGGCGTGCTGTAACATAATATAGCAAGGTAATCATAATATGGTCCTGTAGCTGCCCCGCAGCCTGACCTAAACATAAGCAACTAGCAAATGGCAAATGGCTGTATCAACAGTACCTGGCTTGTCCTCCACGGGCCAAACAAAAAGGAAGGATGCTGGAACAAAAGAAAACGCACAATATGCAATCAGCTACCTGGCTCTGAAGCTACTCTCCTGCCGCTCACCACAGCATCTACCTCTAACATGTCTTTGGAGCACTTACTTTGTGTCGCAGACGCACAGTGCTCTCCTCCCCGCCAGCAGCATCTCGCATGTCGCTTAGCGTCCTTTTACCCTTCCGCATGTAAAACGCAAACATAAAAATTGCATACCATTGTGTTCTCATTGACTTTCATTATGTGCGTTTTTGAATATTCAACAAAACCTGCATTTTAAAAATGCATGTTTGAAAAACGCATATGTGGTTTTATATGCATCTCTTTTCCTGCGGCCCATCGACTTCCATTAGCGACACAAACGCAGCGTTTGTTCTGCAACGTTAGCGTTTCTGCTAAGTGGGCACCTAGCCTGTATGTTCTCTAGTCCATATACTTATTCCTTCTATATGCATCCTCTATGTATAACCAGCTGAGTACTGTGAGGTCATCGGGTAATCCCAGCATCCTCTATACCCAGCTGAGTATTGTGAGGTCATCAAGTAATCCCAGCATCCTCTATACCCAGCTGAGTATTGTGAGGTCATCAGGTAATCCCAGCATCCTCTATACCCAGCTGAGTATTGTGAGGTCATCAAGTAATCCCAGCATCCTCTATACCCATCTGAGTATTGTGAGGTCATCAGGTGGGAAAAAAAACAGCTGTAACTGATCAGTCAAGTTTTCATCTGGAAAGACAATTTACAGCATGTCAGGACTATTTGCATGTAATTGATAATGTATTCTGTACAATCACACTGATGTAATGCTTCCTGAGTGAGGTTTGTTAGTTTTTTTGTATATACGGTCTTTGCTTACCTTTTCAATAATATATATATATATGTGTGTGTGTATATGCATGTATATATATAATCTTTTGTTAGCTATTTGACACGTGTGTGTGTGTGTGTGTGTGTGTGTGTGTGTGTGTGTGTGTGTGTGTGTGTGTGTGTGTGTGTGTGTGTGTGTGTGTGTGTGTGTGTGTGTGTGTGTGTGTGTGTGTGTGTGTGTGTGTGTGTGTGTGTGTGTGTGTGTGTGTGTGTGTGTGTGTGTGTGTGTGTGTGTGTGTGTGTGTGTGTGTGTGTGTGTGTGTGTGTGTGTGTGTGTCCCCTGGCGGTCACAGCGCTAGCGGTGGGGAGACAGCTGTTCGGGGGCAGATTGCGGTGGTGAGAGGGGGCAGAGAGGGGAGATCGCTGCTGGGGGTGGACGAGGGGTCTCTGGCAGACACGTGTAATGTTATTTGGGGCCTCCAGGGGGCGGTGATGGGGAGCTTTGAGCAGTGTAATGTGATTGAAGAAGCACAGAGGCTGTCAGGTGACCCCGGAGCTGTCGGCAGTGGAGGTGCAAGATGCGGCTCCTCACGTGCAGAGGGGAGGGGCTCTGGCACATTTCCCCCCCCCATGCCTTTTTTTTTTTTTTTTTTACATACAACAAAAGGTGGCTGCAAGAAGCCACGCCCCTGGCGCCAAGAAGCTCCGCCCCCCCAATCTAGGACACTTTGGAGAGGCAGCCCTGACAGGAATTTGGGAGCAGGTGAGTGTGCATCCCCCAAAGCAGCACCCACACTGATCACCCTTACTGACCCCTCCTCCCCCCTAGCACCCACAGTAACTTCTCCTTCATCCACACCCCCACACTGACCTCTTCCCCAATCACCCACACTGACCCCCCCCCCCCCCAGCACCCACAGTAACTTCTTCCTCACCCACCCACACTGACCTCTCCCTCCACCAATCACCCACACTGACCCCCCCCCCCCCCCCCCAGCACCCACAGTAACTTCTTCCTCACCCACCCACACTGACCTCACCCTCCACCAATCACCCACACTGACCCCCCCCCCCCCCCCCCCCAGCACCCACAGTAACTTCTTCCTCACCCACCCACACTGACCTCTCCCTCCACCAATCACCCACACTGACCCCTCACCCCCCCTCAAAACACACACACACACACACACACACACACACACACACACTGATCTCTCCCTCCACCAATCACCCACACTGACCCCTCACCCCCCCCCCCCCCTCAAAACACACACACACACACCTCTTCTTCCACCAATCAACCCATGCTGACCCCTCCCCCCCCAAAACACACACACACTAACCTCAACCCACGCTGATCCCCCCCCCCCCCCAGAACCCACAGTAGCTTCTCCCTCATCCCCCTCCCCACACACACACACACACACTGACCTCGCCCCCACCAATCACCAACACTGACAAGAAGCTCCGCATCGGCCGTGAGAAGCTCCGCCCCCCAATCTAGGACACTATGGAGAGGCAGCCCTGACAGGTATTTGGGAGCAGGTGAGAATGTGCATCCCCCAAAGCAGCACCCACACTGATCTCCCCCCCCCCCCCAATCACCCTCAATGACCCCTCCCCCCCAGCACCCACAGTAACTTCTCCTTCATCCACACACCCACACTGACCTCTTCCCCAATCACCCACACTGACCCCTCCCCCCCCCCCCCCAGCACCCACAGTAACTTCTTCCTCACCCACCCACACTGACCTCTCCCTCCACCAATCACCCACACTGACCCCTCACCCCCCCCCCCCACCCCAAAACACACACACACCTCAACCCCGGCTGATCCCTCACCCCGCCCTTCCCCCAGAACCCACAGTAGCTTCTCCCTCATTCCCCCCCCCCCCCACACACACTGACCTCGCCCGCCACCAATCACCAACACTGACCCCTTCCCCCCCCCCTTCAGAACCCACAGTAACTTCTCCCTCATCCACCCCCATACCCACACTGACCTCTCCCTCCACCAATCACCTACACTGAACCATCACACCCCCCCCCCCCCCCAAGAACCCACAGTAACTTCTATCTCCCCCCCCCCACACACACACACACTGACCTCTTCCTCCACCCACATTAACCTCTCCATCACCCACACTGACCTTTCCCTCCCACCAGCACCCACACTGACCTCCCCCACCCCCCGCACTAACCTCTCCCACCCCCCACAATCCACACTAACCTCTCCCTTCCCTGACAACCACACTGACCTCTCCATTCCCCCACCACTCACACTAACCTCTCCCTTCCCTGACAACCACACTGGCCTCTCCATTCCCCCACCACTCACACTAACCTCTCCCACCCCCCAGAACCCACACTAACCTCTCCCTGACCCGACATTGGGTATCATTCATAAAGCATTTCTGCGTGTGGAAATTCTTAAAACAGCTGACCTTACCGACCACTTGGCAAAATCTCCATTCATAAAGGCTCTTTTCGCATGAAAAGCTGACATTCCCGTGCAGAGCGATACATTTCCGCCTTGTGCGGTGAATATCTAGATTTATCTAGAAAAAGTAACAAAATGTCCATTCATAAACATTAGAGCAAGCGGTATGCGGACGGGGATTAGCGCTCCCTCGGCAGTAACGATAAGCATGCGGAATACATGTAAGTGAATGGGACAGACCTCCCAAGCAGCAGCAGAGAGAGCAGCGCACTGAGGGACTCAGGCAGCTTCTCTGTTTCCGCAAGCCTACCGACAGCCTTTTTCGGAAAATCTCTGCACTTGTATCGCAACAGGCAACATTTTTATGAATGACCACCCAAAAGTCTAAATTGCCGACAGCTGTGTTTTCCCGCACTGATTCTCATTACCGACAACACTTATGAATGATACCCAATCCCACTGATTGATGAAGTTCCCCCTGTTGGTGTCTTTTGAAGCATGCTCTTTACTTAACATTGTTTGTGTCTTGTTACCTCCCTCTTGGCAATTAAACAACAAAAAATCCCCCTCCTCTCTCTTTCTGAGTATACATAAATAATGGACACTATGCTTGTGGCGCATACCACATTTCAAACATTGAATTGGGTAGGACATGTACGCTATGCTTAGTGCCTCTTACCGGATTGGCTATATCCATATAGCTTTGCATTTACTTATTGTTTGAGTCAAACAGTAACGCCCCTTACTTGGGATGTCTCTGCTCTGCAATTCGTGCCGATTTTCCTGCTGTATTTTCAATATTATTATTTTGTTCATCACTTTATTTACATGTATATTATCCCTTGTGTACCATGATATAATGTTGTTTAATCCTTAATATTGTGTGACACTTTGTGAAAAACAGTTGTTTTTAATTTAGGGACATTGTAATCAGCCCTGGTAACTATTTGCGTTCCAAGCCGGCATAGCACTTCCTGAAGTGACGCACCTCCGTTTGACGGTGACGTACTTCCGGATGCCGGGCTTGGTTACCCATGTGCGCTTGCCATTGATGGGCATAGACCAGCACACAGCGACATAATGGATGCGCTACAGGGAAGGGAATCACGTGGACTCTTGCGCTCCATGACTCATTTTCAACACAGCTTGGAAGGCGGATATACTTGCGCTCCAGCTGATGACGTTCTTCACTCGGACAGCTTGTCCTATCAGAGCGCTCCATCCACGAAGGTCCCCAGCTCTTAAAGGGATACTTAAGTCAAAAATAAAAAATGATTTTTACTCACCTGGGGCATCCCTCAGCCCCCTGAAACTGTATGGTGCCCTCGCAGCCTCACTCCGATCCACCTGTCCCCGCCGGCGGCTACTTCCGGGTTCGGCGACAGCCACTGACAGGCTGGGAATGCGGAGAATCACTCGCGTTCCCAGCCTGTCAGCGGCTGTCGCCGAACCCGGAAGTAGCCGCCGGCGGGGACAGGAGGATCGGAGCGAGGCTGTGAGGGCACCATACAGCTTCAGGGGGCTGAGGGATGCCCCAGGTGAGTAAAAATCATTTTTTATTTTTGACTTAAGCATCCCTTTAAGCAACTCCTTTTCTTATGATACACTGCTCCTGAGGAAGTGGTGATCTTTAACCACGACACGTGTGGAGCATCTGGCCCTCATCTGAATGCTGCTATCAATTCCAGGACCCTCCAGTATCGGTATATGTATGCTACAACCCCATAAATAACTTTTTGAATTGCATTACTGATCCCTATATGCACTGTTCATGCACTTTTACCTGAACACTCATGTTCTTAGAGCATTATATCTATCCTTATTTCTTAGCACTTTGGTCACTATAGGGCTGTAGCGTGTCATTTTCAGGTCTTGACCCGGGTCTGGGATTGCCTTACATTGGGCTCAAACATTGAACCCAATTTTTGACAATTTAAGCAGTTACAGGGCTGATTGTTTACATAGGTGGTGAGACACTTCTTATTGATCATTGGTCCGCAATTGATGTATTATGGTGAGTTGCTGCTTGTTAGCTGTAACTTTTTAAATTATTTTATGTGTTCTTTGCATGGTGTCCAATAAAGATTGTTTACATTTGGAATGGTGGTGCAGCCTGTATTTCCAAGACCTCTTTTTTCTTTTTTATGGTTAAGGTATGGTGCTTTTTGTCCTGGTAGCTGCACACCAGTACTATTGAGGAGTGTGGATTATTTATATTGCATATCAATCCCAGTCACACAGTGACCAATTGGGCAAAGTTTGAGAACCCTTCCATTAACAGTGTAAGAATGGCTGCAGTTTACATTTTCCCAGTGAATGTTGTATTTGTCTCCGCCCACTTTTTGGTTATGGGGATAAAAAGTATCCTATATGTTATTTCAGGTAATGTACTATGTGTGTGCCAAATTTCATTCAAATTCCTTCAGCCATTTTTGCGTGATCAAGTAACAAACATCCGCACTTCCCCTTTTATAATATTAGTAGGATATGCTGCATTTTATATATGAACTGCATTTTCTATATGGGCTAATGTGCTTCATTTTCTGTATGGGCTAATGTGCTGCAATTCATATATAGGCTGCTGTTTCTATATGGATTAACCTGCTTATTTTCTATATGGGCTAACATGCTGCATGCATGTGATCAGTTTGATCAGCTGATAGATTTGTAAGGTTCTGATTTGCTGGTCCTGATCATGTGTTAAACCAGGAAGTCATCACAGAAAATCAGAACCTTACAAATCTATCAGCTGATCAAACTGATCACATGCTTCTCCATGAGTTCTCCTATGCAGGACCATCCCTAATCTGCTGTAACAAATATTTTTTTCTTTAAAGTTTATTATGCTGTTGCTTACCTTTTAGAGCAGAGAGGAAGTTCTGAGTTCAGGTCTGCTTTAAGCAGTACCAATTGACTGGCTAGCCTTTGCTTCTTATACTTTTAGCCATAGACCCTGAACAAGCATGCGGCAGATCAGGCGTTTCTGACATTGTCAGATCTGACAAGATTAGCAGCATGCTTGTTTCTGGTATTATTCAGACACTACTGCAGCCTAGTAAATCAGCAGGGCTGCCAGGCATAAATAAATATGGAAGCCTCCATATCCCTCTCGCTCCAGTTGTTCTTTAAAGCATCTTGAAAACAAGCATTAATAAGGGCTCAGACACACTATATAAGCGCTTTTCTGAGCGCTTGTGATTGATCAGCGCTTTAAAAAAAAAAATCGCTCCCATTCATTTGCATAAAAATCACTGCGATCGCATACGTTTTTACATGTCCGCGATTGTATGTGATCGCAGTAATTTTTATGTGATTTTGCTGCAAGTGAAAGGAAGCGAGTTTTTTTTAATGTATTTTTTTTTTTGCGCTCAAAGCGCTGATCAAATGCAAACGCTCAGAAAAGCGCTGAAGTGGCGGATTGTCTTTGATGCAGATATGTTGGTATTGAAAAGGCCTCTCAGTTTCCGCTCTTCCTGTTAGGAGGCATGCGTACACCTCCACGTTCTTTGTATTGCGGATACCCTTTCCGTTTGCGTTCCATACATTTAATATCATAATAATAGGGAGCCATATTTCCTACACATATACTGCCTTTGAGGGTTTTTTATATAATGTACTGAATATTTTACTCAGTACTGTTTAATTGTATGTAAGCACCGTAACAAGGTGTATGCACGTTATTCACTTGAAACTTGAGTTTCCTTCACAGCACTTTTCATTGTTAATTCTTAAAGCACTATCACAAAAAAAGTGTAAAATCCATTTTTCTCCTATGTTGCTGTCACTTACAGTAGTTAGAAATTTGCCAGATCTGACAGGTTTTTGGCTAATCCATCTCATCATGGGGGATTCTCAGTATTTAATTTATTCTTTACTAATGCACTCCCTGGAAAGGATCTATATAAAGATGCCGGCTGCCCCCACCCACCTGTTTACACACTGTTTTGGCAGTTGGACTGAGCAACTGCCAGTCAATAAGCACTTTTTAAAAATAAAGAAAATCCCCCATGAGGAGATGGGCTAATCCAAAACCGGTCAGCTCTGTCAGTTTTCTAACATATGAGAAAAGTAATTTATAGCACATTTTACCTTGGGTGAAATGTGCTTTTTATGTCTTTTCATGCAATTCATGCATTTAGGAACGGTGTTTGATGTAAACACTACTTGTTTTAAGAGGTTTTCTCTGGTGTTTTTTTTAATAGTCTAGCTATTTGTACAAGGCAAAGTTACCCCTTGGGAGTGGTTTTGTATTGGGTCTTTTTCTCAGTTTTTGAGGAAAGATTGTTAGGTCTTTATTGCTGCATTCTCATTGGGTCACTGCTCATGATTGGCATTCAGTGATGACACTACCATAAATGAGGGGAAATATCTTCAACTGGGACACAGGTAACAATAAAAACTGACTGCTACTGTATCTCGTCCAACAGAGTGTAGGTGGTGCAGAGTAGTGTGCAGGTGTTAGAAGGGGGCGGGGTGTAGGATGTGGGCAGGACCAGGATTCCAGCACTAGAGGCGGATATTTCAAAGTGCCCTCAATATTAGTTGGCCTTCCCAGGATAGATAGCCAGATGTTGCACCCAATATTTGGTAGCCTCCCCCCACCCAGTATAGCCAGATGTGCACCCAGTATGAGGTAGGTTCCCCTCCACCAGTAGAGTTAGGCAGATCTGCCCCTAATACTGGTGGCACACCTGACTATCTAATACTGGGGATGGGATGCTAACTAATCAGGTAGCCATTCCTCCCACCCTGCTCTTGCCCAATGAAAAGTCCCGAGTGGAACATGCTAGAGAAATGTATCACCTATCGGCTCCAGGATCTCTTCTCAGCCGCATCCCTTCTCTGACTCCTACGTCAGGGAGTAAAGTGTAGGACATAGGAGGATGTATGGAGCATACAATTCAGGGAGTGAAGTGTAGATTGTGGCATGTTCAGTGTAAGGTGGAGGGTATATGGTGTGTAGAATTATGGTACATAAGATTTAGGATGGAGTGTATAGAATGTGAGATGTAGAGTCTGGCCTGTAGTATGTACAGTGTAGGATGCAGGGATTTGTGGTGCTGAATGTAAAGAATGTGAGGTGTAAAGTCTGGCCTGCAGTATGTACAGTGCAGGATGCAGTGATTTGCGGTACTGAATGTAAAGAATGTGAGGTGTAGAGTCTGGCCTGCAGTATGTACAGTGTAGGATGCAGGGATTTGTGGTACTGAATGTAAAGAATGTAAGGTGTAGAGTCTGTCCTGCAGTATGTACAGTGTAGGATGCAGGGATTTGTGGTACTGAATGTGAGGTGTAGAATCTGGCCTGCAGTATGTACAGTGTAGGATGCAGGGATTTGTGGTGCTGAATGTGAGGTGTAGAGTCTGGTCCTGCAGTATGTACAGTGTAGGATGCAGGGATTTGTGGTACTGAATGTGAGGTGTAGAGTCTGGTCCTGCAGTATGTACAGTGTAGGATGCAGGGATTTGTGGTACTGAATGTAAAGAATGTGAGGTGTAAAGTCTGGCCTGCAGTATGTACAGTGTAGGATACAGGGATTTGTGGTACTGAATGTAAAGAATGTGAGGTGTAGAGTCTGGCCTGCAGTATGTACAGTGTAGGATGCAGTGATTTGCGGTACTGAATGTGAGGTGTAGAATCTGGCCTGCAGTATGTACAGTGTAGGATGCAGGGATTTGTGGTACTGAATGTGAGGTGTAGAGTCTGGCCTGCAGTATGTACAGTGTAGGATGCAGGGATTTGTGGTACTGAATGTAGAGTGTAAAGTGTAGGATGCCAGGACAGAGATGTTATATGGGTGTGGAATGTAGAGGTCCGTGTGTAAGGCTAAAGGTTTGGTGTATAGAGTGGAGTGTAGGCTGTAGTGTGCAGGGAGTAGAATACAGTTAGTGTTTCCCAAATAGCTGCATTTAGCACCAGACAGCAGGATGGGGTGCGTTTTTTCTATTTAGCGCCAGTTCTTCCTGATTCCAAGCTGGAAGGAGGAATTATCAGAGCTTTGAACCCAAACACTAAATTAGAATACTGAGTGGCGAGTATGGAGTGTAGTAGGGATGATTAATGAGATAACAATACCACCTCTCTGCCTGAAGTAACTATAAATGTTAATAACACTCCCATCACTTCAGTTCCCAAAGCACGGTGCTTGGGGGTAATATTCAACTCTTCTCTCTTTTATTCCTCATCTTAACTCCATAACCAGCTCCTGCCATCTCCAACTCAAAAATATATCTCGCATCTGTCCCTTTCTCACTCAAGACACAACCAAAATGTTAATACATGCTCTTATAATTTCTCGTCTGGACTACTGCAATGTACTACTTTGTGGACTACCTTCTAACAAACTGGCCCCGCTCCACTCAGTACTGACCTCAGCTGCACGTCTCATTCATCTTTCTTCTCGATCTTCCTCAGCTGACCCTCTCTGGTTAATTGGCAGTCAGTGAAGAGCTTGACAGAGGATCCAGTTCAAACTCCTAACCCTAATCTACAAAGCTCTCCACAATCTCTCTCCCCGGTACATATCATCACTAATTTCCAGATACAAACCCAATCGCAATCTCAGATCTGCACACGATCTTCTGTTGTCCTCCTCTAGAATCACCTCCTCACATTCCCGCTTATAAGATTTTGCACGCGCTTCACCCCTTCTCTGGAATCCCCTCCCACAACACATCCTTCACTCGCCAACCTTTGTTACTTTTAAATGCTCTCTAAAAACTAATTTGTTCCGACAAGCATATACGCTACCCTAGGCCACTTCCCTTTGTCCCAAGACCAAATTGCACTCCTACTAGGTATCCTAAAACACACTGCCTTTATATATTTTATCGTATACTACCCCTCCTCTTGTTTCCTCCCATTCCCTTTAGATTGTAAGCTCGCAAGGGCAGGGCTCTCTCCCCCTTTTGTGTCTTGGAAATCATTATACATTTTATTCATCATGTTACTTTTATCAATGTCATTACCACTTCTGTATTTTGTACTCTGTATGCTGTATAATTTTTTGTATTTTGTCACTAATTATGTATCTTGTATATTAGTGTACACCATTGTCTGTATTATGTACCCCATGTTTGTTTCTTACTTTGTACAGCACCACGGAATATGTTGGCGCTTTATAAATCAATAATAATAATAATACTGTGAGGGTTGGGTAGGTATGTCACTGGTAATTAGAAAAGGTCAGATGCAAGGTATAGGGATAGCTAAGGGTAGAGAGACATCATGTAGGTAGTGGTCAGGGGAGGGGATGTGAAGGGACAGCTGAGGACTACTGGGGAGTAGGGATGGGGAATGAGATGACCTGAAAGGGCGCTTTATGACAAATTTCTGCAATTTTCTATTTACTGTTGTTAGTAGTGCCGATGTTGTGTTTTGTATCAGCCACTTACCCTGCTAATTATGAACTACCAGCTCACCAAGGTAAGTGTATTACTTATAACACAGCTAGTCCAGAACCTTTAAGCAGGGGTCATGCTTGAAAAACGCTGGAGCGTTTTGCCCCATACCAGAAATGCATGCAGAAACGCATGTAAAGAGTCTATGGTACAGCTGCATTTTTTTTTCCAGAGGTGTCTGCAATTGCGCATAGTGGTTAAAAAAATAAAATTCCCCTTAAGGCATGCTTTGAGGTGAGAAGGATATGGAGGCTGCCATATGTATTTCTTTGTAAACAATGCGAGGTGCCTGGCAGACCTGTTGATCTTCTGGCATAAGTAGTGCGAGTCAAAGTCCTGGAACAAGAATATGGCTAATTCAGTATAACCTGAGTCTGCAGAGTCCTAGTACCTAATCTGCTGCATGCTTGTTCAGAGTCTATGGCTAAAGTATCAGACACAGAATCAGGAAGTCTGCAAGGCAACTGGTATTGTTTTAAAAGGAAATCAATGTGGCAGTCTCCATAACCCTCTCACCTCGGGTTCCCTTTAAACCGCACCCCAAAATGCTTGTGGGGAATTGTCTATGATTTCCGCAGATGCAGGTGTGATCCCTTCTTTACTGCAGCTAATAAATCAAGCCTGAACACCAGGAACTCACTGACAGCACACTTTGTTGCTGGGGAAGGAACCTGAGTGAGGAGTCAGGACAAGGCAGAAGCTTTAGAGCTTCTAGAAAGCACTAGTTCACATGGACATTTGAACCACACAGTTCTTGTGAAAGTATTATACACACTGCAATTACAAGTGAAGTAAGGAGACTTGAAGGAGTAAATGTGAGTTTATTGCTAGCTGTATCATTGAACATTATTTCCCAGATCTCAGAAACAAAGTGCAGTTTATGAAATCCTGCAGTTACTGACTATTACAGTCATTACTATGCAGCCATCCATCAAGGCTGAAGGTGATGGGGAGCAGTTTGCTCAGAGATGGCGATTATCGGGAGGATCCAAAATACTGCAAACATTCTTTTTACATTCTAGGTGTCTGTTCCTCCTTTTTGTTCATTTTCCTTTCATGGCATTCCAGCTAATTTCTTACAAGCAAAGCTTTGTACAATTACAGTACAGAGTTCAGCTCCTGCCATTATAGGCAAAGATGGATCCTCCACAAGGCAAGCCCAAGCAGCTGCCTAGGGCCTGGAGAGAGTCTAGGGGCTTGGTGGATGTTAGCCCCCAGCAAAGCTTACTAAAAAAGCCAGGTGATGATCAGCAGGGGGCAAAAACAAAAAATGCTATCTCGTCTAGCTAGGACCCCATTTCATGGTAATCCTTTTCTGATTATAGCGGATCCAATTAATGCTATACTTATACCATAAGGCTGCATGTTGAATAATAACCATGCCAAATTATCAGCTGTAAAACATTAGTTTTTTTTTTCTCTTTATTACTCATTCAAGTGACCCTGACTTGGTCCTGAGCAGCACAAGCAGAGCCTGAGAAAATAAACTCCACGTTCAGACGTTATCTTCATTGAAAACTACATCACAAAATCTATTTTTGTTCCAGAGATAAGCTCAGGAGAGCAATATGCAAATTAGAACTACCGCTAACATTGTCAGGAGGAAGTACCTCCCCTTTATAAGCCTCTCAACTAGTTAAATCAATCAATTGGCTTGCACTGATCAATAAGGAAGTTTAGCACACCCTACTCTTAGGCTTTGTTTACATTATAAAACCGCCAGAGCTGTAGCAAGCGCTGAGCAATTTTATAGGGTTTTTTGAAGCGTTTTTCTAAGTGCTTTCTGAGCGATTTTCACTCATTTTTTTTTACTTCCTGACGAAGTGAACTATGACCCGGAAATTAATAAATGGAATGTGAAAGTGCTCGGGAAATCGCAATTCGAACAGTTTGCAAGCACTTTGCGAGTCAATAGAAAGTATAGGGAAATCGCAAACGCTCAGAAAATGGTGCAGGAGCCGCATTTGCGACTGGATAGAAAGGTTATTGCTCATGTGAGAACACTCACATAAGCGACTGTTGCACTAGCACTTTTAAAGCGATTTAAAAAATCTGCTATCGCTAAAAAAGTAAAAAAAAAGAGCGAAGTCGCTCGTAGTGTGAACAAGTCCTTAGATTTTTTTGTTGTTGTATTACATCTCTGGAACTAGTGAGAATGTCACAGTACGTAATCTGTGATGATGCAGTTTATCACATGACTCAAAGTTTCTATTATCTTGCTGAGCATCAAGGTTTCTTTCTCTCCAACTCTGATGCAGCAGCTATAAAAAAAGATAACCCAGTCCTGTTATTTTAAACATAAGTAGCAGAACTAGAGAGAATGGTGCCCTGCAGCAGGCAGCAGCTTGCTGATAGGAGTCTGTTTAGTCCCCTCCAGGGCACTAGAGGTCACTGTCGCATAACAGACTGCTCATTCATAATAAGAGAGCCTATCTGTTGTCCAAAAAAAAGGCCCTCTAGTGCCTGGAGAAAGTAGCAGCTGACTGTTTTTATCATCAAGGCTTGCTGCTGCATCCTTTTCTCTGCAGTTCCAACGTTTTAGGCTTTTAACCACTTAAGTACCAGCGGTCTCTGCCCCCTTAACCTTCCTGGCGGTAAGCCAGAGCTGAGCTCGGGCTATGCCGCCGGAAGGCACCGCTCAGGCCCCGCTGGGCCGATTTGCATAATTTTTTTTTTGCTGCACGCAGCTAGCACTTTGCTAGCTGCATGCAGTGCCCGATCGCCGCCGCTACCCGCCAATCCGCCGCGCCGCAGCCGCCCCCCCTCCCCCCCAGACCCCGTGCGCTGCCTGGCCAATCAGTGGCAGGCAGCTCTATGGGGTGGATAGGAATCCCCTTTGACGTCGATGACTTCGGTGACGTCATCCCGCCATGGCGACGGGGGAAGCCCTCCAGGAGATCCCGTTCTTTGAACGGGATCTCCTGATCGCCAGAGGCGATCGGAGGGGCTGGGGGGATGCCGCTGAGCAGCGGCTATCATGTAGCGAGACTTTGTCTCACTACATGAAAGGAAAAAAAAATAAAAAAAAAAAAGATTTGCTGCCCCCTGGCGATTTTTTTAGCAAACCGCCAGGAGGGTTAAGGACCAGAGACCGCTGGTACCAGAAATGGCAAAACACCAAGAAATCGCCGCAAATACCCGCTGCAACTGCCGTCCACACCGAATGCCACGAACCTCAGGCCACCCACTCTGCTGTCTCTATGATAGCAGAGTGTTATGAGCCGGTCAGGAGCCGCTTTCGTTGGCTCCTGACCCTGTCTATCAATGTAAGCCAATGGGAGTTGCTTACGCTGATAGACAGGGCCAGAAGCCAGTGAGATCTGCCCCTGTCCAGCTCACAGAGCTCTGCCTTCATAGAGATGGCAGGGTGAGTGAGCTGCGGCGGGGAGACAGCAGGAATGCGTGGCGGCGGTGAGTTAAAATCTACACTCTGGCAGCCAGATCAGCTTCAAAACAGTGCGTAGATTTTAACTAGTGATGTCCTAAAGTAGTTAAAATAAGCAGCAAAAACCAAAGTTGTGGTCAGTCCAGTTATCGCATTATTTCTATCAAAACCACATTTTCAAAAACAGAAGATAACGCCAACAGATTAAAGATTCCATATAAATTAAAATGGAAGAGTCTGACTTCCCTAGTTACAATTCCCTCTCATTCTGGAATTCCATTAATTATGTTTAACACATAAGATCCAACAAAGCCATGATTAGTATCTAATCTGTAGAATTCCGTTGTAACTATGCGACTGGTTAATTACTTGCAAAATCAAGTTTATAACAGGGAAGATTGCCATCATTTGTATAGAGAAGTCACTCCCATTTCATGTCTTGTGACCATGTTAAAAAAAATGAAAAAAAAAAAAAAAACCTTAAAGAAAACCTGTACTGAAAAAAGCTCCCCTGGGGGGCTACTCCCCTCAGTAGGGGGAAGCCTCTGGACCCTATCGAGGCTTCCCTCGTCCTCCTGTGTCCCACGGCGGTCCCGCTGCAGCCCCCGGTACGCACAGGCGACAAATCCGACAGCCTGTGCAATATTTACCTTTTCGGGCTCCAGCGGGGGTGCTGTTGCGGCTCTTCTGATGGAGATAGGCGAAAATAGCCGATCTCCGTCAGGTCCGCTCTACTGCGCAGACGCAGGATACTTGCGCCTGCGCAGTAGAGCGGCCCAACGGAGATCGGCTATTTTCGCCTATCTCCATAGGAAGAGCGGATACTGCGCCTGCGCTGGAGCCACGGAGGTAAATATTTACATCGCTGCCGCTCCAGGAGGATTTTCTCTGCCGCCGTGGGACCGAGGAGGACGGGGGAAGCCTCAATAGGATCTGGAGGCTTCCCCCACCCGAGGTGAGTACCCTCCAGGGGAGTTTTTTTCATTACAGATTTTCTTTAAAGGGAACCTGAAGTGAGAGGAATATGGAGGCTGCCATATTTATTTCCTTAGGTGTTGCCCGGCAGTCCTGCTGATCCCTTTGGCTGCAGTAATGTCTGAATCACACACCTGAAACATGCATGTGGCTGATCGTGTCAAACTTTTGTTAGAAACATCTGATCTGCTGCATGCTTGTTCATGGTCTATGGGTTAAAGTATTAGAGATAGAAGATCAGCAGAAAGCCATGAAACTGGTATTGTCTAAAAGAAAATAAATATGGCAGCCCCCATATACCATCTAGCTTCAGATTAAGTGAGATATATTGGCTGTGAGACCAATGCTACCCCCTAATACATCTGTAATTTGCACTGTTATGTTAGACACAACATAGATTTTCATAGCAGCTGTACCTTCACCCGGGTTGTGGGGGGTGAAAGGACAGTAGGACTGCAGTCACAGAAATGACCCTGCATGTAAAGCTACCATTTCAACCCTGTCATAGTAAAAGTACAAATTGTTTTATGCTATGGTTCTGCAGATCTCTCTGGTGATAGTCTCAGACAACAAAATACAGGGTGCATAGCTGCTGAATGAGCAGGTCAGAAAAGTGTTCCCCCTACACTAGTTTTACCTGGACATCATGTCATTTTGTTTCTATAAACCCCTTGAGCAGAGAGAGGAGCCTAAGCAGGGTTGTAGTTTCATAATGCATCACTTCTGCTCAGTAGTAAATATGCAACATATTTCCTAATATCCCTGTACGCTAGACACAAGTCCAGAGTGGCTGATGTGAAGTGTACCTGTTATTTTACACAACCATTCTAATCCAACTTGCAAACAAAAGCTGTTTCAGGCTAAATTGACCTTCATCAGTGCAAAGCATGGATTAATATGGCTCTACAGATACAACTTGGAACCCAGTCTTTAAAGTGCCCCCAAGGTGAGTTATATGGAGGCTGCCATATTTATTTCCTTTTAAAGGGACCCTGAACAATTTTAAAAATGACAATTTCCACTTACCTGGGGCTTCCTCCAGCCCACCATAGGCCGCAGGGTCCCCCGGCATCCTCCTGGCTCCTCTCGCGGTCTTGCTGGCAGCTCAGTTATTCAGCAACTTCCTCCTGAAAGTCACCAGTCTTCTTCCTGGCCGGCACAGGTCATCAAGTCGCCCGGCGTGAGAGTCCTGTGCATGTGTGGTTCAGAATTAGAGAGCTGCGCATGCGCAGGAATCTCACGCCGGCTAACTTGGTGACGCGTGCTCGGCCAGGAAGAAGACTGGCGACTTTCAGGAGGAAGTCACTGATTTATGGAGCCGCCAGTGGGACTGGGAGAGGAGCCAGGAAGACGTTGGGGGACCTCGGGGGCCTATGGTGGGCTGGAGGAAGCCCCATGTAAGTGGAAATCATTATTTTTAAACCTGTTCAGGTTCCCTTTAAGCAATGCCAGTTGCCTGGCACCCCTGCTGATCCTCTGCCTCTAATACTTTTTAGCAAATCTGGTGTTTGACAATATTGTAAAATCTGACAAGATTAGCTCCATGCTTGTTTCTGGTGTTATTCAGACACTATTGAAGCCAAATAGACCAGCAGGGCCGACGGCAACTGGTATTGTTTGACCTGGATGCTTTGTCAAATAATCTAGAGGTACGGTCCTTTGTATTGTGAAGGATCAAAAACACAGTCCTTTTTCAGGGTAATCCACTTTACCCACCAACACTTATTTGTAGCTTTAGAAGAGGACTATATAGACTGATGCAATCTCAAAAAACGGCAAAAATATTCTGAAAAATATTTATTAACACATGTAGAAAAACATCAAAAGAACATGGTTCTTCAGTATCACAGTGATTGGCCTTAGGAATGCATAAAGATTAATTCGACAAGTGGTTGCAGCTTGGCAGGTATTGAACTTTAAGGCAACGACACATGTTCGTTTCGGGCTTTTATAGAAAATTGTATGCGCCCTTCATCAGGCCGTAATACCAGATTCTAAAAAATAAAAATATATAGCAACACGTTAAAAACACAAAATACAATTCATCAAGTGCAACAAAGAAACTGTCGCACAAGAGAGACCACCACCAAGAGGGATTTGTGATACCTATCCCAAGTTTAGTTCCAGAGCCTACATACATAGATAAGACCAAAAATTCGTGAAGAAAATTGAAAAGAGATGTGTGGAGATGAAGACAAGGTAACGTAAAAAGAAAGGAGTCAGAGCCTCAGGATAAGGACCTAGGGTGAAGAAAGAGGCCGCAATAAACCCACTTCCTGGGGGCTAGTAAATATCAGTCCCCCTGTGGGAAAAGCAAGAGCCCAAAAGCGAAATGAACCATAGTGGACCGACTTCCTGGGGGCTAGTAAATATCAGTCCCCCTATTCCTAAGTTGGTCACCAAGGAGATATAGAATGTATAATGTATAGTACATCACCAAGAGCATGTGAAATGCATAGTATATAGTACATATATTGTATATATTCTAACCAAACCAAAAGTTTTGATATGAACATGGAGAAGATCAACAAACCTGTGCAGCTCAACCAGAGGGGAGGACCAATCAAGCAACGAAGGCCAAGTACTGGGGGGTGTCTGAACTTACCAGACACACAAAGTCTAAAAAAGATTATAAAAAATATATGAACTCAGCAAAAACTCGTCCCAATATGGTGAGATGCCCAAGTATATAACACACAGTCAGGCCCCCTATATATGTCAGAAAGAGGAAAAAGGAAAAAGAGCCCTGTAATATGTATAGTCTGACCTGAGCCAACTCTATGTGATACTCAATAGATGGGCACACAGAGAGGCCCAGACAGAGGCATGGCCCAAAATCAAACAACCATAAATGTACAAATGCCAACAATGCCTCCCTGTAAATGCTCACTTCTATACAGTATATCCCTACATATCCCACCCAAAACAACACAAATATATTGTTCATTAAGTGGGAAATCTGACTAGTAAGCACCGACATAGCTATATACACAGAGCTACACCAGAAAGCCTATGAATAATATATACAGGGCTACACAGAGTTACACCAGAAAGCCTATGAATAATATATACAGAGCTACATATATCCACTACATACAACACAGGCCAGACCATCAGCATTGGAAATCTATGACAGGAGGAGCAACTAGTCAATAAACTGAATAAAAGATGGAAGCTGTAAGAATAAGTTTACCTTCCCAACGGCTGGAGACAAGCGCTGCAAGGTGGGAACCCAACTAAAGACGGCATGTCCTGCCTCTTAAATATCCCACCAAGCCACGCTGTCTATTGGGGGTCAGCCAATCCGGAGCTCGTGAGAGCGGAACCACCGTGGAGCGCATCTCAGACCCGGATGTGAAATCCACACACACGGAGCAGCCAATAGAAAGCAGTAGAGAGGGAGTGCCGCCCCCTCCTACCGGAAGCGGCTGTCAGGCCAATGGGAGGAAGGCTAATGCGGCTAGTGACCACGCTGGAGCGCAAGAGGAAGTAAGTATGACAAAATCCAAAGGCACCAATGGAGAATCATCTCATACCCACGCTGGAGCGCAGGAGGAAGTAAGTATATATTAAGGGTGCTAATAGGAATATATTACAATAAACCATTCCTAACCAAACAGATGCGTAGAGGAAGGTATATATATATATAAAAAAATAGAGAAAAGCTCCCAAATACCCTCCAGTGCTAACAGGATATATCAACATGATAAATATATTTATTAATATAATATAAACTAAGGTGACTCTATTACCCACATCGGAAGTGAAGGGCCAAAAAACTTCAAGCCATCAGGTGAGCTCACGGTGGCAATGTTGATCAATAATCCATAGTCCAAGTCGGTACTGAAAGAGAAAGGAGACACAGAACATATTAACAACAAAACTTTCAATTCGAAAGTTTGTTTCAGAAAAATAGATTGTGTCCTATAGTGGTCTGTATTCCACATTGAGTCCAGCTGGCGTTAGTGTCTGTAAAAATCTAATCCAGCGGGCCTCTTTATGTAGTAACATTAATTCTCTATTCCCACCCCTTCTAGGGGGGGGTACTATATCTAAAATACAAAATCTCAGCTGGTTCGCCGAATGGCCCATAGAAACGAAGTGCTGGGCCACCGGGGAATCAATCTGGGATAAATCTAGATTGCGTCTCAGAGCCACATTAATTTTAGACCTGTGCTCAATGATGCGCTCCTTAACTGATCGAGTGGTTTCCCCTACATACATCTTGCCGCATGGGCACTTGATGCCATATACCACATATTTAGTATCACATGTGGCATAATGGGAAAATTTGACTGGAAACCCTTTCATGGGGTGATTAATGCTTTTCCCCTTTAGGACCAATTGGCAACACGAGCAATGTAAGCACGGAAACGTGCCCTTGCGCGTGGGTGCCAAAGTTCTCTGCGTCCCGTCTTTACAGGATCCCACATCCGCCCTGATTAAGTGATCTCTTATGGACTGTGCCCTCTTGTAAGCCACCATGGGCATCTGCTTAAATGCCGGTATTTCGGTGCTAACAGACCGCAGGATAGGCCAGTGCCGCTTGACTACATCCGCAACCCTCGAGGACAATGTACTAAATGACATAGCTAAAATCATACGTTCCTGTTTGTCATTGCCCATGTTTTTCCGAGATTTTTTTAACAATTCAACTCGTTCGCATTTCATAACATCTCTTTTGATGCGTTCAACCAATTTTTTAGGGTAATGTCTATCTGTAAATTTAGATGTCATCCCAGACATGCGTCTTTTTGTTTGTTCTTCATCACTAACAATTCGACGTACCCGCATAAGCTGTGACTTGGGCAATGACTCTCTTAAGGATTTAGGATGGAAGCTATAAAAATCTAGGAGGGTATTGCGATCTGTATATATATACTTACTTCCTCCTGCGCTCCAGCGTGGGTATGAGATGATTCTCCATTGGTGCCTTTGGATTTTGTCATACTTACTTCCTCTTGCGCTCCAGCGTGGTCACTAGCCGCATTAGCCTTCCTCCCATTGGCCTGACAGCCGCTTCCGGTAGGAGGGGGCGGCACTCCCTCTCTACTGCTTTCTATTGGCTGCTCCGTGTGTGTGGATTTCACATCCGGGTCTGAGATGCGCTCCACGGTGGTTCCGCTCTCACGAGCTCCGGATTGGCTGACCCCCAATAGACAGCGTGGCTTGGTGGGATATTTAAGAGGCAGGACATGCCGTCTTTAGTTGGGTTCCCACCTTGCAGCGCTTGTCTCCAGCCGTTGGGAAGGTAAACTTATTCTTACAGCTTCCATCTTTTATTCAGTTTATTGACTAGTTGCTCCTCCTGTCATAGATTTCCAATGCTGATGGTCTGGCCTGTGTTGTATGTAGTGGATATATGTAGCTCTGTATATATTATTCATAGGCTTTCTGGTGTAACTCTGTGTAGCCCTGTATATATTATTCATAGGCTTTCTGGTGTAGCTCTGTGTATATAGCTATGTCGGTGCTTACTAGTCAGATTTCCCACTTAATGAACAATATATTTGTGTTGTTTTGGGTGGGATATGTAGGGATATACTGTATAGAAGTGAGCATTTACAGGGAGGCATTGTTGGCATTTGTACATTTATGGTTGTTTGATTTTGGGCCATGCCTCTGTCTGGGCCTCTCTGTGTGCCCATCTATTGAGTATCACATAGAGTTGGCTCAGGTCAGACTATACATATTACAGGGCTCTTTTTCCTTTTTCCTCTTTCTGACATATATAGGGGGCCTGACTGTGTGTTATATACTTGGGCATCTCACCATATTGGGACGAGTTTTTGCTGAGTTCATATATTTTTTATAATCTTTTTTAGACTTTGTGTGTCTGGTAAGTTCAGACACCCCCCAGTACTTGGCCTTCGTTGCTTGATTGGTCCTCCCCTCTGGTTGAGCTGCACAGGTTTGTTGATCTTCTCCATGTTCATATCAAAACTTTTGGTTTGGTTAGAATATATACAATATATGTACTATATACTATGCATTTCACATGCTCTTGGTGATGTACTATACATTATACATTCTATATCTCCTTGGTGACCAACTTAGGAATAGGGGGACTGATATTTACTAGCCCCCAGGAAGTCGGTCCACTATGGTTCATTTCGCTTTTGGGCTCTTGCTTTTCCCACAGGGGGACTGATATTTACTAGCCCCCAGGAAGTGGGTTTATTGCGGCCTCTTTCTTCACCCTAGGTCCTTATCCTGAGGCTCTGACTCCTTTCTTTTTACGTTACCTTGTCTTCATCTCCACACATCTCTTTTCAATTTTCTTCACGAATTTTTGGTCTTATCTATGTATGTAGGCTCTGGAACTAAACTTGGGATAGGTATCACAAATCCCTCTTGGTGGTGGTCTCTCTTGTGCGACAGTTTCTTTGTTGCACTTGATGAATTGTATTTTGTGTTTTTAACGTGTTGCTATATATTTTTATTTTTTAGAATCTGGTATTACGGCCTGATGAAGGGCGCATACAATTTTCTATAAAAGCCCGAAACGAACATGTGTCGTTGCCTTAAAGTTCAATACCTGCCAAGCTGCAACCACTTGTCGAATTAATCTTTATGCATTCCTAAGGCCAATCACTGTGATACTGAAGAACCATGTTCTTTTGATGTTTTTCTACATGTGTTAATAAATATTTTTCAGAATATTTTTGCCGTTTTTTGAGATTGCATCAGTCTATATAGTCCTCTTCTTGACCTGGATGCTGCCAGATTTATTTCCTGTTATTCTCACCTCGATTTCACTTTAAGCACTGCATAGTCTTCAAACAGCCTTAGAAGTTGGCCTTCATCACTGCGAGTACTGCCAGCTGATTGGTTGAGGCTGCTGGTTACTTGAGTTCCAGATAACTAGGATAGCTGTATATGCTTGGTAAAGAGGTTTTTAGTCCCTTACAAAATCCCCAATAAATGAAGTAATTTGGCTGCTGGCAATAGCCGGTTTCTGAATTACGTGTTCAGAAATTGCGACAACTCCGAATGACATTAACACCAGAAGTTTCAGCGGGCCTAGGGTGAGGCGTCTTTCCATATCACCCTGCTCAGAAATTTGGCCCTGGCCATTTTCAATGTACTCTAAAATCCTAGTACTTGTGGTACGCCATGACTTTACTCTGCGTCTCCTAAATAGTCCCATATTTTACAATCTCATGCTTAGGGGGCCAGCCAGGGGTTGTCGTTTTTTTTTTTAACCATAAATGCCCATAACAAATGCAAGCAACAACTAGCAATGCCGCTAAAACTACATATAAGTTCAATTCCTGCATGCAGGTGTGCTTTAACATAATGCTTTTCTATTGAATGTTAACAGCCCTTTAGAATATTCTCTCTGTGTGATTAGACATTAACTTGTTACCTCTCGTACAGCTTGTATTGTATCAGCTGGGAACCATATTTACTGCAAATCACGGGGGCCGCTAAAAAAACAAAACGAAAACAACCAGAGCAGCAGCAGGGAAAAATAGCCCCGGCTGCATACAAATATACTGCATATGTATTTCAACTGATGCAAAAACAAAAAAATAGTAATAATTCAGCCTTCAGGATAGGCAGAAAAATAAAACGTTAGATAATTAGGAGCAAAGCAAGTACCGTTAATTACGATAGAAAAAAAAATATTGTTTTTGAAAATCCTCAGAATGCCGTAATCTGTGCGAATGGCAGCATTGTCTATAAATAGAGTTTTACTTTTGTAGAAAACAAGTCATTTTTCTTGTGTCCGCAGGTCGCCTGTTGTAAGTTTTTTTTTTCTATAAAAGTGAAACGGTCGGACGCAATCGATGGCCACAGTAAAGAGTCGATGGGAGTCTCCGGTCGGTCATGGTAGGCACTTTTTTTTTTTCTGTGCAGAAATTCCAGTCGTGGTTTGACAACAGTGCCACACCCAGCAGCGGGAAGAGGGTGGAGCCAGCGACTGCCGTGCAGCCTCTTCAGAGCCATGAAGTTGACGAACTCCAGGAGTTTGCGGCGGTTGCTCTGAAGTAGGAACGTGCTGCGCCGCTCCAGAACGTTGTTGCGGTTTTCTCTGGAGACCTGAAAGACCTAAAGAGGAAGGGGAGAAGTCAGATGATATTTTAAAATATTACCATTATTTTTAATATTAGATATACATGTTCTATGTACATGAACTAATGTAAAGCACTTGCTTAAAATCGTGGGCGTTTTCTGCAATGCGATATCGCGCATAATGCTTCTCAATGTGCAATCGCAGTGCACTGGTACCATTGTGCGATTTTCTGCGATGGGGGAAAAGGCCGACACTGTTGCTTTGTCTGCAATGGGGAAATAGCAAGCGTCGTGCGATACAGTCAGCTGTTCTCAGCTGGCTGCCGGCCAAGAATGCGGATTCAGCCGTGGGAAACCGCTGTTATTTTCCTGCGGCCTTAAGTGTGACCATTCCCTTAGTTTTCCATGTAACTCCTAGCCTGGGACCCACTTGCAGCGTTTTTGTTTTGAAAAACACTCTCATTCACTTGAATGAGTCGTGGCACAGTTGGCGGAAAGGACTTTTTGAAAACAAAAACGCTGCAAGTGGGTGCCAGGCCTTAGGCTTTGTTTATAGTGGTGTGATGCAAAAGCTGCATTGTAGCGTGGAATGTCACCCTTCAAAGCAACACATATGAGACATTCAAAGTGTGTCCGACTTTTCCATTGCGTTGCATTCCTACTTTTACAGGGAAAGAAACGCAACACTCACTGTCCACCGAGCAGAACGCTTGTTCATCTTTCTAATATGTGAACATCTGAACTTCAAAGTTGAAAAACTCAAAGCTAACCCATTGTTCTATCCAATTGAAAAATGATTTTTAATTAAGGTAAAGGATGCATTGTTGCTGTATACTCTGAAGACCACTTATGTGTTATATTTTACTTTGAAATGTTATCAGATCTGATTGCTATAAATATTGTAATCACATCTATACTTAATATTCTTAATATTGTGTTTATATCTACAGTATGAAAATACATTAATACACAGTATACAGACTGGAATCATTAGTCTTCATTTCATAGAGGAATAATATTAATTAAATTATCCGTTTAGATCTTCTGTGGGTACCATGAGGATTACCTCGCCGCCTCTGGGGGAGTTAGGATGTGTACAGTTAGGATGAATAATGAGATGCAAATTTCTCCTTGCATTCAATTTTCATGTAAACTATATGCAGCTTGAAATTAAACCAGTCAGAATAATTTCTTGTCAATTTGTATTGGTCCAAGTTCAAGCTGCATAACATGTACATGAAATTTGAATGCAAGGAGAAATTCTCATTGATCATCCCCTAGACTGCAGTGTTCCCTAACCCTGTCCTCAAGGCCCACCAACAGTGCATGTTTTGTGGAAAGCCACAGAGGTAGTTAATCAGCTCTGCTGAGACACTAATTACCTCACCTGTGCATGTTTGTGGTTTCCTGCAAAGCATGCACTGTTGGTGGACCTTGAGTACAGCAGTGATCTGCAAACGTAGCTCTCCAGCTGTTAAGGAACTACAAGTCCCACAGGAGTGCATTGCAGGAGTCTGACAGCCACAATCATGACTCATTAAGGCAAATGCATTGTGGGACTTGTAGTTCCTTAACAGCTGGTGAGCTAAGTTTGCAGATCACTGCTCTAGAGCAGGGCTTTTAAACCCTGTCCCCAAGTACCACTGCGGCCTAGTGCACACCAGAGCGGTTAGGTTGCGTTTTTAGGAACGCTTGCGGCGGAGGAAACGCTTGGGTAATGTATTTCAATGGGCTGGTGCACACCAGAGCGGGTCAGTTTTAGCTGAAACGCAAACTCCCGGGCTGCAGCATTTTTTTGGATTTCGGAGGCGTTTCTGCCTCCAATGTTAACTATAGGAAAAACGCAAAACGCTTGATAAAAACGCCAGATCAGAGCGGTTTTCCAGGCGGTTTTGTTACAGTAGCTGTTCAGTAACAGCTTTACTGTAACAATATCTGTAATCTGCTACACAAAAACGCTTCACTTTAAGTAAAAAAAGCTACACAAAACCGCAAAACGCTTCATAACAAGAAAAAACGCTTCAAAAACCGCTAGCATTTTGCGGATCTGCTAGCGGTTTTTGGTGTGCACTAGGTCTACCAATGCATGTTTTGCAGAAAACCACACACACATGCACAGGTGAGGTAATTAGTGTCTCAGCAGAGCTGATTAACTGCCTCTGTGGATTCCCACAAAACATGCACTGTTGGTGGTACTTGAGGACAGGGTTGAAAAGCCCTGCTCTAGAGCATGTACAGCTGTACCGGTATCTCACTAAAAGATCTGTGGTGCCAGATAGGGCTGAGCTCTCGGATTCCGAATTTAGAGTTTGCCATCGGAATTTGGCAGTTCCGAGTAAGCACTCGAAACTCGAAAATTATGCAATTCCGAGTACCGAATTCGCGTTTACATTGAAGTCAATAGTGCTAAATTCTGTGGTTAATTGTGAAGCCCCCTTACATGCTATCATCACCAAATTTGGCATGTATATTAAGCAGATGAGTAGGAACATGGTAAAAAAAAATTTGTGAAAAGACCTTACAGTTTTTGAAATTAACGTTTTCAACGTTTTATAGGAAAAATGGTTTTTAAACTGTGTAAAATGACACTGCTGCAGTACAGGTTACTGCATTCCGAGTTCTGTATACATATTGTATACTTTTCATGAAAACAGACAGCGTGGGGTCCCCCCTTCCAAGCCTCCTTAACTCCTTGTCTCCCATGCAGGCTGGGATAGCCAGAATGCGGAGTCCCAGCCACGTGGGGCTTCGCACCCTGAGCTATACCAGCCCGTATGGTCCATGGTATGGGGTGGCTCTGGAGGAGAGGGGCGGCCAACCTCCCCCTCTCCCCCAGAGCCCTTGTCCAATCCATGGACAAGGGGCTCTTCCCCCACCTCCGGTGCCCCAGGAGGAGGTGGGGGCCGCGGGCGTCCTGGGGGGTTCATGGTGCCATCCGGGGGTCCCCTTTAACAAGCAGACTCCGGAAGCCGCCCCCTCCCCAGGAAAAATGAGTATAGGGGTACACGGTACCCCTTACCCATTTCAGCAAACTTTGAAATCTATTTGCTCAAAAACTATAAGGTCTTTTCACAAATTTTTTTTTACCATGTTCCTACTCATCTGCTTAATATACATGCCAAATTTGGTGATGATAGCATGTACAGGGGCTTTACAATTAACCACAGAAGTTGGCACTATTGACTTCGGAACACGAAATTTGGTTTTCGCATGCGGTACACAAAATTTCGACGAAATCGGAATTCAGCTGTTCCGATCAGCCCTAGTGCCAGATCATCTCATGCGAGCACACAGCTCCTCTCTTGATCCTACCCACTGTCCCAGCAAGCCCCAAGGTATCCTCATCCCTCCTCTATAGTATCCCAGGGTGTCACTATAGCAATAGTACATAGATCTTAGACCAGGCAAAGCTGTAGATCAGTGTTTCTCAAACCTGTCGTCATGACTTCCCCACGGTGCATGTTTTGCAGGCAACCTCCCCTATGCACAGGTGGGGTGATCAGTGTCTCCGCTAGGTGGGTTCCATGTAGCTGAGACACTAATTGTGCCACCTGTGCATAGGTGAGGTTGTCTGCAAAACATGCACCATTGGAGAGTCACAGAGAATGATCAACCTCTATCCTTCCTGGTGACACTAATGCTACGTACACACATGCGACAACCATCGTTCGTTGTCAACGACGAACGTTCTTTTAATTGACGAAAGAACGACCGAAGTAAAGTTAGTTGTAAAAAGTGTGTAACGATCACATCGTTAGAACGAACGTTACACCACGTAAAAGCACTTAATGCGCCTGCGCATAAAATTGTAAAGTTCCTTGGAGAAAAAGTGAAATGCGCATGTCCAGCCTGGTACGAACGATCGTTTCCAACGATGTACCACTTTTGCTAACGATCGTCGGTGGTAAAAATCCGCCAAGACAGAACTTTGTTTTGTAGCGATTTGCCTCGTTCGTCGTTTGCCTTAATAGTCGGTGGTTCGTTTTTTGTAACGATCGTCGTTGGTAAAGATCGGGGAACGATCGTTACAAACGACTATAGTCGCATGTGTGTACGCACCTTTAGGGTGCATACACACATCAGACCATAGTCTTTGGAAAATGAAAGATCATAGACCAATTTTACCCCCTTCCATGTAGTATGAGAGCCATACCTACACAGTCTATTCTATTGAGCTGAACTCCCCATCAGATAGAAATCTTTGCAAGATGCTGAACAGAAAGATGCTGGCTGTACACATTCAAAAGATCAGTATCTGCAAAAGATCTGTTCCTGCAAAAGATCCATTCCTGCAAAATGCATTCATAGTCTATGATATCTGCAAATTTCAATACACACCTTGTTTAACAGACATTCATCTGCAGATCAGATCCACCAGGATGGATCTTCAGATCTGCAGATGATTGTCTGTTAAACAAGGTGTGTATGAGGATCTGCAGATATCAGACTATGAAGGCATTTTGCGATCTTTCATTTTCCAGAGACTACGGTCTGATGTGTGTATGCACCTTAAGGGCTAGTTCACAGTGCAGTTGCAGAATAATTCTAATAATAATTCTTAATTGCCCATACAATTATATGTGCCTCTTCACATCTCTGTGCTGTAACAGATCTTGTTATCCTAACTGGCTGCATGCAGGCTTTGTATTTAAGTTTATAGCCAGTCCCCATTGCAGTTCAGTCATAACAGGTGCATTATGCAACTGACCACTGTGAATGCAGAAGGTGTGCACGCACCATCTCTGTGGCAGACAAGACACCCGGGTACACACCTAAACTAAGGATATGAAAACTACTTTTACACTACTGTAGTACCCCGATACTCATTATACAGGTGGTAAAATGACATGTAAATCTGTTCTGCAGCTTCCATAGCCATGTTTTTATCTACAAGTGGTCAATAACCCCCACTGTAAACATCTAAAGATGAAGTGATGGTGAACAGAAGCTTCAATGGCTTCTACTGAAGACACCAATAAAGAACAAATGTAAGCAACAAGTATTTTTTGATGCTTTGACAAACAGATGTATTTGCCTTGTTGTCAATGTAGCGATAGGTACAACACCAGCAACAAATGAGGGGTAAGTGAGAAATGCTGAGAACAACAAAGAAGCAATGGTCTATCACAAACATACACGTGGCCAAAAGTCAAACAGAAACAGAGATTATCATCAACACCAAAAGTGTTACTGAAGCATTTCTAGAGATGAAGAAGCATCTCCAGCGAGGAATCGGGATATTTAATAAAGATCTGCTGTTAAAGGACAACTGAAGTGAGAAGTATATGGAGGCTGCCATATTTATTTCAGTTTAAGCAATACCAGCTGCCTGGCTATCCTGCTGATCCTCTGCCTCTAAAGGCTCATACACACATCAGACCAGTCTTTTGAAAATGAAAGATCACAGACCAATTTTACCCCCTTCCATGTTGTATGAGAGCCATACCTACACAGTCTATTCTATGGAGCTGAACTCCCCATCAGACAGAAATCTTTGCAAGATGCTGCACACAAAGGTGCTGTACACATTCAAAAGATCAGTATCTGCAAAAGTTCTGTTCCTGCAAAAGATCCATTCCTGCAAAATGCATTCATAGTCTATGATATCTGCAGATCATCATACACACCTTGTTTAACAGACATTCATCTGCAGATCAGATCCACCAGGATGGATTTTCAGATCTGTAAATGATTGTCTGATCTGCAGATGAATGTCAGTTAAATCATGTGTGTATGATGATCTGCAGATCTCATAGACTATGAATGCAATTTGCAGAAACGGATCTTTGGCAGGAACAGATCTTTTGCAGATACTGATCTTTTGTGTCTGTACAGCATCTGTGTGTGCACCATCTTGCAAAGATTTTTTTCTGATGGAGAGTTCAGCTCCATAGAATAGACTGTGTAGGTATGGCTCTCATACTACATGGAAGGGGGTAAAATTGGTCTGTGATCTTTCATTTTCAAAAGACTATAGTCTGATGTGTGTATGTGGCCTAATACTAGAACAAGCATGCAGCAGATCAGGTGTTTGACATTATTGTCAGATCTGACAAGATTGGCTGCAGTAGTGTCTGAATAACACCAGAAAAAAAAAAGCATGCAGCTAAATAGACCAGCAGGACTGCCAGGCAACTGGTATTGTTTAAAAGGAAATATGTGCTGTGCAGCAGTACAATGCACTTGCGTACTGCTGCATGCATTCTGCCCGCAAGCGCAGAGCTTAGCTATTCACTGTTAAAAATGGGATCAGCAGCGGGTAGCAGCGTAGATGGCATGCGATCACACCCGTTGCGTTCCGATCACACGGCCATCTGCACTACATTGATGTGAACGAGGCCTAACATTAATGTGCTGATAAAAAGCGGACAAAAGCGCACTAACTGGAAATGAGGCCTTAACCTTTATAAAAATTAAAAAAAAAAAAGGAAATAAAGAGGCCTCTGTCCTCGGGCAACACACTTCAAAGGAAGCGGGGGAACCAAAGAAGGGGCTGCTACTGGAATAGGATGAGCTCGCTGGAAGCTTTCTTTATTTATGAAGTATTATTTTGATTTGAAGTGCTGGAATATAGTTTTTCTGGGAATAATTACTAATCTGACTCTCCAGCTAAAATGTAAATCTCTGCATGTAAAACCCCCATCATCCAGCACCAACAGGGATTAGCTGATGCCAGATAAGTGTAGTTTCCAGTTGCTTGACAGTCAATGGTTCTGCTACGGCTCCGGTAATCCGGCGACTTCGGCTGAAGGTGCGCACCCTCGCGTCATCAAGCCGGTTGCTGTAAGAGTCCTGCGCATGCGCAGTTCACTAAAGACTGAACCGTGCATGTGCAGGACTCTTACGGTGACCAGCGTGATGAGGCGTACGGTGCGCACATTCAGCCGAAGTCGCCGGATTACCAGGACCATGGAAGGGACCAAGAAAACGCTGGAGGACCTTGAGGGCTATGGGGGGTTGGAGGAAGCCCCAGGTACGTCCGGATTTCATTTTTTTCTTACTGCTCAGGGTACCTTTAATGTAACACTGTATAAAGAAGTATAAAAGTAGTTTATGCATCCTGCAAGGCCAGGATATTTTTCTGGTTAACCGAGTTATGGATAATGGGGGTTTTACTGTACCTTGCAACTAAACTTAGATACCATAGATTTTTCCTCACCCCCTGTCCCACTGACATTCAGAACACCATTGTGTCCATGCACAGAGCATGGGAGACCATAATGAAAACTAGACGGAGGGTATAACTTTTATAGCTGTCTTTGCCTCTGCTGCATAGACTGTCCCTGTTACACTTGTAAGCATCAGGCATGATATCTGCCAACAGGGACACGGACAGCAATAACTTTCCTATAGAGCTTCAAACCCTTCCCTCATTCAAAACTACAATGTAACCTTTTTCAAAAGCTAAAGGATGTGCGCATATGTACTAAACCATCCCCAGATGAAGTCTCTACAAATAACATAATAATGCAATACTGAACTTCCCCAGCTACCTACAGTTTACTAGAACTTCCACAGCAGCCTGTACACTGCACACTAGTGGTAATATCTGTGTACCTTACCAGATTCTCCATGCCTCTTCCTGCAATCCCCACTACTGCCCAACACTTTGTAAAAGCTGTACTCACATCTGAGATCTGTAGTTCTGCCTTATCAGTGCTTCCTGCACATCACTTCCTGTTCCTGTCTGTGTGCAGGAAGCAGGATGGGCAATGGCCGGGAAAGAGCAATCATATCTGATCTACTAGTCATGTAACAACCCATACACAGCGAATGGGTATATAACACAAAGAGTTCTATTCATAAAAAAAATTGTCGCGAAAAAACTCGGAGGGAAAATACTGCAGCGGTATTTTAGACTTCTGGGTGGTCATTCATAAAAATGTTGGCAGCTGCGATGCAAGTGCGGAGATCTCCTGCTGAAGGCTGGTGGTAAGCTGTCGGAAGGCATGCGGAAACACTTAAGTCGGCAGAGTCCCTCCGTGCGCTGCTCTCTCTGGGAGGTCTGTCCCATTCACTTTCATGTAATCCGAATTCTTCTCGCTACATCAGAGAAAGCGGTATTGCCCGTCCTCATACCGCTTCCTCTAACCTTTATGAATGGACATTTTGTTACTTTTTCTAGATAAATCTAGAAAAACACAGCACATTGCGGAAATTTCTCGCTCTGCTGGGGAATTCTAGCTTATCATGCGGAAACAGCTTTTATGAATGCCCACTTTGCTAAATGGTCGGGAAAGTCCGCTGTTTTGAGCGGAAAACTTGCGGTAAAGTTTTATGAATAGAGCCCAAAGTCAGAGTAGTCGCAGGGTTCTCACATCTCCTCTGTGGAGAAATCAGTAATATATTTTAATTGGAATTATGAGCAAGGAATAATTTGAGGCTGCTTTATCACAATATCAAAAGCAGACTCAGCATTCCAGCTGTAGGCTTGTTTTCATGGAGAATGTTGTGCATGTAACAATGCTGACAGAGGGGAATCCTAGAACCATTCTGATTATGACTTGAGCCACAGCTGATCAAGCTCTTCCACCCCGTTACACATGATTTCACCTGCATTATTGGACAATGGAATCTGTATTTTGTGTGGATTTCTATCTTTGCAACACTAGTACAAAAAAATTTACACTCACCCCCAGATCCACAAAGGTCTTCACAGCATTTTTTACAAGACACAAGGTGGCGCTCTCAGCTAGGAGGAAAAGAGAGAACAGAATAAATAAAATATGTGTCAAGATGGGTTACAAGCCGACACAAAGCCAACATGAAATGCTAGGGACACACTTCCTATCAGATCGAGAGGTTGCACCAATTATATCAGACTTATCCGATCTGCTCCAGATCAATTACAGGATCTATTTTATGAAGTAATGATCTGAAAAATCATTCCCGTTATCAATGGTGAGCAGTTTGGACATGTACACCACCTTGGGCATTCACGATCTCGCCCTGTCCTGGCTTTCATCCTAGCTCTCCAACCGCTCCTTCACGACCGCCTTCAATGAGTCCTCGTCCACCCCCAACCACCTCTCGGTGGGAGTCCCCCAAGGTTCGGTCCTTGGCCCCCTACTGTTCACCCTATACACATCCTCCATTGGCAAGGTTATATCCTCCATGGGTTTTAACTATCATCTGTATGCAGATGACACCCAGATCTACCTCCACACCCCTGACATATCCACCACTACCATGGACAAGGTCTCCTCCTGCCTATCAGCCATCTCCTCCTGGATGTCTGCTAGGTTCCTGAAACTAAATCTAGACAAAACGGAATTTATGATCTTCCCACCCCGGCCATCCACGAACCTCCCAGATGTGCATGTCACTGTTAACCACACTACCATTCGCCCTACCTCTCAAGCCCGCTGTCTGGGTGTCACCCTGGACTCTGCGCACTCCTTCACTTCCCACATCCAAAACCTCACAAAGTCCTGCAACTTCCACCTTCGTAACATCTGTAAGATTCGCCCTTTCCTGACCTCTGCCACCACCAAACTCCTCATCCATGCCCTCAATTTCCCGCCTTGACTACTGCAATGCCCTGCTGTCTGGTCTCCCTATGACCCGAACAGCCCCACTGCAGTCCATCATGAATGCGGCAGCCAGAATTATCCACTGCTCCCATCGCTCCACCACGGCAGATCCCCTCCTAGAATACCTCCACTGGCTTCCTATCCAGTCCAGAATCAGATTCAAGATACTGTGTCTGACCTACAAATCTGTCCACAAAACCTGTCCAACCTACATTTCCGGTCTTACTCAGAGGTACACACCTAGCCGCTCACTCCGCTCTTCCAATGAACTTCGCCTAACCGCCCCCCGCATCACCCAGTCCCATGCACGCCTCCAGGACTTCTCAAGAGCTGCTCCAACACTATGGAACGCCCTACCTCCACCCATTAGGGCAGCCCCCTCCTTCAACATCTTCAAGAAAGCCCTCAAAACTCACCTTTTCACTCTGGCCTACTACCCCTCACAAGTGCTCTAAACCTACAGCTGAACTCTGGTCCCCTACCATTTGTGTCCTTACCTCTCCCTCTAGATTGTAAGCCTTTGGGCAGGGTCCTCCTCCTTTTGTGTCCTACCTGATCTTGCACCTCCATTACTGTAAACCCTTGCTATGCATCTGAGTGAACCTAACTTGCCTAATCTCCATGCTCCATCCAGTGACTGACTAAGCATTACCTTGTACTCATACTATGGTGTGTGATCTGGTTTTCTTGTATTCCTGTATTGTCATATTGCTGTATGTCACCCCTAAATATTGTCTGTAACCTAAATTAATGTTCAGCGCTGCGTAATATGTTGGCGCTTTATAAAAACAATAAATAAATAATGTAGCCCCCCTTCAGATTACCTGTCGCTCTAACAGGAAACTGTATTGTGTGCACCCAGCATTACACACAGGAGTCTAGTCCTGGGAAAAGAGGTGAGTGGGCTCACCTGAAAAACCTGCGCGGTCAAGCATAATGTGGGCGTGGTCATGGGTGGGGCCAAATATACATGACCTTAGCAGTGATGTAAAAGGTCTGCCGGGGAAGTTTGAGCTCTGCTGGTAGAAGTTCCTCCAAAATACAGATAATATGGCAGTGGTTCCCCCAAAATAGACAATGTGGCAGCAGCAGTTCCCCCAACATACACATAATTTGGAAGCAGTTCCCCAAAATACGCGAAACCTGGCAGCAGATCACCAAAATACACGTAACACCCAAAGGACATATAATCTGGCAGTAGTGGTCCCAGAAACATACACAATCTGGCAGCAGTTCCCCAAAATACGCGTAATCTGGCAGCAGCCGTTACCCTAACATACACATAATCTGGCAGCTGTTACCCAAAATACATAACAGCGGTTCCACAAAAATGCAGATAATCTGACAGCAGTTCCCTTAAAATAGGTACCCCCAGCATAGGTAGCCAGGTCTATAGGTGTCCCCAGTATAAGTAGCTATGAGTATAGTAGTCCCCAGTATATGTAGCCACAGGTATATGTGCCCAGTATATGTAGTCAGGGGTATATGTCCCGGCAGTGTTCTCCCCAGGATCAATTAAGTGGGCGCGCCGCCCGGGTGAATTAAGGCCCCGCCCGGCTGCTATTTTGCATATTACAAAAGCCAGCGCTGTTCTCTGCACTCAGCGCTGACTCCTCTGTAGCAGATTGCCCAGCAAGCTCAGCTCCTCTAGAGATCTCGCGCTTTCTGGCGGGCTCGTACACTCCTTGCCTCAGCATGGCAATAGGCGGGACCATGCTGACTGCATAGTGCTCCTCCTCCAGGAACAAGCAGTCTCACTCTGCCTGCACGATCGTGAAGGGATGCTGGAGCCTGTGACTAAAGCAGAGCTGGGCAAACTACAGCCCGTCTGGCTTTGTAATCCGGGTATTTAGTGCCTCCTTTCCCCCTCACGGCTGTGTCACTTGTCTCTCTCCCTCCCCACCGTACAATTGTTGTACATTTACGTGCAGTACTAACTTTCCTATCTCTGAATTACACCACTTGAAGAGGGGAGTGCAGACAATCACTCACTTCCTCCCCGGGTGTCAGACGCACGGAGCAGATCTCCACTAGCTGCAGAGAGCGGGATGTCCTGGCTGCTCAGAGACCAGAGCACACAGACAGCAGCGCTGAAGGGGAAAAAAAGCAGTCTGATCTGATAGGTACAGGCAAAAAAAAGCTGTGACCTTAGGTCAGCTTGCACACATAAAGCTCTGTCCTGAAGTGTATTCCCAATCCCACCCCCTCTTTTTTAACCCTTAGGATACACTAATCTCTGGAATCTCAAGGGGCCAGCATGTCCTTTCAGACCATGCTGAGCTTTGCATTTTCTAAAAAAAAAAAAAAAACAGTTCATACCTATGTGTGAATTTGCAGCTTCTCAGTTAAATCTGTAGGACATGCTGAGCCTTGTGGTTCCACAACAATGGGGTCCACAAATGAAAACCTTACCAATCAGATGATTGGTAGAGGAACCAACCCCCAAAACATTGACGGAACAATAGTGGTTGATCGGAACCATTAATGATGCCCAATACGTATAACAATATGATGTCTGTTTCACCTGCACTGTGAACCGGATTTGTGTACTGCAAATCAAGCCTATTTTTGTTCAGTTTTTTTCAAACGCAAACAAAAAGCACTGTAATAGCACTTTAAAAACAACCAAACAACCGGTTTTCCTGGTTTTGACTTGGCAGGTTCACTTTAAGACAGATGGTGCATATCTAATGCTGGGTACACACTATGAGATTTTCTGGCTGATTTACTGTCAGATCCATTATTTCCAACATGATCAATCTGCTTTCTGATCGATTTTCGAGCATTTTCCGATCGATTTCCTATTGAAGTGAATGGAAATCGATCAGAAAATGCTCGGCATTTGATCAGAAAGCAGATCGGACATGTTGGAAATAATCGTTCTGACAGTAAATCGGGCAGAAAATCTCACCTAGCATCTCTGTACCTAGCATTAAAGCAAGAGTCATATGGAGGCTCAGTGTTTTCCCCAGGCCTCTATCCGGCTAATTTTGGTAAGCACCCGGCTGATATCGGCTCGTTTCCTCCTCCTATGCTGTCAGCAGAGCTTACACGGCCCTGCATTCGCCCTGTTGCGCCCCACCCGGCTACTTTTTCATGCCACCCGGCTGGAAAAAATTTCTGGGGAGAACACTGTGTCCCGGTATATGTAGCCAGGGGTATATGTCCCCAGTATATGTAGCCAGGGGTATATGTCCCCAGTATATGTAGCCAGGGGTCGGCCCCCTGAGCCAATACTTTGTAGAACCATCTTTTGCTGCAATTACAGCTGCCAGTCTTTTAGGGTATGTCTCTACCAGCTTTGCACATCTAGAGACTGAAATCCTTGCCCATTCTTCTTTGCAAAACAGCTCCAGCTCAGTCAGATTAGATGGACAGTGTTTGTGAACAGCAGTTTTCAGATCTTTCCACAGATTCTCGATTGGATTTAGATCTGGACTTTGACTGGGCCATTCTAACACATAGATATGTTTTGTTTTAAACCATTCCATTGTTGCCCTAGCTTTATGTTTAGGGTCGTTGTCCTGCTGGAAGGTGAACCTCCGCCCCAGTCTCAAGTCTTTTGCAGACTCCAAGAGGTTTTCTTCCAAGATTGCCCTGTATTTGGCTCCATCCATCTTCCCATCAACTCTGACCAGCTTCCCTATCCCTGCTGAAGAGAAGCACCCCCAGAGCATGACCGGGCCACAGCAACTCCAACACAGCAGGTCTTGCAAGGTGTCCCTGGTATCCACTGGTTGATGCCTATGAAAAGTGGTCCAAGAAAAGACAGCTGGTCAACGGATAACATGCCATGGCTGCCCAGGGCTGGACAAGGTTTGTGGGGAAATGAAGCTAGCCCCTGTGGCCTTATCCCACCACTGCAGCACGGACTGCTGGAAAACGTATTACTGGTCATGAGCCAACAGTATCCTGACATTGCAGCTTGCTGAATATGGGGCTGCCTATGAGGAAGATCCCATTAGGCCACTGAAAGCACCTACCATGGGCACATGAGTCAGAACTGGACCATAGAGCAATGGAAGATGGTGACTTGGTCTTTGGTTTTGAAATTCCAACAGAACATCTGTGGGATGTGCTGGGAAAACAAGACCCATCCATGCAGACCCCACCTCACACCATTACAAGCTAGGATATGCAGCTAATTTTAACTTTTTGCCGACTGCTCCATGTCAATTGGCGTGAACGCAGCGGCAGCTCCAGGACCGCTCAATGCCAATTGGCATGAAGTCCTGGGGGCGGAAATTGCAGGGGATCACGTGCGCCAATGAGATCGCCGCTAGGAGACTGTTAGATGGCAAAACCACCATTTACATGTTGCAGCGCTGCGATCTACGGCAGCGCTGTACTCGGGACAGCCGTGTGACACGGCTGTTCCCCTATGAGGCTCAGGAGCGATCCACTGTCTATGACAGCCAATCGCTGCCACTGGCTGGCGGGGGGAGGGGGGAAAAAAAAGGAAAATTTATCAAAAATGTATAAACAAATAAAATAAAAAAAAATAAACATGCTGGCAGCGATCAGAGGCTACCAACAGAAATCTCTGTTAGTGGGCAGAAAAGGCAGGGGCAGGTTGAAATCACTTGTGAGCTGAGTTGTGCGGCCCTGCAGCAAGGCCTTAAAGCTGCAGTGGCCTAATTTGTAAAAAATAGCCTGGTCACTAGGGGGGTGTAAGCCTACAGTCCTTCAGTGGTTAAACACACTTAAAGCGGACCTGCACTCAGAACTTCCTCTCTGCTCTAAAAGATAACCAACAACATAATAACCTTTAAAGAAAAACAATTCTTTATTACAGCTTATGGGGTTCCTACAATAAATCTGCAGTGTGTCTACTTCATGCTTTTAAGGAAGCGGAGAAAGGGTTAACATCCCGTGCTTACATATTAGCGGTGTCTGTGGAGATTGACGAATTCCTGGGCTGACACAGCTGAGAGATGAAATTACACTTGTGATCACTTGAATGAGGGGAAATTAGGCGGGCTCTTTTCTCTAATAACACTCAGGGTGCATTCTTCTGTTTTCCTTCTGCCCTGAGTGCAGTTCCACTTTAAGTATATTGACACTTTAAAGTGAGGAAGAGGAAAGTCTCTGAATCCTATAGAGGCTTCCCGGATCCTCTTGGCTCCAGCCGCAGCTCGCCGGGACCCTCAACATCTGGGCTGCCCTCCTCTTCTAGCTTGAGTGTGGCCGTACTGCAACAATAGGCGCAGTACACCCCCACTTATGCCTGAAGAGGTGCGCACGCCTGATGTTCCTACCATAAAGCCCTCTTCTGAGTGCCTGCATTTGGCAACAGGGGACTGGAGGATGCAATGGAAAGCCTCTACAGCAGGAGTGTCCAAACTTTTGAGGCCTAGGGCCATATCGCTGTTCTTGAGAGTGCTAGGGGGCCGAACTAGCAAAATTAAACTCATTATTGCTGATTGCCGCTAAGTACACCCCTGCATGCGGCACCGCAGCTACAGCCTGTGGGCCACATGGAATTAACAACTGCAAAGAGCTTTGGGAGACACCAGAAATGGCTCGGCGGGCCATATGTGGACCCCGGGTCAGAATTTGCAAATGATTGCTCTATAGGATCCAGAGGATTCACCCTTCTTGGGTAAGTATGCACTATTGCTTCGGGTACACTTTAAGGTCACGTTGTGCTTCTCTAGAAAGCTGGAGGAGCAATTAATAAAAGTATTAAGCTGTTAAAATATAAAAGAACTGCTGTGATTTTTATCACTCAACCAAGTGACGGCTGATTGGATCCTGGCCTTTTGTCTGTTTGAATCTCACTATTCACACAGATAATAGCGGCTTCAGGCCTGATCTACCCTATCTGGCATTAAAAACATCCTCTTCTTGGCCAGAGTTTAGTGCTTTGTTTAAGGACGTGTTTGACCACTGAGGGTTTTTTCCCCTTTAGGACCAGAGAAATTTTTACCTTTCAGCGCTCCTCCCTTTCTTTCACCAATAACTTAATCACTACTTATGACAACAAATCATCTACATCTTGTTTTCTTCACCACCAATTAGGCTTTCTTTGAGTGGTACATTATGCTAAGAATTATTTTATTCTAAATGCATTTTAATGGGAATAATAATAAAAAAAGTGGAAAATAAATATATTTCAGTTTTCGGCCATTCTAGTCATAAAATAAAACGTTCTACTGTGGATAAAAGCCACACATTTTATTTGCCCATTTGTCACGGTTATTGCAACGTTTAAAATATTTCCCTATTTCCATTTGCCGGGCTGTCCTGCTGGTCGTCTGCCTCTAATATTTTTAGTCATAGACCCTGAACAAGCATGCAGATCAGGTCTTTCTGACTGGATTATCCACATGCTTGTTGCAGGTGTGTGATTCAGACACTACTGCAGCAAAAGGGATCAGCAGGACTGCCAGGCAACTAGTATTGTTTAACTACCTAATAACCGCGTCACGCCAAAGGGCGTGACCGCGGCGGCAGCCCCAGGACCGCCTAACACCATTTCCTGGGGCCGGCTACTGCAGGAGATCGCGCACGCAGATGCGGGCGCATCTCCGCTTGGAAGGCGGAGCTCCGCCCAGCTTTCAGTCCTCGAGCAGTGCTGTAGTGGGGATAGCCGTGTGAAACAACTGTCCCTCTGTGGGACACAGGAGCGATCGGCAGTTATAGGCCGAAGCCTCTCACAGCCAATCGCTATGATAGGCTGGCCCGGGGGGAGGGAGGGAAGGTTGGAAAAGTTTAAGAAAAATACACCTTTTTATTAAAAATAAATAAATATTTGTCAAAAAAAATAAACATCTGGGGGCGATCAGACCCCACCAACAGAGCTCTATTGCTGGGGAGAAAGGGGGGGGGGGGATCACTTGTGTGCTGTGTTGCGTGGCCTTGCAGCGAGCCCTTAAAGCTGCAGTGGCCCTTTTAGTAAAAAATGACCTGATCTTTAGGGGAGTTTAGCACTGTGGTCGGCAAATGGTTAAAGTGGACCTGAACTCTTGAAGAGGACAGAAATAAAACAGAGAAATGCACCCTGTATGTATTTAGAGAGGTAAGCCTGTCTAATTCCCCCTCATCTGTGTCTAACCACAACTGTAATTTGATCTCTCCCCTGGGTCAGCTGACTGTCACTGCAGATAAGGTCATTTGAAAGCACAGAATGTTAAGAAGTAGAAACACTGAAGATTTATTGTATGATTTGTATCAGCTGTAACAAAGAAACACAAGGGGGAACGAGGAGCCCAAATGTTGATAAAACAAATTTGTTGTCATTTGTGAGTGCTGAGTGGATCTGTCAAAAAAAAAAAAAAAAAAATCTGTCTTATCAGTCTGCCGACAGACTGTACGCACGTCCCAGCAGGAAGGTCTGACGGATGCGTCGTTTGTTACAATACTACGTGTGTACACACCTTTAGGGCTCTTTCACATTAGGGCAGATTTTCTGCGTTTCAACGCAAAGGATAAAGTTTGCGTTACCCAAGGTGAAATGAAAGTCCATAGACTTTCATTTTAGCTTTCACATATAACGCAGCCTTTTTGTGCGTTGCGTTCCACTGCACCCAGGCGCAGTTTTTTGGCCAACGCTAGCTTTATGCGTTACAATGTTAGTCAATGTAAAACGCACACTATGCGCGTTTTTAATCCGTTAACGCAGGCAATCAGTCCCAGAATGCAACAGAGGAACAATGTAGAAAGTTGACAACTAAAAGAAAAAAAAATTACCTGCGTTTTTCTATGTGCAGTAACGCATTGAAAACGGATTAAAAACGCACACTCACTGCAGTGCAACGCATATCAAAACGCAGTAAAAGGCATACAACAAAACGTATGCTTTGAGCGTTCTCCAACGCAAGCTCTGATGTGAAAGAGCCCTAAAGATAACCTAAAGTAAAAAAAAAAAATGAGATTAACTCACCTGGGGCTTCCCTCAGCCCCCTGCAGACGATCGGTGCCCTCGCAGCTCCGGTCCGATGCTTCTGGACCCGCCGGCGAGCACTTCCGGTTTGGCCGTCACCGGCCGACAGGCATGGGAACGCGAGTGATTGTTCACGTTCCCAGCCTGTATATCGCCCCCTATGCTGCTATTGCGGCCTCCTGGCCACAATAGCGGCATAGGGGGCGATATACAGGCTGGGAACGCGAAGAATCACTCGCGTTCCCATGCCTGTCGGCCGGTGACGGCCAAACCGGAAGTGCTCGCCGGCGGGTCCTGGGCCATCGGAGCGGAGCTGCGAGGGCCCCGATTGTCTGCAGGGGGCTGAGGGAAGCCCCAGGTGAGTTCATCTCTTTTTTTTTTGCCTTTAGGTTCACTTTAAAGAGACTCTGACGTCTTAATAAAAAAAACATATTTTTATTTAATAAATATGTTTAATACTTTAGCCCTAACTAAACCGCCGCTCTGCGCTATCTAAATCCCCCCCAAACTCCCTGAGGAGCGCTTTTGTGTGAGGCAGGAGTATGAGCTGCAGCCCTGCCTCACACGCGTCTGTCAGCGGCGGATCGCTGCCTCTCCCCCGCCCCTCTCAGTCTTCCTTCAGTGAGAGGGGTGGAGATCCGCCGCTGACAGACGCGTGTGAGGCAGGGCTGCAGCTCATACCCCTGCCTCACACGGAAGCTAATGCTGGCAGCAAAATCCACGACCAAGAAAGTCGTGGATTTTGCAGGGGAGAGGGAGGGCACGTTAGGGGGGATTTAGATAATTCAAAGCGGCGGGATGAGGCGGTTTAGTTAGGGCTAAGGTATTAATCATAATTCTTAAATAAAAATACTTTTTTTTAGAGACTTCAGAGTCTCTTTAAGGGGCCAGTGAGTGTCTCCTCTTAACCAAATAGCGGTGGGTATGCTTCTATGCATACCCACGGCGTCTGATAAGGGTGCCTGTAAAGCTGACCTGAACTCAGAACTTCCTCTATGCTCTAAACGATGTACAACAGCATAACTTTTAAAGAAAAACATTTCTTTGTTACGGCTGATACACATCCTGCAATAAATTTGTTTCTACTTCCTGCTTTCATGGAAGCAGACATGTAATTATCCTGTGCTTTCAAATGATCTTATCTGCCGTGGCAGTCAGGTGACACAGGGGATAGATCAAATTACAACTTGTGATTAGACACAAATGAGGGGTAATAAGTCAGGCTAAACTCTCTAAATACATACAGGGTGCATCCTATATAATAAACCCTAACCGTCCTTGCATCATCCTCCTCCTGTCCGTGTTTTCTGGCTACTGCGCATGTGTAGCCGACAGGAGGAGGACAGGGGGGTGGGCGGCTTATTCAGAAAGAGCCTAGCGCCCGTCTGTAAACAGGCCTTAGGCCTAGTTTCTATATGTTTTTCTTCCGTCAAGTGCAAGAGTTCAGGTCCACTTTAAAGGGAACATGACAGTGGTGGGGGAAAAAAAGTCATACATACCTGGAGCCTCCTCCAGCCCCCTTGGCTCCTTTGCCATCCTCCTGGCCTGCCTCAATCTGCCGCTTTGGTCCTCTGCACATGCGCGGCTCGGCCACGTTCCCGCCCCCATCGTGCTCCCGTCACCAGGAGCATACAGTGCCTGCGCAGTACTACTGTACAGGTGCAGAACGCTCCTGGAGTTAGGAGTGCGATGGCAGTGAATGCAAAGCTGAACTTCAGAGGACCCTAGCAGCAGATCGAGGTGTCCCGGGAGGACAGTGAGGAAGCCTCAGGTATGTATGAATCTTTCCCCCTCCCCAGTATCAGGTACACTTTAAACATGTTTTCCGCATGCAGAAAATAACTGACAGCAGAGTGCAGCACTGTGTGTGTTTTTGCTATCAATTACATTAGCAGCTTAAAAAAAAAGCGCACGTTATTCCACATGCAAGCACACATGGAGTTTTATACATACCTGGGGCTTCCGCCAGCCTCCTCCATGCAGATCGCTTTTTTTTTAGCTCACAACTGTCCTTTTAAAGAGAATCTGAAGTCTACTAAAAACAAGATTTCTACTATAAAAACCTCTTTAACCTAATTGCCCCTCCTAAAACGCTGCATCCCCGCAGCTGAAAACGCCATAAATCAGCCCAAATTACCTTGGGGACATCGCGGGGCTCCCTCCGCATAGAGGAAGAGCTTTCAGCTGCAGCTCTGCCTCCATGCGCGTCCATCAGCGCGGATCGCCGCCTCGGCAGAGATATGCGCGGATTGACGCGCATGGAGGCAGAGCTGCAGCTGAAAGCTCTGCTTCCTTAGGGAAGCAACATCCACGACCTAGAAAGTCATGGATTTTGCCGTAAGGGATTAGGGGTGATTTATGGCGTTTTCAGGCGCGCACAAGCTTGTGCTGACTTATGCAATAAAATTAAAAACTGCGTTGTGATGATGGTGTGCTGACCTAAATTCATTTGCAACTATTGACATTTGGGTGACATGGCTTAGCACCCAGGTTCAGCACCCAACACTCAGGCAAGGTGTACCACTCCAGAAATGTTTGTGCACCATTCCAGTGCTGGGTCCCTCTTTGGTCCAATGTTTCTTCACTGTGCAACCATGGCCGTGGGTGAGTATGTCTGTACTGGGCATGTGCAAAAAAGGATCGATCATGCATGCCGAGCAGAACTGATGCTGAGAATACATGGTTAGATAGTTGCGCCGGATTGAGCCGCTGGCTCGATCCCGGCGCATCCCTGCTTGTCCCCGCCGGTGCTCCAACACTTTATCCTACACGTCGAACTAACCTACATCCCATAGACTTTTACTATCCCTTCCCCTCCCCCAACCCTCCTGGTATACGTTTGATAGTGGATGTAGGCAAATTCGACGTGTAGGTTATCACGTCGGAACACCGGCGCCTGGATTGATCCCCGCTCGTCCCCTCGGGCGCTCCTTCCGCTCGTTTTCTGCCCATTGTCACATGCCCAGTACAAATGTGCTCACCCACGGCCGCCCTAACCCTCCTGCTATACGTTTGATAGTGAATGTAAGCTGATTCGACGGGTAGGTTATTTCGTCGGTACACCGCCCTTGTGCACTGAACAAGCCTATTCAACCAGAAGGGGACCCAGGTCAGGTCCCCACATACTCGGGCTTTAAAGCAGCAGAAGGTATTCCCAGCAGGCACATCTGCTCCTCCAGGCAACGTAATATCTCCTCTCTTATCTGCACAGGAGAGGCTGCACTGAAGAGCCCTCTCCACTGTCCAGCGAAGGGGTTACTATGCTATCCCGGTGGTAGAGAGGGGAGAGAGCATAAACTGTGCAGGGAGATGTCGCCCTGCGGCCTCCGTCCAGCCGCTGCAGGCTTCCGTCAGCTCAGCAAACTCTCTCCTGTGTTCCTGTCTCAGGACGGGCTGCAGTGTGGACGGACCGTGGCTGCCGTGTGTCTGTGGCAACCGGTGCAGCTTCCCATCCGCCCTTAGCAATTTCCCACCCCAGGCACGCGTACATTTGAAATCGGATGGGATTAAGGGCGGATGGGAAGCTGCACAGGTTGCCACAGACACACGGCAGCCACGGTCCGTCCACACTGCAGCCCGTCCTGTGGAGGCGCGGCGCCGGCTGCGCCCAAATCTAGCAGCGCTGAAAAGCACTGCTCCGCCAGGCACCGTCCTATGTTGGCTTCCCAGAAATCCAGCCCTGACCCTGTGCATGCCAGTCACTCACATCACATCCTCATGTTTTCACACACTTGTCGTCATTCACTTCTCTCTGGCTGCTTGCAGGAGATTGTCACATGGGGGGCGGGGCCAAAACGGAGGGAAAAAGAAACTGGCGACATCATTGGCCAAGGAGGGGGGGGGGGAACAAAGGCTGAGGCTAAGCTGCGCTGATTGGTTTAGCAGAGCTGAGGGGCGGGACTCTTGTCTGCAGGCTCAGCAGGAAACACATATTTATGGACATTGCAGCGATTAATACAGAAATCCCGGACACAAAAAAGTAACACTATTTATAGAAAGTTTGTTATTTAACATGGTTGGCAATGTGTTGTGGGCGGGGTTTGGTGCCTACATCATCATCATCATCATCTAGCTCAGCCTGCAGCTATCCTTATGGGCTGAGGCTGAGCCTGTCACACGAAACCCCATCGCCCCCTGGCCAATCACTGGCAGGGGGCGTGGATTTGATGTGAAAAGGTGGGAGGTTTGAGTAGTACTTCTGAAGTGTGCACTGTGCATGGGGATCAGCTGATATAGTCTGGTGTGTAGTGCTCACAGCCTGCCTGTCATCCTATGCGTCCTCCAACAGCAGCAGCCAGCCTCATGCCTCCTCCAGCAGCAGCCAGCCTCATGCCTCCTCCTGCAGCAGCAGAAGCCAGCCTCATGCCTCCTCCTGCAGCAGCAGAAGCCAGCCTCATGCCTCCTCCTGCAGCATCAGAAGCCAGCCTCGTGCCTCCTCCTGCAGCATCAGAAGCCAGCCTCGTGCCTCCTCCTGCAGCAGCAGAAGCCAGCCTCGTGCCTCCTCCAGCAGAAGCCGGCCTCGTGCCTCCTCCAGCAGAAGCCGGCCTCGTGCCTCCTCCAGCAGAAGCCGGCCTCGTGCCTCCTCCAGCAGAAGCCGGCCTCGTGCCTCCTCCAGCAGAAGCCGGCCTCGTGCCTCCTCCAGCAGAAGCCGGCCTCGTGCCTCCTCCAGCAGAAGCCGGCCTCGTGCCTCCTCCAGCAGAAGCCGGCCTCGTGCCTCCTCCAGCAGAAGCCGGCCTCGTGCCTCCTCCAGCAGAAGCCGGCCTCGTGCCTCCTCCAGCAGAAGCCGGCCTCGTGCCTCCTCCAGCAGCAGCAGCAGAAGCCGGCCTCGTGCCTCCTCCAGCAGCAGCAGAAGCCGGCCTCGTGCCTCCTCCAGCAGCAGCAGAAGCCGGCCTCGTGCCTCCTCCAGCAGCAGCAGAAGCCGGCCTCGTGCCTCCTCCAGCAGCAGCAGAAGCCGGCCTCGTGCCTCCTCCAGCAGCAGCAGAAGCCGGCCTCGTGCCTCCTCCAGCAGCAGCAGAAGCCGGCCTCGTGCCTCCTCCAGCAGCAGCAGAAGCCGGCCTCGTGCCTCTTCCAGCGGCTGAAGCCGGCCTCGTGCCTCTTCCAGCGGCTGAAGCCGGCCTCGTGCCTCTTCCAGCGGCTGAAGCCGGCCTCGTGCCTCTTCCAGCGGCTGAAGCCGGCCTCGTGCCTCTTCCAGCGGCTGAAGCCGGCCTCGTGCCTCTTCCAGCGGCTGAAGCCGGCCTCGTGCCTCTTCCAGCGGCTGAAGCCGGCCTCGTGCCTCTTCCAGCGGCAGAAGCCGGCCTCGTGCCTCCTCCAGCAGAAGCCGGCCTCGTGCCTCCTCCAGCAGAAGCCGGCCTCGTGCCTCCTCCAGCAGAAGCCGGCCTCGTGCCTCCTCCAGCAGAAGCCGGCCTCGTGCCTCCTCCAGCAGAAGCCGGCCTCGTGCCTCCTCCAGCAGAAGCCGGCCTCGTGCCTCCTCCAGCAGAAGCCGGCCTCGTGCCTCCTCCAGCAGAAGCCGGCCTCGTGCCTCCTCCAGCAGCAGCCGGCCTCGTGCCTCCTCCAGCAGCAGCAGCAGAAGCCGGCCTCGTGCCTCCTCCAGCAGCAGCAGCAGAAGCCGGCCTCGTGCCTCCTCCAGCAGCAGCAGAAGCCGGCCTCGTGCCTCCTCCAGCGGCTGAAGCCGGCCTCGTGCCTCTTCCAGCGGCTGAAGCCGGCCTCGTGCCTCTTCCAGCGGCTGAAGCCGGCCTCGTGCCTCTTCCAGCGGCTGAAGCCGGCCTCGTGCCTCCTGCAGCCAGCCTCATGCCTCCTCCTCCACCATGTACAGCAGCAGAAGCCGGCCTCGTGCCCCAGTTGTCCTCACGGTAAGTAGCTGAGCTCACTCACTTGCTTTTAAAGGGAAACTTAACTGAGAGGGATATGAATGTTTCCTTTTAAACAATACCAGTTGCCTGGCAGTCCTACTGATCTCTTTGACTGCAGTAGTGGCTTAATCACACCAGAAACAAGCATGCAGCTAATCCAGTCTGACTTCAGTCAGAACACCTGATCTGCATGGTTGTTGAGGGGCTGTGGCTAACAGTATTCGATACACAGGATCATCAGGAGAGTTAGGCAACTGGTATTATTTTAAAAGAAATCTATATCCTTCTCAGTTTAGGTTCACTTTAAACAAAACCAGTTTCTTGGCTATCCTGCTTATCATCTGCCTGTAATCTTTTTAGCTATTGACCCTGAACAAGCATGCAGCATATCAGGTGCTTCTGACATTGTCACTTCTGACAAGATTATCTGATGTTTGTTTCTGGTGTGATTCAGTCAATACTGCAACCAAATCAGCTGTATAGCAAAACAAATGATATTGTTTAAGAGAAATTACGTTTTGCAGCCCCCATATCTCTTGTTGCAGCCTATAGGCCCCCTGGAGGAAGTACTCAGGTAAGCATAAATGCTTGTAGTTCTTTGGTTTCCTTTAGGCCTCTTTCAGACAGCAGAGGCACTAACAGGTGCCCAGCTGGTGCTGGAGAGCAGCTGACAGGCAGTGAATGAAACGCCTGTCTGAAAGAGGCCTCAAGCAGCTGCAGGCCCAGTCTGTAACGCCAGCCATCCTGCAGCACAGCAGGTCACCCAGCATAGCATCCCCAGGTCAGCTGGTCACTCGGCTGGCACAATACAGTCAGCATCACCAGGCTGTTAAAGGGAACCAGAGACGTTGGGGGGAAGCTTTTATACATACCTGGGGCTTCCTCCCGCCCCATACGCACGGATCGCTCCCACGCCGCCGTCCTCTGCTGCCTGGATCCACCGGTACCGGGTCCCATCATTGCTGCCAGTCGGCCAATTGTCCGCATCACACGGGGCTCCCTACATATACGTACGCATGAGGCTGCTTACTGCGCAGCCTCATGCGTACGGGTATGGAGGGAGCCCCTGTGATGCGGACAATTGGCCGCGTCCGCCGGAAGTGACGGGACCTGGTACCGCCCATACAGGAAGCGGAGGATGGCGGGGTGGGAGCGATCCAGGCTTATGGGGCTGGAAGAAGCCCCAGGGATGTATAAAAGCCTGTTCTATTTTTTTAACAACATTCCTCTCTGGTTCCCTTTATGCAATTCAGCTCAATACCACCAGCTCGTTTTTTTTTGTTTTGTTTTTTTTTTAGCTTGTCTTGGCTCCTGTTGCATGCAACAGGAGTCCCGGTCAGCAAGGCTATTAGCCCCGTGCACGGAAAAAGCGTGAGTGCCCTAAAGCACCCCCACAAAACGTGCACGAGTAGCCACGGGCCCCACAATACAGCAGGGCCCTTCCGGTTGTTCCCCGAAGGGAACCTTCCCCCTTTGCCATCGGCTCAGGGGGTGGCATCCTCCAACACCCGAGGGGTTGAAGGATCCTGGAGTCCTCCGAGGAGGACCCCTACTGTGCCCAGTGGTTACCCAAAGGGCCTGGCCATGTGGCATCCCACATGGTCCGGGTGGCTCCCCCGAGAGGGAGCCGGGTGGGAACCGAAGTCCCCGGTGCCAGCAAGCTGGCCCCGACCTTGCGGCCGGAGTGATAAAAAATACCACCAGCTCGTTATGCCAGCAGAGCATCCCCACCAGCCAACCCAGCTCACATGACTGCCAGGTCAGCCCAGCACCCAGGCCAACACAGGAACTCTGCCTATTATTGTAAAATTCTGGCCATTTATGGTATTTGTGTGGGAACACAACTGCTGCTCTTTTGTGGTAACGCGCTGCTGATCTCCCAGGACCCTAACAACTCCCCTGGTCAATGAAATGGTAACCATTCCCTGATGTCAATTTTATGCTAATTGTATGCAATGTTTGCTGCTTAGGATTGGAACAATAAAATCTAGCCAGTTTGTTGTAGAGCCCCTGACTAGGGATCATCAATGATAAGCAAATCATTCCCAGCTGGTGCAGGATTATGCAAGTTTTACACACAAATGTATGAAGCTTGAAAATTGCCCATCACCTTGGCAGAATTAATTTGTCCCATTTCCAAGCTGCATATATTTGCATATAATGTTGCATGATTCTGCATTAACTTGGTAGTACTTGCATCTCATTGCCCATCCCTACTACTGCATTGTGGGAGTTCCTGCACACTGGTGGGTGGGCTCCTTAGCTCAGCCTGTAAGCTGTTTTCTGACCACAGACCATCAGCCTGGTGTGAAGTGCATTCCTGAAGGCTTGGGTGTAAGTTCTTGGGATTTTTTTGGAGGGGGTAGGTTATCAAGAATACATGGTGGATAACCACAGGTCAGTATTAGGTGTGTGTATAGATATGTAATCCGCTTTCTATTGGCTGTAGATGTTTCAGGCTTGCATAGGGATGAGCAGGCAAAATTCTGGTGTGTGGGGTTGTGTTTCTATTTTTTTTATTCTTTTTTTCTCCTCTCGCATTGAAGTCTATGGGGTGGGGCTGATTGTTGTGATTGCAATACATTTACTCATTTGACACCAAATTCGGTCTGTATATTAAGGGTAACCCAGGGAGCATGTTGAAACTTTTTTTTGTGTTTGTAATGGCCACTCTGTAATGCACCATGTGACATTTGCAGTGTGTTGTGGTATAATAATGTGTGGCAGCATAACCCATGGCGCAAAATGCATGCTGTGATAGTGAAGCATACTTTTCATTGACTGTATGTGACGCAGCGTGGGGGTCCTGTGTGGCACTGCTTTTCTGTTTGCTGTAGCAATGGGAACACAATATCAGATGTGAACTAGCATGAAAGACTTTTACATGAAAAGTGTACATAATTAAAGAGAACATGAAGTAAGGATTATTAAGAAAAATAAATGCATACAAAAAATAATATATACATTGTATTTTTTGTTGTTAATACCAGTTGCTTGGCAGAGCTGCTAATTAGGAGTGGTCAATCAGATGCAAATTATTTTGAGTTGGTGCAGTTTATTTTTTGTTTTACCCCCTGTAATATCTATATTTGTTATTAAACCTTTAATGACTGCCGCCTGTAGGGATGAGTCGTTATTGCTAAGGCAATTATTTTTGAGGCCCAGTGCTCTACAGATGCATTGCTTTGCCATTACCTAGTGATGCATCTGTACAGCACTGGGGCCCCTGACCTGTCGCCCTAGCAATGGCATCTGATCACTACTGACATGCAGGCTGGGGGTAATGGTTTGCAGCATGCCCAGCTAATAGTGAAATAAGGTATCATTGTAATCAGGTAAGGGCCAAACTGTGGCATTTGTCATGTGGAAACTAAAGTGTTTTCTCTCCCAAATTGTACCATTATTGGTCACCTTTTTAAAGACTTGCTCATCCTCACTTAAGTTAGATAGCCAATGTTCCCATTTTGAGGTGGGTTTTTTTTTTTTTTTTTTTTTTTTTTTTTTTTTTTTGTCTCATAGTTACACCCCATCCAATTGTGGTAGGAATGTTTCCAGTGCACAATTTGACATGTATTTTGGTTTGCAGTCATATCTTGCCATAAAATGTTTAAGCTACTGTATATACCTTGCATGTGCTTGCATGCAAGACTTTCAGCATCATTTTTTTTGGATGACGTGATGTTTATGCTGCTGCTGGCAGTCCTTGCACTTGCTTGTGATGTTTTGGTGTGATTTGAATGCATGTTTTTGTTTTATAAATGGAAAATGTAATAGGCCATTAACCACCCTGGCGTTCTATTTATTGTGGTGCTGTGGCCGTGGGTGGCTTTTTTCCTTTTTGTTTAAGTAGCTACACTACCACCCCCAGGCGGCTGGGAGCGCGCATGTCGTCCTTGACGTATTTATACGTCAAGGAGGACTAAGTGGTTAAAGGACATCAAAGGTGAAAATAAGCTGAGAAAAACAATTGTATATAGCCGCCTCCTCATAAAAATGTTTTTTTTTTTTTTTTTCTGTTGTCTCTGCTCAATTGCACCTTCATTGAAGTATGCTAGTGTTCAAATCTATGAATTATTGATCCTTTTTATCTCTTTCCTGCTCCAGGAAGCCATTTACTGACCGGAAAGTGTTTTATGGCTGTAATTTCTTATCAGCGTGGGTTATGCTATAGTCTGACCTGGACAGAGTGTCACTTGCATACCTGATGTTTAACTCTCTCAGGCAGAGAAGGGGGGAAAAAAGGAACACGGCCTAATTATTTGTGTGCTTGGCACTGTACATACACATGCCCATTTCATCATGTGACATGTCACCTCGGTTGTCCTTTAAGGGGTGAAGCAAGTACAAATGGCGCCTGAGGTTTTGGGGTTGCCATAGGCCGTAACAGGAATTACAGGTAAAGCGGCGCTCAGACAGTAATTTGGGTGCCATCAAGACGCAGGCCAATTTAGTTTGATAACTGTGTAATTTGGCTGTCAGCAGTAGCTTGCAGCCGAGTTGTGCATTTCCCCACTGTCCACGGCGACCTGGAGGGGGAATAATTAATTCCACCAGATTGTTTGCAGTAGGCGGGTGAGCAGTTTCTTCACCCTGCGCCCAAAATTACCTGCTGGCTTAATTTATGTGCTTTAAGGGGTCCACCTGCCACCACCTCTCTCCACTACAGCTTATCATAAAGGCCACAAGGGGGTGCTAAATGTAATGGGGCCCTAGGCAAGGTAGTATAATCTGATTAGAAGTAGTGAATGTGTAGATTCAATGTAACTTTAAAGTCCCAGTGTCACAAACAATACTGTGGCTAGCAGTGAAGTGTACAAGAGTGCAATTCACCAGGATTTTCATTTGTGGACAGAAAATGTATACACTTCCTGAAATCAAATCTATGCCTGTACTGGTGTTGGGATGCACTACTGCTGTGTAGGGGGAACATAATCACCCAGCTGATTCATGTAGGCTCCCCCAGCCTACATAGACCGTTCTTAACAAGCACTGCACTTGGAGACTCCTAAGTGACTCAACTGGGTGAGAGGCTGGTTATGCTCCCTCTACATAGCTGGAGTGTGTCCAGACGCCAGAACAGGCACAGGATTGATTTCAAGAAGTTGTGTGTCTGTGTGTGTGTGTGTCTGTGTGTGTGTGTGTCTGTGTGTCTGTGTGTGTGTGTGTGTGTGTGTGTCTGTGTGTGTGTGTGTGTGTCTGTGTGTGTGTCTGTGTGTGTGTGTGTGTGTGTCTGTGTGTGTGTGTCTGTGTGTGTGTCTGTGTGTGTGTCTGTGTGTGTGTCTGTGTGTGTGTCTGTGTGTGTGTCTGTGTGTGTGTCTGTGTGTGTGTCTGTGTGTGTGTCTGTGTGTGTGTCTGTGTGTGTGTCTGTGTGTGTGTGTCTGTGTGTGTGTCTGTGTGTGTGTCTGTGTGTGTGTCTGTGTGTGTGTCTGTGTGTGTGTCTGTGTGTGTGTCTGTGTGTGTGTCTGTGTGTGTGTCTGTGTGTGTGTCTGTGTGTGTGTCTGTCTGTCTGTCTGTCTGTCTGTCTGTCTGTCTGTCTGTCTGTCTGTCTGTCTGTCTGTCTGTGTCTGTCAGAGACTAACAAATAGAATGAATTGATACTTGCCTGGGACTTCCTCCAGCCCCATAAGCACATGTGATGCTGCGGTCTGCCGTTCAGCCGCCATCAGCCCCAGTAACGGGATCAGTCATGTCAGTCCGGATCTATTGCACATGCGTGGAAGACCCATACTGGACCTGACCGAGCCAGTTACCGGGGCTGAACGGCAGACTGCGGAAGGACGGTGAGAGACTCAGATGTGTTTATGGGGCTGGGGGAAAGCCAGGGTAAGTATAGATTTGTTAGTCTCTGGTACAATTTAAGGAAAGGGACACGTGTCTTTCAGTTTTTATTTTTCTGCATGCCATGTGTTTTTTTTTTTTTTTTTATGCAGGATTTTTTTTTCTCCCTCTCACAGCCACTAATGTAATTGTTAAAAAAAAAAATTCAGAATCGTACTGCAGGTTTTTTTTTTTGTTTGTTTTTTTTTTTGGTTTGCTGCTTGCGAAAAATGCATTGTGTACTATCCATTGATTACCAAGTTCCTCAGAAGTCTTTCAGAAAACACACATGAAAACTGTTGTGTCCCCTGCCTCAAAGCTACTCACACTAAGGCATTGTGACAGATACATTTTACACTGAATCATACTTTTAACTGCACCAAATGTCACACTGCATGTAATGTGCAATGGAGATTCCCCTCCATTGGTATTATGTTTTAGCAGGATACACAATGCGAGTCATAAAGGGCAGCTGAAGTAAGAAGGATATAGAGGCCAATACCAGTTGTTTGGTAGCCCTGCTGATCTATATGGCTGCAGTGGTGTCTGAATAACACCTGGTGCACACTAGAGTGGTTCTGAAGCGTTTTTACAACTCTTGCAGGGGGAAACCGCTTGGCTAATGAAAGTGAGCTGGTGCACACCAGAGAGGTTTGGTTTTTGGCTGTATGTATGTACAACACAACACAACACAACACAACACAACACAACACAACACAACACAACACAACACAACACAACACAACACAACACAACACAACACAACACAACACAACACAACACAACACAACACAACACAACACAACACAACACAACACAACACAACACAACACAACACAACACAACACAACACAACACAACACAACACAACACAACACAACACAACACAACACAACACAACACAACACAACACAACACAACACAACACAACACAACACAACACAACACAACACAACACAACACAACACAACACAACACAACACAACACAACACAACACAACACAACACAACACAACACAACACAACACAACACAACACAACACAACACAACACAACACAACACAACACAACACAACACAACACAACACAACACAACACAACACAACACAACACAACACAACACAACACAACACAACACAACACAACACAACACAACACAACACAACACAACACAACACAACACAACACAACACAACACAACACAACACAACACAACACAACACAACACAACACAACACAACACAACACAACACAACACAACACAACACAACACAACACAACACAACACAACACAACACAACACAACACAACACAACACAACACAACACAACACAACACAACACAACACAACACAACACAACACAACACAACACAACACAACACAACACAACACAACACAACACAACACAACACAACACAACACAACACAACACAACACAACACAACACAACACAACACAACACAACACAACACAACACAACACAACACAACACAACACAACACAACACAACACAACACAACACAACACAACACAACACAACACAACACAACACAACACAACACAACACAACACAACACAACACAACACAACACAACACAACACAACACAACACAACACAACACAACACAACACAACACAACACAACACAACACAACACAACACAACACAACACAACACAACACAACACAACACAACACAACACAACACAACACAACACAACACAACACAACACAACACAACACAACACAACACAACACAACACAACACAACACAACACAACACAACACAACACAACACAACACAACACAACACAACACAACACAACACAACACAACACAACACAACACAACACAACACAACACAACACAACACAACACAACACAACACAACACAACACAACACAACACAACACAACACAACACAACACAACACAACACAACACAACACAACACAACACAACACAACACAACACAACACAACACAACACAACACAACACAACACAACACAACACAACACAACACAACACAACACAACACAACACAACACAACACAACACAACACAACACAACACAACACAACACAACACAACACAACACAACACAACACAACACAACACAACACAACACAACACAACACAACACAACACAACACAACACAACACAACACAACACAACACAACACAACACAACACAACACAACACAACACAACACAACACAACACAGACCCGCGGTCCGCTGCGTCGGGGCCCCAGGCCTCCGCATTTTGAGTTGGTTTTTAAGCATTCTAAAAGAATGTGAACACCTGCAGTTTGCTTTCTGAACTCTTGGAGTGCTGTAGAGTAGAGAGGCAGTCCATAAAAAAGGCTATTTTGTGCTGTGTGTTTCTTTAAACGAAACCTTTGCTTCCCAGTCTCCACTACTTGTCACCATTGGTTCTCATCTCTCAATCTCTCAGTTCTACAAATCGCCTCTAAACATGCTCCAGCGGGCCAGAGTCAGTCACATTGTTGTGACAGTACGGCACGGTCATATTAGCAAATTAGTAGTAATTACAGCCTGGTCACGAGGGGGGTTAAAGCCTGTGGTCCTCAACTGGTTAAAGCATTTGCAACAGCTGTTGTTATTATTATTATTATTATTATTATTATTATTTTTATTATTATTATTTAATATTTATATAGCGCCGACATATTATGCAGCACTGTACAGTGTGTGTGTGTGTGTATATATGTGTGTGTATAGAGAGAGAGAGAGAGAGAGAGAGTCTTGTCGCTAACTGTCCCTCAAAGGAGCTCACAATCTAATCCCTACCATTGCCATATGTCTATATTATGTAGTGTAAGTACTGTAGTCTAGGGCCAATTTTTTAGGGGGAACCAATTAACTTCTCTGTAGGTTTTTGGAATGTGGGAGGAAACCGGAGCGCCCGGAGGAAACCCACGCAGACACGGAGAGAACATACAAACTCTTTTCAGATAGTGCCCTGGCTGGGATTTGAACCAGGGACCCAGCGCTGCAAGGCGAGAGAGCTAACCACTACGCCACCGTGCTGCCCCCACTACGCCACCGTGTAATCTACTCAACAGGTGAAAACAGTGGCTCTCTGCAGTTGGTTTGTGGACAGTCATGGCTAAGACAAAGGAGCTCAGTGAGGACCTGCGGCTGCACATTGTGGCTGTTCACAAGAGCTACAAGGCCATTTCTAAATGTTTGCAAGTTCCAGTGGCTACAGTGCAAAGTAGTATAAAAAATACAAGATGTTCCTGAAAATCTCAGAGGATGTGGTCGGAAGCCAAAAGTTACGCCTGTGCTGGCCAGGAGGATAGAATGGTGATAATCCAAGGATCACCACCAAGGCCATCCTGGTCAATCTGGGCTCTGCTGGTGGCAATGTCTCAAGGCAGACAATCCAAAGGACACTGCTCACTGCTGGCTTCCACAGATGCAGACCAAGGAGGACGCCACTTCTCCTCCAGATAAGGCACAGAAAAGCTTGCTTGGCCTTTGCAAATGCTCATCTGGACAAAGATGAAGACTTCTGGTCTTCTGTGTTATGGTCAGATGAAACAAAAATGCAATCGTTCAGTCACAATTTGGTTCTTTCATTTAGCATCAAAAAGGAGAAGCCTTCAACACAAAGACCATCCCCACTGTTAAGCAAACATGGTGGTGGGAACCTAATGCTTTGGGGGTGTTGTTTAGCCAATGGATCAGGAAACCTAATCACAGTAAACAGCACCATAAAAAGAGAAATGCATGAGAATTCTCAACGACCATATCAGGCAGTCTGCAGAGAAACTTGGCCTTGGGCATTTCAGTCCATGACAATGACCCAAAACACACAGCAAAAGTGGTGAAGAAATGATTAACAGATAACATTAATGTTTTGGAGTGGCCCAGCCAGAGTCCTGACTTGAATCCAATTGAGAATCTGTGTAGGGTGCTAAAGATCAGAATGATTGCAAGACCCTCCAACCTGAAAGATTTGGAGCTTGTTGCTAAAGATGAAGATCAATGGGCAAACATACCTGTGGAGACATGCAAAAGGCTGGTCTGCACTTATAGAAAATGTTTACTGTAATAGTCAATGAAGGCTTTTCTATTGATTATTGAGAAGGGTATGAATAATTTTGGACTGGACAAATGTAAAGCTGAGATGTTTTTTTCCACAACAAAGCTTCTTGTACATCGCCATCTTTTTGGAGACACCTATGTCCTTTCCTGTCAAAAAAAATTACTTGCCGGTTGAATGAAAGTAACTTTAAGTCAAAATTTGTCAGGGGTATGAATAATTATGCACAGCACTGTATGTATCCATGTTTATCCCATCATGTCACCTCCATTCAGGGACTACACCACTTTACTAACCAATACACTTAGTAGCATGAAAGAGTCCTAAGGATTTAAATCTGCTTCCTTCTGAGAAAAGTGTGTAAGAATACTTACAGCCAATACATTTCCCACATTGAACACAAGTGTCTTCGAAGCAGTGACTTACACAGCAAACATTTGCCATATTCAGTACATGAATGGTGCTTTTTACCAGTGTGAAATCTGTGTGTGAAGCTGGGATTTCAGAAAAAAAAAAACCCTCACCACATCAAACATGAATATGGCTTCTTGCCAGTGTGGGATCTCTTATGAACATGAAGAGCTGATTTTGAAACAAAGCATTTCCCACACTCAGCACATGGATAGGGCTTCTCACCAGTGTGTGTGATCTGTGTGGGAAATGCTGTTTCAAAATCAGCTTTTGTTGTTCATAGGAGAACACACACACACTCACACTCACTCTCACACTCACACTCACACTCACACACTCACACACTCACACACTCACACACTCACACACACACTCTGTTTAGAAGCTCTATTCGTGTGGTGTGTGTGTGTGTGGCCCCATTAATGTAGTGTGTGGGTAATGTTTTGCACAGAAATCACACACTAGTGGGAAGCCCTATCCATGTGCTCTTATATTTGGCAAGGTCTTATTTCTGTGCAAAACATTTCCCACACTCGGCACATGGATAGGACGTCTCACCAGTGTGTGATCTGAGTGTGTGACAAGGTCTGATTTTGGGGCAAAACATTTCCCATACTCCACAACATGAATAGGGCTTTTTACCTGTGAGATTTCTTATGCATGAGAAAATTTGATTTACTCCCACAACATTTCCCACATTCATACATGAGACCTCCCACTTGTGAGAAGCCCTATCCATGTGCTGAGAAGAACTGATTTCTGTACAAAACCATTTCCCCCACTCAGCAGATGAATAAGTGATTCTCACCAGTGTGAGATCTCTCAGGCCTGACAAGAAGTGATTTATAAACAAAACATTTCCCACACTCAGCACATGAATGTGGTTTCTCACCAGTGTGAGTTGTCTCTTGTTTGACAAGGTTTTCTTTATCATTAAAATATTTACCACACTCTGAACATTTCCACGAGTTAAAATTCAATAAAACTGCAACCACGGAAAAGTGCTTTAATTGACCATAAATTACTTGCCTTTCCTAACTTCCATTAGACTCGAGTATCCTCAGAAATGGTCCAGGCTATATCCTCTTGATATTTGAACAGAGCGCCACACATCTCAATCCCATTCTCTGCTCTGGACTAAGTATAGCAAGCCCCAGAGCAATGACATTCTGAATGCTGCTGCAGAATGTCATTTTGCTGACTTTTAAGGACATCAATGTGAAAAAAAAATGAGCTAAACAATTTAATCTATTCCCCATCCCCCCCCCCCCAAAAAAAAATCTTTTCTGCTCTCAGAAGCCATTTTCTGCCAGGAAAGTGGTTTATGGCTGTAATTCCTTAACAGTGAGGGTTACGCTATAGTCCGACCCGGTCTCAAGCCAGACAGAAACTGTCACTTGCATACCTGATTAACTCTTTCAGGCAGAGAAAGTAAAAAAGGAACATAGCCCAGTTATTTGTGTGCTTGGTACTGTACATACACATGTCTATCTCATCATGTCACCTCGGGTGTCCTTTAAAAAAACATTTTATTCCTGCGATGGTGCTGTGCTCAGAGGTCATTTAGCTGTAACTAGCAACATAATGGAGGCTCAGGAAAGCCTATGTTCTGTGTGTTTAGGTGGGAGCCGTGAGCGCCTCTAGTGCAGAATCATCACGATGGCGGCAGACAGCGCTGAGCGAGAGGAAGATGGCAGCACGGAGATTGTATCGAGTGGTAACATCTTGGGATCTACTACGGAGCACAAAGAGGCACGAGACCTGATTGTGAACCTGCGGATGTCCTGTATGAGCAGAGAGGTGTGTGCACAGAGGTTTATAGGTGAGAGAACCACTAGATCCATATGTGTGTGACTGCGGGACATAGTGAGTCCTGCTGATCCAGAATCTGGGGGTAGAGGTGGAGGGGGGATTGCTGGGGTAATAGATTGAACTCTGTGCTTTGGGATTAGGCAGGGGTAGGAGAAGAGAAGCCTGTATGTCCCTCGTCTTGTCTCACCATCTTCTCTTGGCTGGATGGTGTACTGGTTAAGGGCTCTGCCTCTGATGTGGGAGACCTGGGTTCGAATCTCGGCTCTGCCTGTTCAGTAAGCCAGTAATTCAGTAAGGAGCTCTTTGGGCAAGACTCCCTAACACTGCTACTGCCTATAGAGTGCGCTCTAGTGGCTGCCTCGCAAGCGCTTTGAGTCCGACAGGAGAAAAGCGCTATGTAAAAAAAGGTATCATTATTATTCTCTTCTTTCATTGTAGTTATTATGGACAATTATCAGGAGCAGCCCCACCTTCTGGATCCACATCTAGGTAAGTTATTTTCATAACAATAGACAATGGTGAGAAATGTTGCTGATGCTAATAACTGTGTGGAGCCAATCGACATTTCACTTTGTAAACAGATCCCTTTGTGAACCTGTCGGGGGCCGCTATATCAAGATCTTGGCTTCAAAGTGATATGTTCAGATCAGGTTCATGGTCTCTGATCAGGGTCAGGGCTCCAGTCAATGGCTCAGATCAGTCATGCCGTTGAGTCGTGGGTTCAGATCAGGGTCATGGCTACCGAGTCGTGGGTTCAGATCAGGGTCATGGCTACTGAGTCGTGGGTTCAGATCAGGGTCATGACTACCGAGTCGTGGGTTCAGATCAGGGTCATGACTACCGAGTCGTGGGTTCAGATCAGGGTCATGGCTATCGAGTCGTGGGTTCAGATCAGGGTCATGGCTATCGAGTCGTGGGTTCAGATCAGGGTCATGGCTATCGAGTCGTGGGTTCAGATCAGGGTCATGGCTATCGAGTCGTGGGTTCAGATCAGGGTCATGGCTACCGAGTCGTGGGTTCAGATCAGGGTCATGGCTACCGAGTCGTGGGTTCAGATCAGGGTCATGGCTACCGAGTCGTGGGTTCAGATCAGGGTCATGGCTACCGAGTCGTGGGTTCAGATCAGGGTCATGGCTACCGAGTCGTGGGTTCAGATCAGGGTCATGGCTACCGAGTCGTGGGTTCAGATCAGGGTCATGGCTACCGAGTCGTGGGTTCAGATCAGGGTCATGGCTACCGAGTTGTGGGTTCAGATCAGGGTCATGGCTACCGAGTTGTGGGTTCAGATCAGGGTCATGGCTACCGAGTCGTGGGTTCAGATCAGGGTCATGGCTACCGAGTCATGGGTTCAGATCATGATAATGGCATTTAAATTTCGAATCTATTTCTGACTCTGACGCCTATTATAATTTGCGTGTAATCAAAAGTAAACCAATTCAGGTATAAAGTTTTTATTATTACTATTTAGTATGTATGTATGTAGCTCCGACACCTTGCGCAGAACTGTACGCAGTACATTGTCTTGTCACTTAAAGAGACTCTGAAGTGAGTCTAAAGCCGTGTTTTTAACTGATGTTTATGTTAAGCACTATAGCTAGTGCTAAAACGCTGCATCCCTGTGGCAAAACAAGGGGTTTATACCCCCCAAATCCCCTTGTCTAATTGCGGGGAGCGCTTTCTGCGTGAGGCAGAGCTTAGGGCTGTAGCTCTGCCTCTTCACGCGTCAATCCTCACTGATTGCCCCCTCTCCCGCACCTCTCAATCTTCCTTCACTGAGAGGGACTGAGGGGAGGTGGAGATCCGCGGGCTGATAGACGCGAATGGAGGCAGAGCTGCAGCTCAAAGCTCTGCCTCCAGGAGCAGCAAAATCCACGACCACGAAAGTTGTGGATTTTGCCCTGTAATTTGGGGGGTATAAACCCCTCGTTTTGCCGTGGGGATGCAGCCTTTTAACACTAGCTATAGTGCTTAACATAAATAGCAGTTTCAAAACGTGAATTTAGACTCTCTTCAGAGTCTCTTTAAAGAGGAACCTTAACCAAGGAATGAACTCCATTCCAGTCAGTAGCTGATACCCCCTTTCCTATGAGAAATCTTTGCCTTTTCTCTAATACATCATCAGGGGAGTCTGTATGGCTGATATTGTGGTGAAACCCCTCCCACAGTGTAATGTCAGGGCCATGGTCCTGACCGTTTGCTCTCTGAGAACCTCCTTCGCGGAAGGTTCGGTTCGCGGAAAAGTTTGCGAACCGCAATAGACTTCAATAGAAAAAATTATGCTGGCCACAAAAGTGATGGAAAAGATGTTTCAAGGGGTCTAACACCTGGAGGGGGGCATGGCGGAGTAGGATACATGCCCAAAGTCCCGGGGAAAAATCTGGATTTGACGCAAAGCAGCGGTTTAAGGGCAGAATCACATTGAATGCTAAATTGCAGGCCTAAAGTGCATTCAAACATCTTGCATTGGTATACATCAATCAGGGAGAGTAATTAGAGTTCTGCTTCACACTGACACACCAAACTTACTGTGTAACGCACCGCAAACACCTGTTTGCGTAGTGACGGCCGTGCTAGACTGGTGCGCACGGTGGCCAGAGTGTAGGCAGTGGCGTTTTTCAAGCCCATATGGACGCCGGGCTGTGGTAGCTCAATGATAGAACAACAGTGACTGTCCATCTGATCAAATTTGGTCTGTCCACAATGAAGCAACGACCTTATTATCTTTTGTGTGCCACCCCCACCCGAGACACTCAAATAGCCGGCGGTCATTGCTTCATTGTGATGCGCAAGTCCCTTCACCGCGGCAAGGTAATGATCACGAAGGGGGATGGACACATGTACATGCCTTTTGTTTTTTTTGTTGCAGCTGCCCGCAGTGCAGCCAGAAAAATTAGGCAGGCATGTACACGCACCAGAAAAATTAGTGTAGTGGCCGCTGCTAGCAGCGGCCTTAAAAATTCAGGAATCCGCCTGTTCTGCAAGTGCTGCATCCTTTCCGCCTTCTGTTGAGTTGGTAACAGGTCCGCCACTTTGTGCCTGTACCGAGGGTCTAGTAGCGTGGCCACCCAGTACAGGTCATTCGCCTTGAGTTTTTTGATACGGGGGTCCCTCAACAGGCCGGATAACATGAAAGAGGACATCAGCTGGATGCAGACGTACTCTCCATCTCCTCTTGCTCTTCCTAAGTGACGGGACGCAACTCCTCTTCCTCCCCCCAGCCAGCCACGAACAATACCACGGGAACGTGGAGCAGCAGAAGCCCCCTGTGACGGCTGCTGCGGTTCTTCTTCCGCCGCCTCTTCCTCCTCACCAGAAACACCTTCTTCATCACCATCATCAGTCTGACTCCTCCCCTTTCCACACACCACTCCTCTTCCTCCTGCTCCTCCCCCCCCCCCCCTCTGTGCTGCCGCAGGTGTTTGGAAACACCGGGTTCGAATGTAAATCGCTCCCACGACTCCTGCTGCCGTAACTGTTCTCGTTCACGCTCCTCCACAGCTGTATCCACCACTCTACGCACGTAACGCTCCAGGAAGTAGGCGTAGGGGATCAAGTCGCTGATGGTGCCCTCAGCGCGACTCACCAGTTTGGTCACCTCCTCAAATGGCTCCATGACCCTGCATGCATTTCGCATCAGTGTCCATTTGTTGGGCCACATCCCCATCCTCCCAGATTGTGTCCTTGTACTGTAATGATACAGGTACTGGGTGACGGCTTTCTCCTGGTCTAGCAGGCGAGAGAACATCAGCAGGGTGGAATTCCAGCGAGTCGGGCTATCGCAAATCCGGCGTCTCACCGGCAAGTTGTTTCTACGCTGAATGTCCGCAAAGCGTGCCATGGCTTTGTAAGAGCGCCTGAAATGCAAACACAACTTCCTGGCCTGCTTCAGGACGTCCTCTAAGCCTGGGTACTTGGACACAAATCTTTGCACGACCAGATTCAGCACATGTGCCATGCAGGGTATGTGTCAGCTTTCCCAAGTTCAAAGCAGAAATGAGATTGCTGCCGTTGTCACACACGACGTTGCCGATCTCCAGCTTGTGCGGGGTCAGCCATTTCTCCACCTGTTTAAGAGCAGCCAGGAGAGCTGCTCCAGTGTGACTCTCCGCTTTCAGGCAAGACATGTCTAACACTGCGTGACACCGTCGTACCTGGCATGCAGCATAGGCCCTGGGGTGCTGGGGCTGTGTAGCTGGAGAGGAGATCGCGGCACCAGCCAAGGAGGAGGATGACGACAGCAAAGAGGTGGTAGCAGGTGGAGAGGAGGTGGCTGGAGGCCTGCCTGCAAGCTGTGGAGGTGTGACAAGTCGGTCCGCTGCGCAGCTACGTACTCCCTGCTTGCTGCCATCGGTCACCAGGTTGACTCACTGGGATGTGTATGTAATGTAGTGGCCCTGCCCGTGCTTGGCAGACCAGGCATCCGTGGTCAGGTGGACCCTTGACCCAACGCTCTTCGCAATAGATGACACCACTTGCCTCTTAACTGCACGGTACAGTTTGGGTATGGCCTTTTGTGAAAAATAATTGCGGCCTGGTATCTTCCACTGCGGTGTACCAATGGCCACAAACTTACGGAAAGCCCCTGACTCCACCAGCTTGTATGGTAATAGCTGGCGAGCTAATAGTTCCGCCACGCCAGCTGTCAGACACCGGGCAAGAGGGTGACTGGCAGACATTTGCTTCTTCCGCTCAAATACTTCCTTCACGGACAGCTGGGTACTGCTGTGGGCAGAGAAGGAACCACTGAAGGGAAGAGGTGGTGTGGAGGAGGGTGGCTGTGAAGGTGCAAGGGAGAAAGCGGATGAAGACTATGCACCTGAAGTAGGAAGAGAAGGAGGGTGGCTTGTCTTTTGTGTGCTGCTTTTCCTCAGGTGTTCTTGCCATAACTGTTTGTGCCTTCTCTCCAGGTGCCTTCGGAAGGCACTTGTCCCTACGTGAGAGTCGGCCTTGCTGGCAGAGACAACAGATGGCTTTGCTCCGATCTGAGACACACATGTTAAAACATTTCCAAACCGCTGAGCCCCCCTGGGGTAATGGCACTATGGTGGCATCAGCAGCTGACGTTGAGGAGCATGTTGGCTGGCTGTCCATAGCGGGCGATGCATGGCGCCGGACACTGCCCCCAGCTGTTTCTAAAGACGAGCTCCCTCTGCTTCTATCATGCATTCGTCTCCTCCTCCTACTCCTCTCTGACTCCCCCTCTGAACTGTCCCCCTGGTCATCCACTCTACCGGGAACATAAGTGGCATCCGTATAATCGTCATCATAATCTTCCTGCCCAGCTTCGCTTTCCTCAGACACCACCTCAACTGCACCAACTTCAGGTGGTTCATTATCCCCCCCCTCCTCACACGTTACGTCCATACTATCGCCACCTAACTCAGACGTATGAGGTGGTGTACCTGCGCCTTCTTGTTGTTGCAGTAGTGGCTGTGAATCAGTGATTTCACCACCACCACCACATAACTCCTGCGAAGTGTCAAACGCATCAGATGTGGTGCTTGTAGTGCTGGTGGCTGCGGGAGATAAGGTGTTCTGTGTTAAATACTCAACCACGTCCTCACAATTTTGGGAAGTGATGACACGTGCCTTCTTCTGAGCACTGTATTTTGGGACAGGTCCGCACGAAATCACAGCTACACCACCTCGCACAGACCTGCCGGTGCCTGGTGGCCTACCTCTGGGTCTGCCTCTTCCTCTACCTGGTTTGTCCATTTTGTCAATTTCGGGGGGATGCTAGGTATATGCAGTGAGGTGGGTTCCCTCAACACAACAGGTAGTTGGATGCAGTGAGCTGGGTTCACTGAACAGTAAAGGTACTTAGATGCAGTGAGGTAGGTTCACTCAACACAACAGGTAGTTGGATGCAGTGAGCTGGGTTCACTGAACAGTAAAGGTAGTTAGATGCAGTGAGCTGGGTTCACTGAACAGTAAAGGTAGTTAGATGCAGTGAGCTGGGTTCACTGAACAGTAAAGGTACTTAGATGCAGTGAGGTGGGTTCACTCAACACAAAGCTAGGTATATGCAGTGATGAGGTGGGTTAAGTATACACAACAGGTACTGGGTATATGCAGTACTGGGTAGTACAATGTGCAGCTCCCTGTCACACACACATGTAGTCACTGAATGTGCTGGGCTGCTGGCAGTGGCACACACTATCAATTAGCAAGGCTGTGCATGCAACAAAAGTGTCAGTTTGACACACAGAAAAAAAGTACAGGATGAGCTCTGAAAAGAGCTGTTGAGGGGTGCTATAAAAGCAATAATAATCAGCCAGGAGCAAGCTAAGCAGCCAAGAACCTCACTAATCTGTCCCTAGAAGAACAAGTCTGCAGCAGCTGTTCCTAGTCTGTCTCTAGCAGGCACACGAGTGAGGCTAATGGCCGCCGGAGCCTGCCTTATATAAGGGGGGGGGTTGGGCTCCAGGGCTTAGTGTAGCCTGAATGGCTACAATGTGCCTGCTGACTGTGATGCAGAGGGTCAAAGTTGACCCTCATAGTGCATTATGAGGCGAATCGAACTTCCGCAAAAGTTCGCCTGGTGCAGGCGAACGCGAACCCCCAAAGTTCGCCTGAAACCGTTCGCCCGCGAACCATTCGCTACAACTCTCACAATTAAATGATTGCCATAGCCCCATGTCTATATTGTGTAGCGTATGTATCATAGTCTGTATGTTTGTGGGATGTGAGAGGAAACCGGAGTGCCCGGAGGAAACCCATATAGACACTGGGAGAACATAAAAACTCTGTCCTTTTGTTATAAGGTTACTGAATGGCCAATAAGCAAATAATTCATAGATGCAGAATTACGCAAAGTTCTGGTTAGTTCATTTAAAATGCATATATTTGCATAATTATGCATAATCTCAGTTTTATTTGCATCTCATTAACCACTGACCCATCTATAGCCTTTCATTTGTGAGGGTTGTATTTTTATCTGGAGTATTCACACTGGCAGGGATGACACACCTTGCATGGAACGTATATTTACCATTTCCTGTATGGATGTGGAGTTGAAGGAGGTTGGAAGTGCTGTGGGTAAAGAAATCTGAGTTGGGTGTTTTGTGTGTCCGCAGTCCTGCATAGCAGTGTGCTGATAGGTGCAATACTCATGTTTTACCACTAGGAGCTGTCATCGGCTCAGTGCAGTGATAATAATCCTGCTTTGTTTTGCAGAGTGGATGTTGGAGTTACTGCTGGAAATTATTATACAGGATAAATCCTCCTCGCCTGATCTCTTCCTCCTGGCCTTCAAATTGCTCTATTATTTCTAAGGTAAGTCAGACAAACCCTGGCCTGGGAAAGCTCTCTGAAGGCCGGTGACACTGATATAGACTGTAGAGTATCGTACCATGTCAGCCATCAGTAAAAGCAAGAAGATTTGAATCAGGATGATGCTGTTTACAGTGCTGCCCATAAGTATTCATACCCCTGACAAATGTTGACTTAAAGTTGCTTTTATTCAACCAGCAAGCCATTTTTTGATGCAAAATAATATAGGTGTCTCCCAAAAGATAAGGCAATGTACAAGAGGCATTATTGTGTGTGTGTGTGTGTGTGTGGGGGGGGGGGGGGAGGGGATAGTTTCTCAGCTTTTATTCACATTTGAGCAAAAAGTGTCCAGTCCAAAATTATTCATACCCTTCTCAATAAGCAATGGAAAAGCCTCCATTGGCTATTACAGCAATGAAACGCTTCCTATAATTGCAGACCAGCTTTTTGCATGTCTCCACAGGTGTTTTTGCCCATTCACCTTCAGCAATTAGCTCCAAATCTTTCAGGTTGGAGGGTCTTCATGCCATCACCCTGATCTTTAGCTCCCTCCACAGATTCTCAATTAGATTCAAGTCAGAACTGTGGCTGGGCCACGTCAAAATGTTAATGTTGTTGTCTGCTAACCATCTCTTCACCACTTTTGCTTTGTGTTTTGGGTCATTAAGTTTATCTGCAGACTGATGTTGTCGTTGAGAATCCTCATGTAATTGTGTTTTTTTTCATGGTGCCGTTTACTGTGATTAGGTTCCCTGGTCCATTGGCTGAAAAACACCCCCAAAGCATTAGGTTCCCACCACCATGTTTGACAGTGGGGATGGTGTTCTTTGAGTTGAAGGATTCTTTTGTTATGCCAAATGAAGGAAACATCATTGTGACCTAACAATTTAATTTTTGTTTCATCTGACCATAACACAGAAGACAAGAAGTCTTTTCTTTGTCCAGATGAGCATTTGCAAAGGCCAAGCGCGCTTTTGTGTGCCTTATCTGGAGAAGTGGCGTCCTTCTTGGTCTGCATCTGTGGAACTCAGAAGTGTGCAGTGTCTGTTGGATTGTCTGCCTTGAGACATTGCTACCAGAAGTGCCCAGATTCCCCAGGATGGCTCTGGTGGTGATCCTTGGATTGTTTTTTACCTCTCTCACTATCCTCCTGGACAGCACAGGTGTCACTTTTGGCTTCCGACCACGTCCTATGAGATTTTCTACAGTGCGGAACATCTTTTTAATACTACTTTGCACTGTAGCCACTGGAACTTGAAAACCTTTAGAAATGGCCTTGTAGCTTGTAGCTGCAGGTCCTCACTGAGTTCCTTAGTCTTAGTTATGACTGTCCACAAACCAACTGCAGAGAGCTGCTTTTTTTTCACCTGTTGAGTTGATTAAAACAGCTGTTCCCAATTAATCAGGGTAATTAGGAAGCTTTAGAACAGCTTGGACTATTTGGAATGGTACTGAACTTCGGATTTCCCCACAGACTGTGACAGTTTGTAAAGGGTATGAATATTTTTGGACTGGACACTTTTTGCTTAAAGAGACTCTGAAGCGAGAATAAATCTCGCTTCAGAGCTCAAAGTTAGCAGGGGCACGTGTGCCCCTGCTAAACCGCCGCTATCGCGCCGCACAAAGGGGGTCCCTTCACCCCCAAACCCACCCCAGCACGACTTGGTCGTGCATTTGGTTGCTCCTGGAGGCAGGGCTAACGGCTGCAGCCCTGCCTCCAGTCGCGTCTATCAGCGGCGCATCGCCGCCTCTCCCCCGCCCCTCTCAGTGAAGGAAGACTGAGAGGGGCGGGGGAGAGGCGGAGATACGCGCTGACAGACGCGCGTGGGGCAGGGCTGCGGTGGTTAGCCCTGCCCCAATGCGGAAGCGCTCCTCCGCATTACGGAGGGGATTTGGGGGGACAGGGACCCTCGTGCAGCCGCGGGATAGCGGCGTTTTAGCAGGGGCACACATGCCCCTGCTATTTAGGAGGTCTGAAGCGAGATTTATTCTCGCTTCAGACTCTCTTTAAATGTAAATAAAAGCTGAGAATTTTTATTTTTTTCCCCTCCACAAAAATGCTTCTTGTACATCTTATCTTTTGGGAGAAACCTGTGTCATTTTTCCAAAAGTAACTTTGTCAAAATTTGCCAGGGGTATGAATAATTATGGGCAGCACTGTATTGGCAGCCGATCGATGGCCCAGAGGGTTGCATTGGATCGAATGGTGCAACACTGCATTTTAATCGGATTTCAATAGATTTAATTCTGAAATCTATTGAAATTCGATTCCTACTGTGTGGCACACATCAGATACATTCCTGTCAGATTTTGACCTGATAGGCATCTGACAGAAATCGATCTGATGGTCGAATCTGCTGCAATTCTATAAAGGTAGCCATACACTGGTCGATTTGCCATCAGATTCGACCAACAGATAGATCCCTCTCTGATCGAATCTGATATGAGAGGGATCGTATGGCTGCCTTTACTGCAAACAGATTGTGACTCGATTTCAGCCTGAAACCGATCACAATCTGTGGTGGTGGTGCTGCCGCCGCTCCCCCTCACCCTCCCTGCATACATTACCTGCTCCGCCGGCACGACTCCCCAGCTCTCCGCTGTCTTCTCTGGTCTGGTCTCCGGGTCCGGCATACTTCACTTCCCCCTGTCTGGGGAAAGTTTAAACAGAGCGCCCTCTACTGTTTAAACTTCCTTCCGGGACAGGAAGACGTGAAGCATGCCGGACCCGGAGACCAGACCAGAGCGGAGAAGACAGCGGAAACCTGGGGAGTCGCGCCGGCGGAGCAGGTAATGTATTGATGTATTGCAGCTGTATTGCGTCGGTCGTGGGGCACTCGAACGCCACTAGCGACGCGCTTCCTACCCGCGGGCGATCGACAGTAATTTCCCGCACGGAGCGATCGATCTATTTCGGGACGAAATAGGTCGAAATTTAGCGTGTAGCGTGAACGATGTAACAGCAGATTCGATCCCAGTGATCGAATCTGCTGTCGATCAGCGGGGATTCGGCCTAGTGTATGGCCACCTTTAGATATTGGCTGATCAGCCTTCTTCAGAATTTATTACAGGAACACAGTTTTATTTATTCGTTTTTTCCTTTTAAGTTAGCCAATAAATGGTATCGTCCTCATTTATAACTGATGTAGACAGTAATTGTGTGATTTCTGGTGATTTGTTGCCCATACACCACTCAGTGTTCCTGCTTGATCAACCATGCAATCATTTTATCGAATCAGAGGAGAATAGATTATTTTCCATTCTGCTTGATTGATGGAATTTGACCAATGTATTGTCAAATCAACTCAATCAGGCAGGATGGAAAATATTGGTCAACCGCAATGGAATCGGCTAATGTTCACATGATTTCGATACACAAATTGGATTTTTGGTATTTGAGCAAGGAGGCAACAAGTGGTTCAGCTTGATTAGTGAAGGAGAATCCTATAAGATCTTGCTTGTAGTGTGTGGGGACCTAGTAAATCGACTTTCCATCAACCACACTGTAGTTGATTACTTGATGGAAACTCGAGTAATGTATGGGTGCCTTAAAGTGAACACGAGGTGAGTGATATGGAGGCACACCCAGTTGAAGCTCGCGGAGGGCGGGTGCAACGCATCGGTGGGCGGGGCTACACCCCGTGGAAGTCTGCTGGAGTGCTTCCCTTAAAGCATATGGCTTGTCTGCTGCCATTGTGTACCGTGTGAACACGGATGGATCTGCGGATCTCTCTTGTACTATAGAGACATTGCCAGACGCTATTTACCCCATGTTACATCCAGCAGGGCAAGTTGTCCGCAGGAGTGAAGTCCTGGATGTCCCAGGAGAAGATTTATGCGGCAACAATCCCTTGGGACCTGGTGAGACAGTACCTGTATGGCTTGGTAGTAAACGGGCATTTTCGTGCAGCCACTCCACAGCAGATGTGCCTCTCTCTCGCTGTCGCCAGGAAGACACTGTGAGTGTGTGAATGCCGGTACCGGCAAGGGGAGTGAGTGTATGGTATGTGCTGTGTACTGGTTTAGGTGAAGCGCTCTACCTTTCATTTTTAAATGGTTTTATATGTGTATTTTGGGCGTTGTGATACTGAATTCCCAATAAAGTTTGCTTTTTGTATTTTTGCGTATCCCAGAGTGATGGCACCTTTATTTGCATAGTACTTAAGTGGTGTTTTGGTAGCCGTCATTCCTGCAAGCATTGCAGTGTGTGGGTGCATTACTTGTGGTTGAGCATGTGCATTTTTGCTAATTTTCTAGAGTGATATGGAGGCTGCCGTATTTATTTCCTTTTAAAGGATACCAGAGCCCAACGTCCTGTTATTGAAAAACGTTGTTGTGTAGATGGGAGGGTGTCATACTTTACTCACCGCTCCCTCTGTTTCAAGCTGCGTGGCTCCATTTTCCCCCCGTTTCAAACCCCCCATTGCAGCTCCCGACCAGAGCGTCCAGTATGGAAATACTGCCCCGTGCATGTGCAGTATTTCCTTTCTTCTGTCCTGTGAACGCGCTCCTTCGTCTTCCCTACTGCAGAGGGCTGTGAAGCGCGCAGATGCCTGCAGGATGGGAGCGAGTGGGCGTGACTAGGAAAGATGGAGGAGCATGTTCATAGGGCAGAAGAAAGGAAATACTGCACATCGGGTATTTCCACCTATCTCCGTACAGTTTGCCGCAACAGCGCCCCCGCTGGAGCCAGGATAGGTAAATAAATCAGCGCTTGTCGGGGGAGGATTCCGGGACACTTCGGGGGAGCCAGCGCTGGACTGCCTGCAGCTACAGCAAAGGGAGAAGCCTCATTGGGGCCCTGAGGCTTCCCCCTACTGAGGTGAGTACCCCCAGGGGACCTTTATTTTTGTTTTTGTTCTTTTGTTACTGAGTCTCTTTAAGCAATACCAGTTGCCTGTCCTGCTGATCCTCTGCCTTTAAAGGGGAACTGAAGTGAGAGGTATACAGAGGCTGCCATATTTATTTCCTTTTAATCAATACTAGTTGCCTGGCAGCCCTGCTGGTCTATTTCTCTGCAGTAGTATCTGAATAACACCAGAAACAAGCATGCAGCTAGTCTTGTCAGATCTGACTTTAAAGTCTGAAACACCCGATCTGCTGCATGCTTGTTCAGGGGCTATGGCTAATAGTATTCGAGTCAGAGGATCAGCAGGGCTGCCAGGCAACTGGTATTGCTTAAAAGGAAATAAAACATGGCAGCCTCCATATACCTCTCTCTTCAGTTCCCCTTTAATGCTTTTAGCCACAGAACCTGAACAAGCATGCAGCAGATCAGGTGTTTGATATGATTGTCAGATCTGACAAGATTAGCTGTATGCTCCTTCCTGGTGTGATTCAGACACTACTGCAGCCACATAGCTCAGCAGGGCTGCCAGGCAACTGGCACTGATTAACAAGAAACAAATGTGGCAGCCTCCATATCACTCTCACCTCAGGTTCACTTTAAGACCTGACAATAAAATGCATGATTTTTTTTTTAGAAAGGTCGCAATATAAGCTCAACCCCAAAAATAAGCCCAGTTTGCAAAGTCATTGCGGTCACAGGAATACGTAGCATACATTGCGCACACAGTAAATAATAATTTGATTAGAGATGAGCGAAGTCATGGCTGGCAGTTTTGTGAACTTTTCATAGAACTTCCATCGGTTGTCAAAAATCTCATAAATCGGTTTATCTAAACTGGGGATTTCAATTAGACAAAACGTAAAAGTGAAACTATAAATCCCGTCTTTTGATCAATGTTAAGGGCTAAAATTGGAACATTTCACTTTGAGTTACAGTTGTTTACGGCTAAAAGGAGTTTTCTTGCTTTGATGCGGCTACATGGGAAAACATTTAGATGATTGTATCGGTACACGAGCAAGGCGGGGAGTGCACGTGTTGTTGGGATTTTAGGTTTTTCAAGCATTTTCTTCCTTTTACAATTGTGTTTTCCACACGTGGTTTTCAGTGGATTCTTTTATTACAGCATAATCTTGTTATAATAAATTTGGGTATAGTAAACTACCTCTCCAGGTCCCGGCCAATCTCCATTATAAGTCAATGGGAGCAACGCCTGGTATAGTAAACTCTGATATAATAAAACTTCTGTTACAGTAAACATGTTTTTTGGCCCCTACATGATGCTGTCTCTGGATATAGTAAACAGTGGACGGTGCATGTATCATATGTCAGTGTGACACCCATGGTCTGCTGCTCTCTTCAGTCTGGTGCTTCAAGGCACGTGTTGCAAGTCCCACCCCCGGTTATTAATAATAATAATTGCACTATTTGTATAGCGCCTTTCTCCTGTCGGACTCAAAGCGCTTGCGAGGCAGCCACTAGAGCGCACTCAGTAGGCAGTAGCAGTGTTAAGGAGCCTTGCCCAAGAAACTCCTTACTGAAATATGTGCTGGCTTACTGAACAGGCAGAGCTGAGATTTGAACCCAGTGTCAGAGGCAGAGCCCTTAACCATTACACTATCCAGCCACTGCCAATTAAAATATAAAAAAACTTTACATAAAAAAAACAGGGTGGCATTTAAGTTTACTTGTGTGTAAAGGCAGTCAACAGCTCAACACATTTCATGATCATTGGGTGTTTTCCTTTTGCGGTCAAATCTCTATAATTACTAGAGATGGCTGCATGGGAATCTTGCAGTAAATTAGCTTTGAGGTACCATCGAAGTCCTCAACCCATCAGAAGTTCCAAGAGTCATTGCAGCTGATTGTTCTATGTTGCACGGCCAAGTAGAATCTGCTTCTTTATTTACACAGGTTTGCTTGCACTACCTGCATACCCATATAGAGATGGCCCAAACCTCCACTTTTCGGTTCGCGAACCTCCTGCGAAAGTTCGGTTCGCGCGAACCACACTAGACTTCAATGGGGAGACGAACTTTGAAAACTATAAAAAATTTATGCTGGCCACAAAAGTGATGAAAAAGATGTTTCAAGGGGTCTAACACCTGGAGGGAGGCATGGCGGAGTGGGATATACTCCAAAAGTCCCGGGAAAAAATCTGGATTTGACGCAAAGCAGTGTTTTAACCTCCCTGGTGTTCTGATTCCCGTGGCCGTAGGAGGGGATTTTTTTTCACCCAATTTTTGTTTTTTATCATGTAGCTAGCCTAGTGCTAGCTACATGATTTTCCCCTTCCTGCTCCCTCCCTCCCACCCTTCCGATCGCCGGCGGCGATCACGCCCATCAGAAAATCCCGTTCAGAGCGGGATTTCCTGCAGGGCTTCCCCCGTCGCCATGGCAATGAACGGAGTGACGTCATCGACGTTGTGACATCACATGTACTCCCGATCCACCCCAAGGTGCAGCCTGGCGGTGATTGGCCAGACTGCGCATGGAGTCTGCGGGAGGGGCCCTCTTTCGCGTTGGGTAGCGGCGGATCGGCGGCAAGCAGTGGCGATCGGCGCAAACATGCAGCTAGCAAAGTGCTAGCTGCATGTTTGAAAAAAAAAAAATTTGCAAAATCGGTCCACCAGGGCCTGAGCGATGCCCTCTAGCGTCTCTGGATGAGCTCAGCTCGTCCAGAACGCTAAAGAGGTTAAGGGCAGAAATCACATTGAACGCTAAATTGCAGGCCTAAAGTGCTTTAAAACATCTTGCATGTGTATACATCAATCTGAGTGTAATTCGAGTACTGCTTGACACTGACACACCAAACTCGCTGTGTAACGCACCGCAAACAGATGTTTGCGTAGTAACGGCCATGCTGGACTGGTGCGCACCATGGCGAGAGTGCAGGCCGTGGCAGTTTTCAAGCCCATATGGTCGCCGGGCTGATGTAGCTGAATGACAGAACAGTGACTGTCCAGCTGATCAAATTTGGTCTGTCCACAATGAAGCAACGACCTTATCTTTGGTGTGCCACCCCCGAGACACTCATATAGCCGGCGGTCATTGCTTCATTGTGATACGCAAGCCCCTTCACCGCGGCAATGTAATAATCACGAAGGGGAATGGGCACATGTACATGCCTTTTTGTTTTGTTGTTGCAGCTGCAGTGCAGCCAGAAAAATTAGGCAGGCATGTACACGTACCAGAAAAATTAGTATAGCGGCCGCTGCTAGCAGCGGCCTTAAAAATTCAGGAATCAGCCTGAGTCCTGGACCCTGTTGGTGGTGGCGGAGAAGGCAAGCGGCCTGCAGGCAGAGATGCTGTGTATGGGGACTGACTTCGTCTT